>NW_006288853.1:2258365-2258634 GCF_000327345.1 Myotis davidii
TTGAGTTCCCCGGTTCTGGACTCGGGGGAGGAGGACGTGGATCACCTTCCCCAGAGGGTCACTGGCTCAATGACTCTGACTCCGTGGTCTTTCGAAATGGGTCTGGTGACATTCCGCGATTCCTTGCTCCTCGTTCTGGTTGATGCTGACACTTGTAGAATGAGAGAGGAAGGGAGAAGGGCGTGGGAAGGGGGCGTCCCTAACGCGGAGGACGTTGGAGCGCTGGTTGAGCGCCGGCTTTCGTTTCCTTCCCGGAGCCGTTCCTGGAC
>NW_006288853.1:2258701-2269186 GCF_000327345.1 Myotis davidii
CAGAGGGAGGGAGGACCCCGGACACAGGGGGAAGCAGCGTTAGCGTGGGCACGATGGCGGCTAACTCCGTGTGTGCCGGCAGTCTCCGGATTTGACCTCGTTTGGCTCATTGGATGGTCGTATTTATTCGTTTCACGTCGCAAGCATATTGTTGAGCGCCTACTGTGTGCTCTCCTAATACTGCCTGCTTTCCCAAAGCTCAGCGGTTCACTACACTGCATGACACTTTGGCAAAAGACCAACCTCGGTTTATTTTTATTTTTTATTTATGTTTAGGGCTCTTTTTAAAAATGTACTACTTTATTGATTTCAGAGAGGAAGAGAGAAGCACAGAGAGAGAGAGAGAGAGAAATATCAATGATGAGAGAGAATCATTGATTGGCTGCCTCCTGCACTCTCCACACTGGGAATCGAGCCCGCAACCCGGGCATGTGCCCTTGGTCGGAATAGAACCTGGCACCTTTCAGTCCGCAGGCTGACGCTCTAGCCACTGAGCCAAGCCGGCCGGGGCTCGGTTTATTTTTAAAAGTTACTTTGAATAAATACAAGTGAAGACGGACATGTTCATTCTTAAGCCTGGAACCTTTTCCCCTTTCATTCAACAGATAATTAGGTGAGCACAGGAGCCGTGAGCAAGACTGAGCCAGCCCGTGCCCTCGTGAGGCTTACGGTCCAGAGGGGAACACACGTGTGTGTAATGACTTGTTTAACGTGGGAATTACAGTTGCGATAAATACTAAGCAGGAGGTGTTGGGAGACCTTGTCTCGTCAGGTGTTAGGGGAGTCTTCTTTAATTGAACATTATTAGCAAAGAAAACTTAAAAGGCCCTGCTACTTTTTGCTTACATTTAAAATGGTCACTTCTAATAAGCTTTTGAGTTATGCTCATGAGCAGTTTATTTTTATTTTCAAGTTAGTCGTCAAACTAAATTCTAAGGTTTTATAACCGTGAAATGGGCACATATGTGTGAAAATTTGCTGTTTCATTGCTGTGTATGGGCTAAATGAATAGATTTTGAGAGCCTCCTTTTCACTCACCTTGAGTTACATTTCTTTACATCCCCTGGACCTACTGAAATTTCTTCAGTGAGAGCTAGAAAGTTTGGTTTTTAACGTAGCTACATGTAATTTTGCTAGATGGTAATAATATTTGATTTACAAATTATATGAACAATCTTAAAGTCAGTGATATGAGGTTTAGGCCTAAAGGCAAAAAAACAATTTCTATAGTGTTTTAATTGTCATATATTGCAGTCTAGTTATTTAAAGGCTATCTATGAGTTTTCACTTGTATATTAAGTGCTTAGTATTGCTCCTGAAATTCTCATATTCTAAATGTTTAGTTGAAGATAACTTTTCCAGAAGAATTGAGTAGTCTTTCACTTTAAAGATCTCAAAACTGCCTTCTGTATTTGTATCCTAACCTTTTTTTTTTTTACAATTTTTATTCCCTTTTCTTCTTCAAGTCTTCACCATTCTGACAATTCTGTAGTTTGTTTCCTTTTTATATATTGGGAGAAGTATTTTTTAATTTGATTTTGCGTGAATAAAATATTTATTTTTTAGATATTTTAAATCTTCACCTGAGGATATGTTTTTATTGATTTGAGAGAGAGATATGATGGGAGAGAGAAAGAGAAACATCAATAGGTTGTCCCTGTACTCACCCTGACCGGGGATCGAACACAAAACCTTTTGGTGTACAGGATGGTGACCCTCCAACCAACCAAGCGACCATCCAAGACTGAAATATTTTAATTTTGTGACTTTTTGTTTGAAATAACAGAAGATGCACACCTTGAAATAAAAACTTCAAAAGCAAAACTTTGGGTAGAGAATCCTTTCTTTCAACTCCTTTTAGAAAAAAAAGACATTTTTTTCTCATTTTTTCTCTCTGTTGTCTATTTGTTAAATGTAAGACATCCACAGTTTTCTAGAGGCTTTTAGTAAGACTAATTAATTTTTGATATATCCCTGTGTAAAAAAACTGGATGTTAACCCAGTGCTAAATTCTCATGGCATCATTAATTAAACATTGTTAAAAGTGTTGTAGTTTTATTTTTCAACCTGTTGTTATTTTGCAAATGCAATACTGGGTTTTTAAAATGTCTTCTGATCTCTCCCAATCTTAGTTTTTTGATTGTGTAGAAAATTAAGTCTACTTTTTAATTTTTAATTATGAAATACTTAATGCATACAGGAAATAAGGGATGACATAGTTTATACATATTTTTAATTGTTATGTATTGTGTCAAAATAATACTTGTTTAATTATAATGTTAGTTAATTGGGAAGTTTTATAAGACTCAAGTTTATTTTGCATTTTAATTAGTGGCAATTTTGATATTTTATTTTTGATTACTTGATCTTTTAATGTCAGCCTTCAAATTCAATGTTCAGCTGTATGTCTTAAATATATGTATGTGGAAAAAATGTTACCATTGTATTTCCTTTTTATCTATAAGATAATTTTTACAGTTTTCAAATTCACTTTTTCTGGAAGCAGCTCTGGGGAAATATTAAGGGGGAATGAGAAAATTAAACGTTATGTCCTGCTTCTATTTTATAACTCAAATGAGGCCATTGTCTTCTACCCTTTCATAATTGCTACACAGACACACACACACACAACCACACACCCTTGGCTCAGTGCTTTACGCATTGTTGATAATTAGTAAATATAAGTCATCTGAGCTGTTGTATAGTGTCATATCTGTAGCGCTTTGGAGAAAATACACTATTTTGAGCAAGTTTTGAAAACTTTGGGTATAAAAGCTAATTAGGAGCCCTAGCTGGTTTGGCTCAGTAGATAGAGCGTCGGCCTGTGGACTGAAGGGTCCCAGGTTTGCTACCGGCCAGGGCACATGCCTGGGTTGTGTGCTTGATCCCCAATAGGGGGCGTGCAGGAGGCAGCTGATCAATGGTTCTCTCTCATCATTGATGTTTCTATTTCTCTCTCCCTCTCTGAAATCAAAAGAAATATATATAAAAGCTAACTAGGAGCCCTGGCCGGTGTGGCTCAGTTGGTTGGGTGTAGTCGCCTCAGTTCCCTGTCAGGGCACATGCCTGGGTTTCAGGCTGGATCCCCAGTAGGGGGCCTGCGGGAAGCAACCGATCCATGTTTATCTCTCACACCCATGTTTCTCTTCTTCTCCCTTCTGTCTCTCAAAATCAATAAAACATATATATTTTCTTTAAAAGAAAGCAGATAAGAATCTCAGCTCACATTTGCTAACAATATGGCATTGGGGGATACAGCGTGAAGAAAGTAAAAACCCCCTCTCACATGAGCTAACAACACAGTAAGAAAAAGTACAGAATAATCAAAAGTAGGTGTTGTGAGATCTAAATTTGGAGAATCCAATTTTGATTAGGAAGTTAGGGAAAGTCTCTTTATTGACATGAGTCAAACAGACTCAAAAGATGAATTAGGTGAAGGATACTTGGTCTAGATCAAGAAGGAGAGTGGCAAATTTGATGAACTTGGATTGTTTGAGGCATGTGTGGCTGGAGAGATGGATAGAGCCAAATAATATGTAGGCCATGTTAGGAAATAGTATGTGTGTTTGAAATAACATTTTAGTCCAGCCAGTGTGTCTCAGTGGTTGAGCATGGACCTATGAACCAGGAGGTCATGGTTCGATTCCCTGGTCAGGGTACATGCCCAGATTCCAGGCTTGATCCCCCATAGGGGGTGCGTGCAGGAGGCAGTCAATGAATGATTCTAGTCATTGATGTTTCTACCTCTCCTCCCTTCCTATCAAATTAATAAAAATATTTTAAAAAAATAACATTTCATTGAAGTAAACATTAGCTATATAAAAGTACACAAATATGTGTATAGCTGGATGAGTTTTCACAAAGTGAACATACCTGTGTATAAAGCACTTAGCTAAAAACAAACAGAACATGACTAGCAGGACCCAGAGTTCTCTTTATGCTTTCTCCAACCAGTTCCTGACTTGTAGAACTATAATGTATGTTGCATGTTTTTTACTTCGTGAATGGAATCACACAGTGTGTATTCTTTTTGTGTCTGGCCTCTTTCACTTGATGTTATGTCTGTGAGATTCATGCTTGTTTGTGGCTGTATCTCATTCCATTGCTCATTGTATGAATATAGACTAAAATGTATCCATTCTCTTGATGTGTATTTGGATTGTTAACTATTTGGCGCTATTGTGAACAGTGATGGTTGTGAACATTCTTACACAGTCTCCTGGTTCATGTGTTTAAGAGTTTCTGTTTGGGTCGATACCTAGAGGTGTAATTGGTGGGTCATGGGATATGTTTAGCTTTGCCACACAATGCCGTCTATTTTTTAAATAGGTGTTCCCATTTATACTATCACCAGCACACTAAAGGGTTTTAAACAGAATGATGATCAGATTTATGTTTTTAAGAGATCATTCTGGTTGTTAGGGCAGAGTTAAAAGGGATATAGGACAACAGGATAGGAGATTGTTCTCTGTAAATTTTTTAAAAGAACAGAAAACTGGCTTTTGTAAATGACAAAAATAATCCACAATTAAATCTGATATTGGAGTTACTAATGGATTTTGTATTACTAGTATGCTTTGACAGTCAAAAGCAATTGATCTTTGTCTCTTACCGTCTGTCATATTCAGGATTTACAGAACAAGGCTTATACATTTTCTTTGGAAAAATTCAGAAATTTAATTTCTCTCTTCCATTAGACCCAGTTTTATTCCAAGGGCTTTCACAATGTAACACTTCTTGTTCAGTCTTATATAGCAGTAGATTTTACAGAAAGTAGTTAGTACACCATAATAACTCATCTGGATTTGTACAAGTAATTTGGATTTATGGGTTCTGCTATAATGAAAGAACCTTATAGAAGTATAACTACAAAAAGGTAACTTTTCAATCCAGATTTTTAGATTTCTGGTATATGTATTTGATTACTTATAGTGGTTATGTATGTAAATGATTGAAATTATAGCATGTTTAAATTTGTAGTTTTTGTCTTTTTATTGTAAAAAATTTAACATGAATTTATCCTCTCAAATTATTTAGTGTACAGTATTAACAGTATTTACATTGTTGTATTAAATTTAAATTCTTATTTCCTAGAAATTCACAGATTTACAGTCTCTTTAACTGTAGGTCATAGGTAATTAAATTTGAATTATAAAACATAGCAACTGACAAAACATGATCATTATAGCATTTTTCTTTTATTTCAGAGTTTTCTTGGCGGCTTTTTTGGTCCCATTTGTGAAATTGATGTTATCCTTAATGATGGGGAAACCAGGAAAATGGCGGAAATGAAAACTGAAGATGGCAAAGTAGAAAAACACTATCTTTTCTATGATGGGGAATCTGTTTCAGGAAAGGTAAATCATTTGTTTGTAGGATGCTAGAATTAGTCATCAAAGTGGTATCTGCTGTTTGTAAATGTGAATGATCTTTTAGAAATGGAATTCTTTTTTCGGAGGGTCAGCTAAAAATTTTGCTTATTAGAACATTTACAGGAAAGATTCTTAAACTAAAAGAGTTACAGGGACAGAGTTTAAATTAAATTGTGTGCAAAATTTTGTGTTTGTGACTATCTGCTTCTGACAGTTTCTCTAATGGGGCTGCAATCCATGCAGAATTTGTTGTGTTATAGAGATTAAGGATAATTCCCTAGTATACCTTTCTAAACATTACTTTCTCATTCTTTGTAGCTTATCTCTCTGTACTACTACCATTGTATCTCTCATTTCTTGGTACCCTGTGGAGGAGTATGTTTGGAATGTGTCTCTGCATGGTCAGAAACGTTTATGATACCTTTTGTAAGGTTTCACTTTCTCTCCTTTTCCTTATCAAGTGATATATAAGATTCTTTTTTTTTTATGTATAGGATTCTTATACCTTAGGGAATCAATAGTCATTAGTCTGTGATACTTAGGAATGGTAATACATAGACAAAGTCAAGCCATAAAACATTTGAAATACTTTTTTTTAGTATAAAATATGAGAGTTTTTCCTCCCTGTTTATTAAAGTAATATAAACACATATTAAACAATTTGGAAAATAAAATAACTACAATGCCATCATCTGGAAAGAATTCACTATTCAAATTTGAGTGTGCTTCTTCCTAGTCTCTGCATTAATTAATGTTTATGTATATACTAGAGGCCCAGTGCACAAAAGTTTGTGCACTCAGGTGGGTCCCTCAGCCCAGCCTGTGCCCTCTCGCAGTCTGGGGCCCCTCGGGGGCCCCTTCCCCTGGCTGCTGGCACCAGTTTTCCTCCGGCGCCTGGAACCCAGGCCTTGGCTCTTCGCCGGGAGGGGCCCGGGCCCCAGGGGCGTGGCAGAGGCCGGCACGTAAGCCCCTCGCTCGCCACGCCGGCCTTCGCTCACTGCTCCTGCCCAGGGCCAGCCGGCTTTGCTCTGTTGCTTGGCGCCTATGTATGCAAATTAACCGCCATCTTTGTTGGCAGTTAATTTGCATATCACCCTGATTAGCCAATGGGAAGCGTAGCGAAGGTATGGTCAATTACCCTTTTGTCTTTTATTAGATAGGATAGTATATTAAGCATACTTTTTTCTTTTTAATATGTTTTTATTGATTTCAGAGAGGAAAGGAGAGGGAGAAAGAGATGGAAACATCAATGATGAGAGATAATCATTGATTGGCTGCCTCTGCATGCCCCACACTGGGGATCCAGCCCACAACCTGGGCATGTGCCCTGACCAGGAATTGATCCATGACCTCCTGGTTCATAGGTTGATACTCAACCACTGAGCCATGCCAGCTGGGCACTTTTTTCCTATTTTTGGATATTTAAGTAGTTTTTCTTTCTTTTTCTTTCTTTTTTTATTTTTCCATATGGCTTGTAATGTGTCACCATATCTTTGGTAATACAGACGTTTATATACATAAATTTTTCTCCAAAATTTTGTAGGATAAGATTATTTCCTTTTTTAAAAAAAATA
The DNA here is from genome assembly GCF_000327345.1 of Myotis davidii. Taxonomy (NCBI): domain Eukaryota; kingdom Metazoa; phylum Chordata; class Mammalia; order Chiroptera; family Vespertilionidae; genus Myotis; species Myotis davidii. The sequence continues at coordinate 2,265,648 of NW_006288853.1, forward strand.
TATTTTTTAATTGATTTTAGAGAGAGAGAAACATCAATCTGAGGAAGAAGCATTGGTTGTCTCCTGCACCCCAACCGGGGACCCAACCATCAACCTGGGCATATGCCCTGACTGGGAATCCAACCAGCAGGGGACAAGGCACAACCAACTGAGCCACAATGGCCAGGGCAAGATTATTTCTTTAGAATGAATTCCAAGGAAGTGAATTGTTGAACCAGAATACATGAATATTTGAAGGGTGTTGATACATATTAATCTGAAATATTTGCATCAAATCACATGTCTCCTTATAATGTCTTGTTTCACCCAGAGTAGCATTGAATATGATCACTTTAATCTTTGCTATTTTATAATTAGCATTTCTTTGATTACTAGATAGGTTGAACTTAGGCTTATTAGCCATTTTACTGCATTGTCTATTTTGATCTTTGACAAATTACTTTTATTGCTGTCTTAGGGTTATATCTGAAATAAATGTTTGGGCTTTCAACTTTACTTTTCTGGTACTTTTCCTTTAAAAATATGGAGAAGGCCCTAGCCAGTTTGGCTCAGTGGATAGAGCATTGGTCCGCAGACTGGTGTCTTGGGTTTGATTCCAGTGAAGGGCACGTGTCACCATTGTAGGCTTGATCCCTGGCCCTGGTCCGTGGGGGAAGAAACCAATTGATGTGTCTCTCACATCAATTTTCTCTCTCTCTCTTTCTCTCTCTCCTTCCCTCTCTCTTTCTTCCCCTCTCCCCCTCTCCCTCTCCTTAACACTCTCTCTAAAAATCAATGGAAAAATATCGTCTGGTGAGGATTAACAACAACAAAAATATTGTTGGAAAAGAAGAGAAAAGGCCCTAAAACAGAGCAGACAAAATTGAAAAGGATGGGACATATCAAATGAAAGAAAAGTAAAGGAGATAGTGTTCGGCCTATAGGAAAGGTGACAATATGGTAGTGTTGGAGAGGTAGGGATTCCAATCTAGTCTTTCTAAGGGGAGACTGAACCCACTAATATCTCGGATATTTAATTTATAGGTATGACAAGTAAATAAATATCTCTCTTGCTAGGTTAAAAGCTTTTTCAGATCCAGGGGATCAGTGTGTGCTTCTGTATTTTCTATAAGGTACATTATAGTTTACTTATATAATAGGCCCTCACTAAATATTTATTTGGTTTGTTTATTTACTGTTTTTAAATCTAGTAGGGAACATTGCCTGTCAGGTTTAAAGTAACCTTATGTTATCTGGGCCAACTAGACTAATGTTTATGGGATAAATAAAGGAAAAAGGGAATATTTAAGGAAATAAAGCTACCTCAGTGTGATTTAAAAAAAAATAGCTAGCATTCGGATTACATTTTTGGAATTGCTATAGATCATATGTAGGCCTAATCAATAGCTATAAAGTACATTTTAAAAAATGCTAAACCCCAGTGAGGGCATGTGCTGGGGGGGAGGGGGGTTGGGTGGTTAGGGAGACTGGGGGAAGGTCAATGGGGGAAAAAAGGAGACATATGTACTATTTGTAATACTTTAAATGATAAAATAACATTTAAAAAATGCTAAACCTCTTATAGGTAAATATTTTTGTCAAAGAATATTATATCTGGAATCTGATTATTAATTTACCTGAGCTTTTAAATTTTTAACCTTTTTATTATGAAATACAACTTATTTACAAACCACATAAAACAAAAATAAATTATTATAAGGCATATTTTCTTGTAATCACCATTCAAATCAAGAATAACTTTGCCGACAACCCTATATGTTCCATCCCAAACACAATCTTTTTCCCTCAAAACTAACCCTGTGCAAGCGGTTCTCAACCTGTGGGTCGCAACCCCTTTGGCCGTTGAATGACCCTTTCACAGGGGTCGCCTAAGACCATCCTTCATATCAGATATTTACATGACGATTCATAACAGTAGCAACATTATAGTTATGAAGTAGCAATGAAAATAATTTTATGGTTGGGTCACAACATGAGGAACTTGATAGGATGTTTTAATCTCTTTTAATCTCAGATTCCCTGTTAATGCCTTTCTTTCCCTTATAATTTATCTGTTGAAGAATCTGGACCATTTGAACTGTGAAGTTCTCTCTGCATACTCATGATAACAGTTACTGTCTGTTAATTGCCAGCTAGATCTAAAGGTTTGATCAAATTCAAGTTTGATTCTTTTGGCAAGAATACAGGTGATTGGTGTGTTTTTTCATCAGGGAGGACATATATGCCTGGTTTTCTCTTTCTTTTTTTACAACTCTTGTAATAATTGTTAATATTTATTCCTGGCATACTCTAGAACAGGTTACTAAATATGATTTATGAGCACTTTGAAAAGAAAGTTGAATGGAAAAAGAAGAAAATAAGCATTGGTCACTAAGAACATGTCTTACCACACCAATCTAGGCTTTCTTAAATGTCAATATAATAAAAAGATCATTGGGGTAGAGTTGGGAGATCTAACCTTTACTTTACCACTGTCTTAGTAGATAACTCTTAAGTCATTTAACTTTTTGGATCTCACTTGTAAATTGAGAATGTTGGACTGATCATTGGTTTCCAAACTTGACTTTGCATTGTAGAATTCTCTGCATAAAAATCCTTCATATCTCTACATATAAAAGCCTAAGTGACTGTTTGATCGTCCGACCAGTAGCTATGATCCGCAATGACCACCAAGGGGCAGACTGTTTGACTGGTAGCTATGATGCACACTGACCACCAGGGGGCAGATGCTCAATGCCGGAGCTGCTGAGCTGCGGTGACTTGGCAGCTGCAGTTCTTGGGTGATGTACCTGGAATCAGAGAGGAGAGAGCCTGATTCTGGAGTGCATCACCTGAGAACTGCCCTTCTGCAATCCAGGGCCCCTTGGGGGATGTTGGAGAGCTGGTTTCTGCCCAATCCCCACAGCCTAGGCTGAGGGACCCCACTGGTGCATGGTCCTCTAGTATTAGATATAATGTTGGAGACCTGGGAGGTCTGACATCCCATCCATAGCAAGAATAAATTCCTGTTATGATATTTCTGGGATATGAGCTTCTGTAAGCCCGATTATTTCCCAGGTTTTTTAAAAGACTTAATTTTTTTTTTTTTTAGAATAGTTTTAGGTTTACATCAAAACTGAGAGCGAGGTACATAGGTTTCCCATTTACCCCCTACCTCCACATATGCATAGTCTCCCCACACATCAATTCCCAGAATAGTATATATTTTTTATCAAGGATGAACCTACACTGACACATCATAATCATTTGTTCTTGGAGTTGTATCTGTGGATTTGGACATGTATAACATATTTCCATCATTATAATATCACTAGAGGCCTGGTGCACAAAAATTTATGCACTCGGGGGTAGGGGGTTCCTCAGCCCGGCTTGTGCCCTCTCGCAGTCTGGGACCCCTTGGGGATGACCACTTGGTGGCTTAGGCCTGCTCCCGGGGTATTGGGTCTAAGATGGCAATCAGACATCCCTCTGGCAGCCCGGCAGCCCTCATGGGATGTCCATTGCCAGCGGGGAGCAGACCTAAGCTGCAGTCAGACATC
>NW_006288853.1:2269572-2272901 GCF_000327345.1 Myotis davidii
CCGCTCCAGCTCTGAGGCCGCGGCCGGCTGAAAGCAGATATCTGGGGTTTGTTTAACTTCTATCATTGCAACTTTGTTGCTTAGAGTGGAGCTCAGAGCCCAGCCACATCAGGGAGGAAGCTTGGCTTCATCCATCACTGAAGGAAGCAAACCTCCTGCTTACTTCAGATGCGTGGCTGCTGGCCGCCATCTTTGTTGGCAGTTAATTTGCATATCCTGCTGATTAGCCAATGGGAAGTGTAGCGGAGGTATGGTCAATTACCATGTTTGTCCATTATTAGATAGGACACAGGGTACTTTCATTCTAAAAATCCTTTCTTCTGCCTATTTGTCTCTCCCCTGGCCACAAATCCGCTGATCTTTTTTATTATCATCATAGTTTTGCCTTTTCCAGAATGTCATATAGTTGGAATCATATAGCATATGCCCTTTACATATTGTCTTCTTTCAAAAACATAATTTAAGGTTCCTCTGTGTCCGTTCATGGCTTATTAGCTCATATCTTTTCAGTGCTGAATAGTATTGCATTGTCTGGATGTACCACATTTTATTCATTCACCTACTGAAGGACATCTTGGTTGCTTCCAAGTTTTGGCAGTTGTGAAGAAAGCTACTGTGAACATCCCTGTGCCAGTTTTTGTATGGACAAAACTTTTCAACTTATTTGGATAAATAACCACCTTCAAATGCACTATGAAGGATCATATGTTAAAGCCTGTTTAGCTGTGTAAAAAACTGTCAAACTGTTTTCCAAAGTAGTGTTACCATTTTGCCTTTCTACCAGTAATTTATGAGAGTCCCTGTTGTTCCATGTTCTTGTTAGCATTTGGTGTTGTCAGTGTTTTAGAATTTGCCTAATAGGTGTATAGTGGCATCTTATTGTTTCAATTTGCAATTCCCTAATAATGTTGGTCATCTTTTTTAAAAAATTATTATTTTTTTTTATTGATTTCAGAGAGGGAGGGAGAGCGAGGGAGAGATAGAAATATAAATGATGAGAGTCATTAATTGGCTGCCTCCTGCACACCCCACACTGGGGATCGAGCCTTTAACCCAGGCATGTGCCCCCATCAAGGAATCCAAGTGTGATCTCCTGGTTCATAGGTCAATCCTCAACCACTGAACCACGCTGGCTGGCTGTTGGCCATCTTTTTATATATTTGCCAACCATATCTTTGGTAAGATGCCTGTTCAGATCTTCTGCCTAGTTTTTAATTGGGTTGTTTGTTTTTTTCTTGTTGAGTCTTAAGAGTTCTGAGCCTATTTTGGATAAAAATCCTTTATCAGATGTATTGTTTGCAAATATTTTTCCCCCATCTGTGGCTTGTCTTACCATCATCTCCCCCGTCCCCTTTTTTTAAGTCCTCACTCGAGGATATTTTTTTCATTGATTTTAGAGAGAGTGGAAGGGAGGAAGGAAGGGGGAGAGAAGGAAAGAGAATCATTAGTGTAAGAGAGATACATCAATTGGTTGCCTCCTGCACAGGCCCCAACTGGGGCCTGGGATTGAACCCGTGACCCTTTGGTGCTCAGCCCAACACTCCAACCACAGAGCCACACTAGTCAGGCATCTTTTTACTTCCTTGATGGTGTCTTTTGAAGCACTACAGTTTTAAATTTTGAAGAAATCCAGTTATTTTTTTCTTTTGCTGTCATCTAAGATATGCTTTTGATGTCATCTAAGAAAGCATTGCCTGTCTAAGGTTAATGAAAATTTACACCTAAATTTTCTTCTAAGACTTTCGTAATTGTAGCTTGTACATGCAGGTCTTTGATCCATTTTGAGTTAATATTTGTATATGATGTGAGGTAGGGATCCAACTGCATTCTTTTGTATATTGATATTTAGTTGTTCCAGCACTATTTCCTGAAAAGAATATTCTTTCCACATTGAATTGTCTTGGGACTGTTGTAGCATATCCTTTCTAGAGTTAAAATTAATTGCTGTCTGTCAAATGTTTTGGGGAGTTTTTGAGGTATTCCTTAAGACAACTGGAAATACTTAATTATCACAATATAAGTAGGGAGATTCTTTTTAAAAAATATATTTTTATTGATTTCAGAGAGGAAGGGAGGGAGAGAGAGATAGGAAACATTAGGGATGAGAGAGAATCATTGATCAGCTTCTTTCTGCACGCCTCCCTCTGGAGATCGAGCCTGTAACCTGGGCATGTGCCCTTGACTGGAATCAAACCTGGGACCCTTCAGTTCTCAGGCTGATGCTCCATCCACTGAGCCAAACCAACCAGGTCCAAATAGGGAAATTATTAAAAGCTACTCACTCAGGTTCTTTTTATCCTTAGTTAGAATATATACTGCTTTGGCTCTTTCTGCACGCCTCCCACTGGAGATCGAGCCTGTAACCTGGGCATGTGCCCTTGACTGGAATCAAACCTGGGACCCTTCAGTTCTCAGGCTGATGCTCCATCCACTGAGCCAAACCAGCCAGGTCCAAATAGGGAAATTATTAAAAGCTACTCACTCAGGTTCTTTTTATCCTTAGTTAGAATATATACTGCTTTGGCTCAGGTGACAACTCTTAAATCTAGAATAGTTGGACTGTATTATTATACCTACTAATTTGAGAGTTTTGCTGCATATTTAAATTATTGAAGTTCTCTCTCTTTTTTTAATTGTGAAAAGTTTGACTAGTAATTTATCTGGTGATTTTTGGGGAGGGAGAGAGCATAAGTTATAATTTCTTAACTAGGATGTTCTTTTAGATTTTTTTAAAAAATTGTGCTCCTTATAGTTTTTGTCTGTTGGGTCCTGCCATGCCCTTTGAGGCAAGAGAATAAGAAAGATTTTTTTCCCCCCTCTTTGACAAACTGTTCATTGAATTTTGTGTCAGTATGGGATGTCTCTTATTGTATCCTAGAATCCCAGGATTCAGGGGGGTGATAAAGTGGAGTGGTAATAAGTAAGTTGTCTTGAAGAGGTGATACCAGGGCCAAGACACATGCAGTGAACTCTGTATCTAAAAATGAACAGTGTCTGAGATTATAGAAGTTTATATTTTAGATCTCCCTGCAAGGAATATTATTGTAGTATCTCATGTCAACATGACATGGACCATGTTCTCCTAGCAGCAGTTGGAAACTAATCTTGGATAACCACAATCTCCAGCATTTACTATAAATGACCCTATAAATGGAATATAGTAAGTACACTGATATATATTTGTCTTAAATACAATATAGATGAATTTCACTCCTGAAATAGATCCTGAAGACAGCATTATTTGAGACATCTGTAGAATATTATATGCTGAAGAATGAGTTTTGAGATTGGCTTCTTAGAATAATGAATGTGTTGTATGTATAGTTTCC
>NW_006288853.1:2273087-2302241 GCF_000327345.1 Myotis davidii
AGTCAGGCTGAGGGACCCCACGATAGGGCCCGGAGAGGGATCATGGGAGGGCTCCAGGGCGTGTCCGGCCTGTCTCATCCAGTCCTGATCAGCCAGATCCCAGCAGCAAGCTAACCTATCAATTGGAGTGTCTGCCCCCTGGTGGTCAGTGCATGTCATAGGTATTGGTCGAACAGTTGCTTAGGCTTTTATATATATATAGATAGATAGTCGCAAGTTTCTCTACTGTGATTACTTACTCATAGCAAAAGGAAAAATAGTAACTTTAAATTGGAGAAACTTAGAGGGTTACCTTGACCAAGTGATCATAGTTAACATCACCAGTATTAGAACAAACTGGCATTATGTGCTTCCTAATAAGATACACTGAGAAGGACACAACTTCACTTCTGTGGTGCTCTTGCCAAAAATGCAAAAGCTGTGTCTGTGATAAAAAATCAAACAAGCCTAAATTGAGGGACATCCTATACGGTAACTGACCTGTATTCTTTAAAAGCATGAAGGTCAGGAAAGGCAATGACTGAGGAATGTTCTAGATAAAGGGAGACTAAAGAGACATAACTATATGTAATGTGTGAAACTGGATTGGAGCTTGGGCAGCAGGAAAAAAGGATCTAAAGTACATTATTGAGACAGTTGATGGAATTTGAATATAGACTATGGAATGTTAAACTTTTCTGGTTTTGATAATTGCACTGTAATTATGTAAGAGAAAGTTCATTTTCTTAGCAGGTGCACATGAAGCTTTTTGGGGTAGAGGGGCATGATGTCTCCAATTTATTCTTGGTTATAAAGAAAAGTATGTATGTATGCATGCATATGTGTACACATAGGGAAGATGATAAAGCATATGGGACCAAATATAACCACATCTGATGGGTCTGAGTAAAGGTTATGTGAGGTTTCCTGGTGCTGTTCATGCAACTTTTCTGTCGGTTTGAAATTACAATAAACGTTACAAAAGTATCACTAAGTTGGTGTTAAAATTCTTTAGCCCAGTTCACCATGATAATTTCACTTATTTTTCTATGCTCCATTTCAGAATAGCTTTTAAAGCAGTATACATAATTATGCCTTCCTATTCTGGGATTCTTCAGATTCCTCAGTAGCTTGAATTAGGCTTAAAATCCTATATAATAAAAGCATAATATGCAAATCGACTGAACGGCAGAATGACCGGTTTCTATGATGTGCACTGACCACCGGGAGGCAGACGTTCAATGCTGGAGCTGCCCCCTGGTGGCCAGTGGCCTCCTACAGGGGGAGCACCGCTAAGCCAGAAGCCAGGCTCATGGCTGGTGAGCGCAGTGGCAGTGGTGGGAGCCTCGCCTACGTCCACTGCCTGCACTGCAGGTGGGTGGTAAGGAGCGAGGGGTCCTGGACTGGGAGAGCCCCGGACTGCAAGAGGGATGTCTGACTGCCAGGACATCCAGTAGGTGGACATCCCCCCAGGGGTCCCGGACTGGGAGAGGGCGCAGACTGGGCTGAGGCCTCCCCCTGCCTCAGTGCATGGATTTCATGCACTGGACCTCTAGTCAACTATATTTTAACATCAGTGGGAATCAAGGAAAATTTCAGAGGTTAGGCAGTTTGTTGGGAAAATGAAACATTTGCATTTCTACCTTAATGTGGTTTCAAAGTGTTTTTTGAAGAACTGTAAGTTTTAAAATATCAGATACAGCCATGTTCAAACAAAGACATTATGAATTGTTGCCAAGTAGGCATTGTTTAAAGTATACTGTTTTCTATGTGCTTTATTAGTGCAAATTAGAGAATAGCTCTAATGACTGCGTGGCATATGAAACAGCTGGGAGTTATGCTTGTTTTATTTGTGATAAAATTTAACTTGTTAGTAGTGTATGTGAAGCATCTTTAAGTACTACCATTCTGTGATTTTTTAATAAGTATTTTTCTGATTTTGAAAGTATTATTTGCCTATTATGTATGTGTGTGTATGTGTATGTGTATATATATATGTATATATATATATACACACACACTAGTATACATAGATACACACACACACACACGCACACGAAAAGACCCTTGAGAACTAACAAGAAGAAAACAAAATTACTCATAATCCAAAAGTAGCTGCTTTTAAGAGAATTTGTTTTCTGTAGTTTTAAAAAATATAATTGGCATTATAATTGTATACAGTTTGACCATGCTTCCTTCATGTAACATATCATGCACATCTTCCCACATCATTAAAAATTCTTTGACCATATTATTTTTAAACTTTAATAATATTCCATTATATGATGTACCACAATTTAATTATTCTTTTTCTAAGATATTAATTTGGAAGGCAAGTAACTAACTCATCCTGGTTACAAATATGAAAGATACAGAAGAGTGGTTAATTTATATAGTTTATAATAAGTAATTGGACCCCCTTTTTTTTATTGGTCCTCGATTTCAATTATTTTTTGAGAAGCATTGTTGAGAGAAAAGCATTTAAGAGTCACATTACCAATATTTTCTATACTAAAGAATATGTTGTTTTTATTAGCTAATCCTTAAACATTTGGAATTTTATTTTAATATGTGTGTACTTTACTGATATTTTGTCAAATTAAAATTTTATAAAATTAAAGATTTTTAATAGAATGAAAGGTATTACTATAACTAACCTGTGTCAGAATTGGGCATGTGTTGGTATGAACTTAGGCTAGTGATATAAAGCAAATAATAAAACTTTTAAAAATGTGTTTTAATTGTGAAAAAAAATTAAGATTTTCATTGGCAGATATGAATTCAGGGATTTTGAGATTATATATTTTACCTCATAAGAATGTAAGATAAATCATATTCAAAATTTAAATCTTTAGACATTATGTTTTTAGGATGAGTAGCACACACAGAACAGTAAGCATTGCTTTTAAGGTTAGGAATTATAAGATAACCTTGGTTACAAAAAGCTGAAAGTGATATGTTCTGTAGTCATCATGATTTAGGTATTTGGTGGTGTCTCAAACTTCAGAAATAAATACCTGAAATTTTACACATTGCTTTCATCTGGAAGGAATCAACTGGTAGGCCCACTCAAAGGATTAACATCTCTTACAATTTCATGTTTTGGCAGGTAAACCTAGCCTTTAAGCAACCTGGAAAGAGGCTAGAACATCAAGGAATTAGAATTGAATTTGTAGGTCAAATTGGTGAGTTGTAAAATAGTATTACTTTTTTTCTTTGATAACTGAGTTTGAAGAGGATTGGGTTTAGCATTTAAATAATTGAATTAGAATTTAGCTTTGTAGAAGGAATTGATTTTGTATAATAAAAAGAATTATTTTATAAACATTAAATCATGTTTCTTTGAATTGTTTGACTCATCCTGCTTTTATTGTTAAAATTAATTACTAAACATGAAAGGAGTTATGTAAGCTACCAGCCTTGAAAAATAATTCAGGTAAATTATTTGACTCATTGAAATTTCCATCTGCCTCAATTTTTTTCACCAGATTTACTCACAATTATATGTCACCTTCATCCATCACTTTCTAATTACCCATGCCATTTGTCTTCCTAATCTAGTGTGTGCCTGTAGCCGCTCATCTGTCAACAGAAAATTCGGTGTGAAAAGGAAAGATGTAGTTTCTTTCTTTCTTTTTTTTAAAATATATTTTATTGATTTTTTACAGAGAGGAAGGGAAAGGGATAGAGAGTTAGAAACACTGATGAGAGAGAAACATCGATCAGCTGCCTCCTGCACACTCCCTACTGGGTATGTGCCCGCAACCAAGTTACATGCCCTTGACCAGAATTAAACCTGGGACCCTTGGGTCTGCAGGCCGATGCTCTATCCATTAAGCCAAACCGTTTAGGGCAAGATGTAGTTTCTTATTGACCTAGATCAACTTGTGTACATTTCCATACATGTATTTTAGAGACATTCTTGATTTAGCAGTATAACTGTATAAATTTTTGGAGCTGCAGATTCAGAAAAGAGGAAATAGGTCTTTATAATACTGTATACATAGCTACATTTTTTTTTAAATATATATTTTATTGATTTTTTTTTTACGGAGAGGAAGGGAGAGAGATAGAGAGTTAAAAACATTGATGGGAGAGAAACATTGATCAGCCGCCTCCTGCACATCTCCTACTGGGGATGTGCCCGCAACCCAGGTACATGCCCTTGACCGGAATCGAACCTGGGACCTTTCAGTCCGCAGGCCGACGCTCTATCCACTGAGCCAAACCGGTTTCGGCCATAGCTACATTTTAAATCTAAGTTTTATTGTATCTTTTTAAAGTATCAAAATTGGAATGGGTGGGTGCTTATTCACATTATCTATTCTAGATGAGATTATATTGAGCAAATTATAGTAATTAACTGATAGTTGATTTTAGTTTTATCAGTTTGCCTAACAAAGCAAAGGAATAAAACACTTCTTGCCTTGAAGGGAGGAAGTTCAAATAATAGCTGGAAATGTGTCTTAAATTAGCTTCATATTGGGCAAACCCTCACTACATTAAAGGAATGAATTTATTTTTACTTGCTTTGGAGGTAGAAGTGTGGGTTTTAATGAAATGATATTAAATATAATTGGTCTTTTTGCTTTTTAAAATTTCTTAGAACTTTTCAATGACAAGAGTAATACTCACGAATTTGTAAACCTAGTGAAAGAACTAGCCTTACCTGGAGAATTGACCCAAAGCAGAAGTTATGATTTTGAATTTATGCAAGTTGAAAAGCCATATGAATCTTACATCGGTGCCAATGTCCGCTTGAGGTATGAATTAGGTGTATTAGAAACTGGAGATAGAGTCAAAACTACAGAATAATGGTTGCTGCTGAATGTCTTAATAGAACTTCTGCTATAATTCTGGACTGGAAGACAAGGTTTTTAGGAATTTTGTCAAATATTTTGTTTTTTGTGTGGCTAATGCTGATCTGAGATAATAAGAACCTTCTATCATTATAGATTTAGAGAACCCCATTATGAGAAGTTTTAGTCACATGATTCCTTTGTATGAATTGTTCCTTAGGTACTTTATTTGTTGTGTAAATGGATTACCCTCTAAATACATTAGTTTCCCAACAGATCTCATTTACTATATGATTAAGGAGTGGTCTAGAGAGATTTCCTCCAGTGGGCTTGATGCTAGCTCTCAAATTTATCTAAAAAGTATGTACACTGGTCTTAAAATTAAACTGTTGTGTTTTGTTTTTTTTTCATGGTGGGGACATTTATTTAAAAATTAGAACTCCTTCATGAAATCAATGAAGTTGATCCCAAGGAGTTCTAGCAAGGACAGTTAATGTTTGTTTTTTTAAAACACTGAAACTTATCATAGGAGATTTAACTTGACTCTTCTATTAACTTTATAGGTATTTTCTTAAAGTGACAATAGTAAGAAGACTGACAGACTTGGTAAAAGAATATGATCTTATTGTTCACCAGCTTGCTACCTACCCTGATGTTAACAACTCTATTAAGATGGAAGTGGGCATTGAAGATTGTTTACACATAGAATTTGAATATAATAAATCAAAGTAAGTACCTTTCACAAACAGATAGCTTAAATGTTCAGGGAAGATTAAGAAGTAAGCTTTTCAGGTTTTTGTAAATTGGTCAAAATGAGGGTAGAATTGACATTAATCTGCTGTTAACAGACCAACAGAAACTCTGAGCTGAAATAAACTTTAGTAGGAGTTTGTTCTGGCTTCTGACTCAGTGCAAGTGTCTTTCATATTCTATTCCTAATAAATTTCCACTTGGTCATTTTTTATAGAGCATTTTACGATCTCAGAAGGCAGCTAAACCTTATGTCTAAAAATTTATTTTACTGGCCCGACATCACTTTAGCCTGGTCATCTTTTTAAAACTAAACAAAAATACATTTTTTTGACAACATAAACAAATATTTTCATTATTGAAAATTTTGATAATGTGGGAAAGTCAAAGGAAATAAAAATATCACAAATTTTCACTTTTACTATTTAACCACAATATATTCTCATATTTTTCCATGTAGAAGGGAGAGGTGCATATGTTTATACATGTTGTATTTTTATTGAAATGGGCTCTTTTTAAAAATATATATATTTTTATTGATTTCAGAGAGAAAGGGAGAGGGAGAAATAGAAACATCAATGATGAGAATCATTGATTGGCTGCCTACTTGGGATCGAGCCCTCAAGCTGGGCATGTGCCCTTGATCGGAATCGAACCCAGGACCCTTGAGTCTGCAGGCTGACGCTCTATCCACTGAGCCAAACCGGCTAGGGCTGGGCACTTATAGATTAATGTTGTTGTAAGCTTTATGATGGAATTTTTTTTATTGTTTTATTGCTTAAAGTATTACAAAGAGTATTACATATGTCTCCTTTTTTCCCCCCTGCCCTTGACAATCCCCTGGCCTCCCCTACCCCCAGTGTCTTAGGTGCATTGGTTATGCTTATATGCATGCATACAAGTCCTTCGACTGATCTCTTACCCCCCTCCCTCCTGCCCCCCCAAACCTCCCCGGCCTTCCCACTGCAGTTTATGATGGAAATTTTCAAACACATACCAAAGTATCTGAACAGTATAATGAATCCTCATGTACCCATTGCCAGCTCCAACTATTCAGATTTGTTTTGTCTGTATTCAGTCCCACACTCCCATTAGATTATATAGGGGGCGGTATTCCAGACATAAAATTTCACCCATAAAAATTATATATCGCCCTCGCTGGTTTTGCTTAATGGATAGAGCGTTGGCCTGTGGATTGAAGGGTCCCAGGTTCAATTCTGGTCAAGGGCACATACCCAGGGTTGCTGGCTCAATCCCCAGTAGGGGGTGTGCAGGAGGCAGTTTATCAATGATTCTCTCTCATCATTGATGTTTCTATCTCTCTCTCTCCCTCTCTGAAATCAATAAAAAAAAATAAAATAAGAAAAGTTTTTCCATGCTTAAGTTCTTTGGAAACTAAGTTAACCTCTGGGTAAGGAACAATAATCAGGTTAATTCTTCCTTTTGAGATGCATTGAAGTCAAGTAAAAGTTTGATTTCTTATTTTTATAGTACAGTTATGTGCTGCATAACAACATTTTGGTCAGCAACACACCTCATATACAACAGTGGTATACCATAAACCTCGGTGTGTAGTAGGTTCTACCATCTAGGTTTGTGCAGTGCACCCTATGATGTTTGCACAACAGAATCCCCTAACGATGCATTTCTTAGAACATTTGCTCATCATTAAGCAGTGCACACTGTAAATGATTAATGCTTATTTGAAAAAGAGGAACATTAAGCAATATGAATAGTCAAAGTGGTATTCTTACATAGCTATTAATCTAAAGATGTCTAATAAAGCCTTTAGGACTTATTTTACTCTCTTTCTTTGTTTTTAAAATATTTGGTATAAGTGAGATATATTCTTTCTCCAAAGGTATCATTTAAAGGATGTGATTGTTGGAAAAATTTACTTCTTATTAGTAAGAATAAAAATCCAACACATGGAGTTACAACTGATCAAAAAAGAGATCACAGGAATTGGTAAGTTGAAAGAGTATTTGAATGAAAACTCCTGTTTAGTTGAAATTTTAAAATCTTAAAATCTTATTCGAACATAAAATTTATAGAGGATATTAATTTTGATAATATTGCTGGCAGTAAGACGTTTATGTTTTTTTAAAATTTGATTTTTGAATACAGTACCCCCTTATCTATGGGGAATACATTTTAACTAATTAATTAACTAGTTAATTATTGTTAATCCTTGCCTGAGGATATTTTCCATTGATTTTTAGAGAGAGTGGAAAGGAGGGAGGGGGGAAAGAGAGGGAGAGAGAAAGAGACATCAGTGGGAGAGAGACAAATTGATTGGTTGCCTCCCGAACATACCCCCGCTGGGTCTGGGGATTGAACCAGCAACCCAGGCATGTACCCTTGACCGGAAATTGAACCCAACACACTCCTTTGGTGCAGGAGTCGATGCTCTAACCAGTGACCAACACTGGCCAGTGGCTAGGGCAGTGATGGCAAACCTATGACACGCCTGTCAGAGGTGACATGCGAACACATTTTTTTGGTTGATTTGTCTTTGTTATGGCATTTAAATATATAAAATAAATAACAAAAAATATAATCTTTGTTTTACTATATTTACTATATTTTTGCAAATATCAAAAATTTCTATATGTGACACGGCACCAGAGTTAAGTTAGGGTTTTTCAAAATGCTGACACGCAGAGCTCAAAAGGTTCGCCATCACTGGGCTAGGGGATACATTTGAAGACCAAAAGTGGATGCCTGAAACTACAGATAGTACGGAACCCTATATATACCTTGTTTTTTTTCTATGTGTACAGATTTATGGTAAAGTTTAATTTATAAGTTAGGTATAGTAAGAGATGAACGATAAAAAAGAACAATTATAACATTATACTAGTACTATATAATAAAGTTATGTGAATGTGTCTCTCTTAGAATGTCTTACTGTACTGTATTTACCTTTCTTGTGATCATGTGAGATGCTGCAGTGCCTGTGTGATGGGATGAAGTGAGCTGAATGTTGTAGGCGTGGTGACATAGTGTTAGGTACTCTAAGGGTTACTTGAATACAAGCACTGCAACACCAAGCACTGCCTGTGTGTGTGTGTATATGTGTACTAAGTGCCGAAAAGGCAGCTTACATAGCGTGGATACAGTGGACAAAAGAATGATTCATGTCTCAGGCAGAATGGAGTGGGACTGCACGAGATTTCATCATGTTACTCAGAACAGTGAGCAATTGAAAACATGAATTATTTCTGGAATTGTCCATTTAATATTTTTGGACCATGGTTGGCTGCAGGTAACTAAAAACAAATTCACATGGTTCAAAAATAAAGTATAAGACACTATACAGTAAAAAAATGTCCTATTTTTGTACCTCAGCTGCTCATAGGTAATACATTTATAAGTTTTTAAATCCTTCTAGACTTCCTTTTTGCCCAGTATTTTATTGTAGCAGCAGTGGTAGCAGCCGCTCTTCTGGTTTTGCTATGCAGCCCAAGGACAAGGAGAAGAAGAAAGATGCTAGAGAGTTGGCCAAGAAAGACAAATCTGGGGGCAAGGCCAAAAGAAATGGTCCAAAGGCAAAGTTCGGGCCAAGCTCAATAATCTAGTCTTGTTTGATAAAGTGACATATGACCAACTCTGTAAGGAAGTTCCCACTATAAGCTTATAAGCCCACTGTTATCTCTCTCTCTTTTTTTGTTTTTAAATATATTTTATTGATTTTTTACAGAGAGGAAAGAGAGGGATAGAGAGTTAGAAACATTGATGAGAGAGAAACATCGGTCAGCTGCCTCCTGCACACACTCCACTGGGGATGTGCCTGCAATCAAGGTACATGCCCTTGACCGGAACTGAACCCGGGACCCTTGAGTCCGCAGGCCGATGCTCTATCCACTGAGCCAAACCGGTTAGGGCCCCACTGTTATCTCTTAAAAGACTGAAGATCCAGGGTTCCTTGGCGAGGGCAGCCCTTAAGGAGCTCCTTAGTAAAGGACTTACTAAGCTAGTTTCCCGCCCTGGCCAGGCACTCAGAGCATCATCCCAATAAGCAAAGGTTGCAGGTTCGATGTCCCGTCAGGGCACATACAAAAAGCAGTCAATGAATGCATAAATAAGTAGAACAGCAAATCGATGTCTCAATCACCCCCTCCCCCCTCTCCTCTTTATAAAAATCAATAGCACAAACAATGAACTAGTTTCAAATCACAGCTTAAGTAGTTTACACCAGAAACACCAAAGGTGGGGATGTCCCAGCTGCTGGTAAAGATGCATGAACAACAGGTCCGTCTCACTAGGTGCGCGTTTTGAAAAATAAAACTTAATTACATAAATATTTCCTTCTATTAATGCATATATATGTAAGTTCCTCTGTATTATAGCCCCCCTTTTCAGTTAAATGGTTACATACAGTACAGACTTGCTTTTTAGTAAGGTATCTTTGAGATTTTTCATATCAATACATAAGAACACTTCACCTTTTTTTATAGTATTCCATTCGATGTATGTACTAGTATTTAACCACTCTGCTATTGGTATGCATTCAGGTGGTTTCCAGTCTTGTTATTACAAAAAGTGCTTCAGTTAATAATGTCATTTTGCCTGGGTGTGTATATGTGTGTGTAAGATAAAATCTTAGAAGTGGGATTGCTATTTCAAAGATTATATTCATTTTTAATTTTGATACACAATACCAGTTTGTCCTCTTTAGGGTTTGTAACAATTTGCATCTACCAGCAATGAATGTAGGGAGTGGCTCTTTTTCCTCTATTCTCACCAGCACAAGGTTATAACATTTTTAGCTGATCTGATGGCTAGGGGGAAGAAGTTTTCCACTGTTATTTGAATTTAACTTTCTCATTCTGGGTGAGGGTGAGCCTCTTTTCATGTGTATAAAAGCCTTTTGTATTTCTTCTATAAACTGCCTATCCATATCCTTTGCCCCATCTCCATTGGATTACTAGTCTTTTCGTATTTATAGAAACTATATATTAGGGAAATCATTATCTTTTTCTGTTAAGAGCAGAAAAAAAAAATTTCCCCAGATTGTCTTGCTATGGTGCTTTATGCCATGTAGAAGTTCTTGATATTTATTTAGTTTATTAGTTTTTCTTTTTATGGACTCTGGGTTTTGTGACAGTTCGTCCTTTTTCACACTGAGGTTCTAAGAATAATTTTCTTAGCTTGATTTTACTAAAATAATACATTATAGTTTAGGGATTTTGTTTAAATTTTTAAATCATTTGGAATTTGTCTTGATGTAAGATATGAAGTATGGATCCAACTTTACTTTTTCCAGCTGGCTGACCAGTTGTCCCCAAATCATTTATTGGTTCATAAACTGCTTTTTAATTTTGTTTAGTATATAGATTTAGTTTGTCCCCTATAGTTTTGCTGGTTTTTTGGCTGAAAATAATTTTAGGTAACACTTTCTAAGAATGTATAATTGGTAATCATAATGATAAACATTTATGATTTCTTAATCTCTATGTTTCACTTGCTAATAAAAGTTACAGTGATTTAAAGACATTAAAACCAAACTTCAGGGTCCCATTTGTTGTTTTAAAAATTGTTTATTGAAACATTTTTTCTGAGTATAAAAACTGTTTGATTCTAGAAAATTTTAAATAAAAAATAATCTATAGTCATAATCCAGAACAGACTTTAGTCTTTGCATGTGTGGCTCAGTGGTTAAGGGTTGACCTATGAGCCAGGAGGTCAAGGTTCGATCCCGGGTTTGATTCCTGTCAGGCTACGTGCCCGGGTTGCAGGTTGTTGGCTCGATCCCCTGGTGGGGAACGTGCTGGGGGTCATGTAAGAGGCAGCTGATTGATGATTCTCATCATTGATGTTTCTATCCCTCTCCCTTCCTCTCTTTCTAAACAATAAAAAACCCTATATAATTTCAAAACATAAAAGGACTATATGTCAATCAGGTATTCAGTATATTTTGTTTATGTTAAAGTTGACTTTACCAGCAAGGGAAAGACAGTTTGGGTATTGCAGAGAAAGCTAGCAAGTCAATGGTTAGTTCTGATGGGGGTTGCCAGTTTCCAGTTTCTCAGGTTTTGGAACCCATAGAAGGAACTCTGTGAAGAAGATTCTTGCGCTGTATATTATCTTAAGGAAGAAGGGAGTGAAACATTCAGTTGAGTGTTAAGTATGTTACATGTAGAGCAGGAAATAGAAAAGAATGGTCAAGCCTGGCTGGCGTGGCTCAGTGGTTGAGCGTCAACTTATGAGCCAGGAAGTCACAGTTTGATTCCTGGTCAGGGCACATGTCCTGGGTTGTGGGCTCGATCCCTAGTGTAGTGTGTGCAGGAGGCTGCTGATCAATGACTCTCTCTTATCATTGATGTTTCTGTCTCTCTCCCTCCCTCCCTCTCCTTCTCTGAAATCAATAAAAAAAAAAAAAGAATGGTCAACATTTTCACAAAATAGAAAGATAAATTAGTACAAAAATAATGTAGTAGGAAAATGAGAAGAACTTGAAATTATATTATGGAAATATTTAATATCATTTACATTATTGCACTAGGACCCAGTACCACAACAGAAACAGAAACAATTGCTAAATATGAAATAATGGATGGTGCACCAGTCAAAGGTAACACTTTTCATTTGTTTCTTTTGTGTTATAGGTAGTGCAAACAGCAGTGTTCATGACAATTTTGTTTGAAAGTATTTATGTAGTATAAGAATCTTTGTGAATTCTTAAAATGATTTTCTTTAATGATAGTTTTTAAGATGATCTTTGTATATATACTGAGAAGACTATAATAGTACTTTGTAGTCTGAAATAAGGTTTAATTTTTTTACTGTTTAAATTTAGAATTTAGAAGGCATGTATATCGTCTCTATTTCTGAATTTGTAAGTTTTTATTGTATTCTGTTATAATAGCTCATCTCTGTAAATCTTTTTTATTCTTGCTGAACATAAGGTGAAATATAGGTGAGCATTAATTCCTGTGGGATTCTAGAGTCCTTATAGCCCCCAAGAAAATAAGCAGTTCCATTACTAGATAATTTTCAGTGTGTAAAATAATAAAGCCAATGTTTATCATTTTAAATGTATGCTTTTGGCTTTTTCTAACTCTGTTAGTAATTAGTTAAAAAAGTAGCTATTATGCCAACCACTCCCAGGTGCTCCATGCCACCTTTGAGTTGGGTGGTGGTATTCCTTATGTCACAGATGAAACCAAGATGCAGAGAGGTTAAAAAAACTTGTTAAAGGTGATAAAGTGTAGGGGAGGCAGAACTTTACTTCTACCCATCTTAGATTTTTAGCTGGGACTGTTGAACAAAAAGATTGCTAAGAGAAGAACAGAGAGTTTAATGTATGCAGTGCACATTGTGCAGGAGAAACCTCAGCGAAAGGTAACTCAAAGTGGTGGCTTAGCATCTTCAAAACGACAGTAAGTTGGACAGCAATGACTAGACAAAGAAAAGTAAGTTTTAGGCTTCTAAGGGTGGCAAACTGTGGGAGTGTAAATACATGGGAGGAAACTGATGATTCCTTTGGTGCCATCCCTGGGCTGATGAATCTATCTCCAGTAAAAGGAAAATTTGTATCCTGCCTTTAGGCAGAAAAGGTGGGAGGCATTTCTGCTTTTGCCGCATCTTAATTGCCTTTGGCTCAAAATAACGTCAGAGGCATATTTTGTGGTGACATATTCTGGTTTCCTTCAGTAGCTAATCATTATAGAGTTGGCGTTTGAGCCCAGTCCTTTCTGATTCCAAGCCCCATGTGTGTGTGCTGTTACATTATGCAATATTCCTTTGTAAAATTCCAGCAGCCACAAATTTTTATATAAAATGATGGGTTTTATATCTCAGGAAATAGATGTGTACAAGAAATGTATTATATAAAAAGATTCCAAACAATATGCAGTTACCCTAGGAAAAGAGAAGCCATGAGAATCTGAATAGCAACCTTTTTGTTTGTTTTTGGTAGTGAAGGAATGTCATCATTCTGAACATATTTGTTGCTTTGGATAAATTAGTAATAAGTATGCAAGAATTTACACACATGACTAGAAATTATGGTAAACTTTGTGAAAGCAGACGATAACAAAACCACTAAAGCAACACTTACCTGCTGGCACTGTTCTAAGCCTTTTACATCTAGTGTTAACCCATATAGTCCTAACAAATTCTCTATAAGATGGGTGTTATTGGTTCCCCATTTCACATGAGGAACTCAAAACAGGATTGTTAAATAATTTGATGAAGGTCATGCAGCCAGCAGACTGTAGAGTTGGGATTAGAATTCAGGCATTCTGGCTTCAGAACAGTGGTTCTCACCTAGGGGCAATTTTGCCACTATCACCCCTCCCTACTCATTACCCACACCGCTAGGAGATTTGCCAATACTTGGAGACATTTTTGGTTGTCACACTTGGGAAATGCTGCTGGAATCTTGTGGGTAGAGGCCAGGGATGCTGCTAAACCTCTTACAGTGCATAGGACCTTACCCACACCAAAGACTTAACAAACTCAAAATGTTAATAGTGCCAAGGCTGAGAAACCCTGGTTTAAAGTTTTACTTATGCTGCCCACTCAGGAATGGAAGCATCGGTATCTTCTCTATAAAGATTAGTTCTAGTTATGTGACTATATTTAATAATCCTTTAGAATTCAATGGAAATTGCTTTTCTTTCAGGTGAATCAATTCCAATAAGACTATTTTTAGCAGGATATGACCCAACTCCAACAATGAGAGATGTGAATAAAAAATTTTCAGTAAGGTACTTTTTGAATCTGGTCCTTGTTGATGAGGAAGACAGAAGATACTTCAAGCAGCAGGTATGGTGCTACCCAGGCTGGTATTTTGTTCAAAGTTTTATTATTCTGAGCAAGTGGGTTAATAATAAGTAAGTGAAAACTTGAGAGTATAAGGAAGTAGCGTGAATGGAATTGTGAGAATAGATCTCGTCCCAGTCATTCTGCAAGCCTCTGGAATGGACTACAGTTTAGCAGGACTTTTATTTTTCTCAGGAGTTTTGTTTTTTATAAAAGCGATACCCGCTATTTGTAAAAATAAAATAAAAAAAACAAAACAGGCAATAAAGAACAAATTGAAGATCATCAAAAATTCCACATTCGTTGTGATTAATATTCCATACAAAATTGTGCATGTGTTTAGATCACATAAAGCATGTTCTTTACTTTTTCACTCATCAGTGTCTTGAATATTTTTTATTAACATTTTTTTTATTTTATTCCTTTAAGTATTACAAAGGGTATTACATATGTGCCCTTATTTTTCCCTGCCCTTGACAATCCCCTGGCCTCCAGTGTCTTATGTCCATTGGTTATGCTTATATGCATGCATACAAGTCCTTTGGTTGATCTCTTACCCCCCTCCCTTCTGCCCCCCAACCCTCCCTGGCCTTCCCGCTGCAGTTTGACAATCAGTTTGAGGCAGCTCTGCCTCTGTATCTATTATTGTTCATAAGTTTATAATGGTCTTCATTATCCCTGAATGAGTGAGATCATGTTTTTATTAACATTTTTAATGACTGAATTAACTTGATGGATTTTGGGGTTTCCCTTACTTTCTTATTAATTCTATTATAAATGTCCATGAGATGACCCATATGTAATACTTTTGTATATAAAATGTTTTATCACAAAACTTGTTCTCATTTCAAAATCAAAGCCTTTGGTGGATTTTGAATGAAGATTGTGATTAGAATTTTTTAAAAATATATTTTTATTGATTTCAGAGAGGAAGGGAAAGGGAGAGAGAAACATCAATGATGAGAGAGAATCATTGATTGGCTGCCTCGTTGACACCCCCCTTACTGGGGATTGAGCCCGCAACCCAGGCACGTACCCTTGACCAGAATTGAACCTGGGACCCTTCATTCCGAAGGCCGGTGATCTATCCACTGAGCCAAACCAGCTAGGACTGTGATTAGAATTTTTAAAAATATATATTTTTATTGATTTCAGAGAGGAAGAGAGCGGAAGACAAATATGGAAACATCAGTGATGAGAATCATTGATCAGCTGCCTCCTGCATGCCCCTACTGTGGATCAAGCCTGCAATCCCGGCTTGTGCTCTGACTGGGAGTCAAAGAATGACTTCTTGGTTCATAGGTTCAACCACTGAACCACACCGGCCAGGCTAGAATTTTTTTTTTGTATTCTGAACCAGATTAATAAGTATTTGCATGTCAGTTGAGTGTTCAAAACTAATTAAAAATTATTTTGTGCTGAGTGCTATGAAGAATACAAAAACTACCTTTTATATAAACATGCATTAGCCTCGAGGTTCTTACATTGCACATATATGAAAAAAATTTATGTAAGTTAAATAACAGAAAACTTAATAGTTTGACAGTAATTTAGAAGACAAAATTTATTCCATTCCACATACTGTGTAATTAAACATAGGTAATTTAAATTTTAAAATAGATTACATGAAATTTCCAATTTCCAAATCAGTTGTGGCTCTGCTGAATAAGTATATTGCTTCCCATGGGCCTTCATTTGGATGTTTAAATTCTGATGTTGGTTAAAAAAACAACCCCAAAACAGCCTGTCATGACTTTATGCAGAAAACAATTTTAGGAATTCAGAAGAGAAGAGCTCTCAGGATAGATTGGTTAGGGTATGATTTAGATAGGCTGAGGCATAGAGTGTTGAAGAATATATAGAGGAAGATAAGGGCAAGCTTATTTGTAGTGTGTTGGAGGCAGAGAGTAACTCAGTTTGGCTGGTGGGGGATGGGGATCTAGAGAGGGAAGGGAGTGATGTTGGTACATTGGATAATTTTGGAGGACCTTGAAAGCCTGCTTGGAGGTTGTCTGTAGGTTGCCTGAGAACTATTGAAGCGCAATCCAAGCACTGTTTTAGATTAATCTGGTAGTGATAGGAAGGATGAGTTAGAAAGGAGCCTCAGGCAAGTGAGGCATTGATCTACCAAAAGGTATTTTAGTATCTAAGATTGAAATGACAGGGCTTGAACTTGGATAAGGACGGTGGAACAGCAAACCAAAGAAGAGATTTATTCTTTAATCAGTAGTAGCTAGAATTTTGTGCCAGATTGGATTGGTGGTGGTGATGTACATGTGTGCTGGTGGGGGCAGAGTTGGCAGAAAGGACATTCCAAGATTAGAACTATAAGAAAGTAGGTCAATCAGGGCTTTAGTAGGGACAGATTTCATTTTGTTTTGGTTAAAATAGAAATGGCAGCATTTTCATGATGAAAATTTAAGGCATAATATGAGAACATTGATTTGTTGGCATCTTGTATTTCTTTTACTAGGAGATCATTTTATGGAGAAAAGCTCCTGAAAAACTGAGGAAACAGAGAACAAACTTTCACCAGCGATTTGAATCACCAGAATCACAGGCATCTCCTGAACAGCCTGAAATGTGAACTGAACAGGAGAAAAAAATAAAAATAAAAACTCTTAGAACCGTTGAGATTAAGTTCAGTTGATCAAAGATGGTTGCAGCATGAAGCAGGGGGAAGGCCAAAAGTCCATGTATAATAGTCTTCCTTTACCTTACAGCGCTGCATTTATTTTATGATATAACTAAACATTCTTACATGTACTACATTTAAAAAAGTGCTTTCTTTGAAACACTGGAACTTTCTTAAGCTGCCGTTTTGTTTTGTTTTTACTGCACACTTTGATGGTAAGCACTCATATATCCATCAGTATAAACATTAAAGTTTTCATGAGTAGGCTGGTATTTGTAATTTTGCTTGCTTTATGCATAATGTTGATTGTAAACCAGTTTCTTTTCCTTTTTCATGCCAATAATTACCTCTTATCCTCTACATGCAAAATTAAATACTTTGTGTTCAAATAAAATTGGAAAACCTGAGTGGCCCTTACATCCTACAGAGATTTAAAACATGGCATCTTAATATTTTTGAGTACTACATTTGTGTTCTTACATGTGTATTTGAGAAATGCAAATGGAATGTTTCACTGTAGGTGCTTCTGAGTCTACCATTCCAAAGCTTCCTGAATTTTATTCTTTGAAGTGTTCTGTGGTAAGTATTCATTTTTTCCTTGCAGAAATTATGTGGCATGTTATTACAGCCTTTTTTTTCTGTCATGAGAAGTAACCATTCTGCTACTACTATCCAGCAGGTACACTGTATGTTTTCTGCAATGTGGAGTTGAGTCTATGTTGACATTTAGAATTTGTTAAAACTCTATAATTTTTCTGTTAATACTTTGAAAA
The DNA here is from genome assembly GCF_000327345.1 of Myotis davidii. NCBI lineage: Eukaryota > Metazoa > Chordata > Mammalia > Chiroptera > Vespertilionidae > Myotis > Myotis davidii. The sequence continues at coordinate 2,290,796 of NW_006288853.1, forward strand.
AATTTTTTTTTAATTTAAGGAATCTTTTTACCACATATATACAAATATAATTTTCTTGACTTCACTAATCTCTTCCCTTTGAAGGGGAGAATTTGAGGATGGGGGTGATTCAGGTGGACCTGTTAATGAGCTTATCATTATCCAGATCTGGGACAATATCATTTTTGTTAAATTGGAACTTGGGCTTGTTCAAACTCAGCTTTAAATTTCACCCGCTCTGTTTAAATGTTAATACTAAGTTCAAGTAATTTGTTCAAAGTCTGTAAAAAAGCTGCAGTCATGTGCCTAAGGTCTGATCTCAGACACACTAAATGGGTGTAGGGACTAAAACAACGGAGCTGTTGTGTGAAACTACTCCACACGATTCATTGGTTTTTGTGCCAATGTATTTTATACACTTCAGTGCAAGTCTTGTGAGTTAACCTTACTTTATGAGTAAGCTAATTAATCCAAATTACATTTCTTTAAACTTGTTTTACTACGATGGCACTTTGATAAAATGGTCAGTAACCAGCTTCTTTTCTGGCAAAAGGTTCCATGTACCATGCGCTGGAGCATCTGTTTTAACTGTGGATATATGTAAATGGTCATATTTCCCTTTCATGTAAGTGCCTGTTCAGAGTTTCAAAATTTAAAAATGCCAAATATTCTCATGGTCACTTGCATGAAGTAATCTAGAAAATATTCACAGAAAATTTGAAAACCAATTGTATTTATCCAGCCTCAAATCCTGTGACCATGATGTATAATAAAGAATTTGAAACAGATACTGAATTGCTTTAAATGATTAAAATAATTATTTTCTCAGATCTCTTCTCATTGTCAGATTGCTCAACAGTTCAGGAAGCTATAATTATGAAAATTTAAATTTTTTATAAATACTGGTTTCAATTTTAAATAGCTACACAAAGTTGTTAATTAGATGGCTTAAAACACTGTCAAATGGAGAAACTGGATAACCAATGGGTCCAGGCTGCCTCCACTAAGCCAATTAAGCAGAGACAGGGTTGAATCATATATGAGCGTTTATTCCAATAATGCTGACAGTATGGGAGAGCAGCAGGTCACGTACAAAAGTCTGGTCTACCCCTCCCCATAAGCCAGCTACTTATATTGGGTAGAAGGACAAAGATTACTTGGGAAAGTAGAAATCACAGCATGGGAAGTAAGTAGGCAAGGTATAATGGTTATAGGATGTACAACTTTCAGCCAGGTTAGAATGTGCTTTCTTTAATCAAAACAGGACAATCACAGTTAAAAGCATGATTAACATTTCTTACAGCTAGTCTCCACTATTCTGTTTCTGCCCCTAACAATAGGATGCTTACTCACTTTGCTTGACTTTGTTGCAGAACCAATTTGAAAAATAAAAATTTGAATTTAGTACTTGGTGAATTGAGTAAAAAGCTGGCCAGTTAATCTGAGGTAAACTTGAAAAGAAATTTGTGTTTTCATAGAGTACAATCTCTAATCCAGAAGTTCTCAATCCTGGCTGCATGTTTGTTTTTAAATATATTTTTATTGATTTTAGAGAGGAAGGGAGAGGAAGAAATACAAACATCAGTGATCAAAGAGAATCATTAATCAGCTGCCTCCTGCACACCCACTACTGAGGATCGAGTCTGCAACTTGGCCATGTGCCGTGACTGGAATAGAACCCGGGCAGGCCGATGCACTATCCACTGATCCAAACCGGCTAGGGCCTGGCTGTATGTTTAAATCACTTAAGTAGTTTTTGAAAATAACCATGCCAGATCCTACCCAGACCACTAAAATCAGAATTTCAGGGGCCTGGACATAAGCATTAAAAAGAGCTACCCAGACCATAGTCTGAACCATTTAAATAGTTATTTTTCTCACAAGTGAAGAGTTTTCATTGTTTTGAATTGGGGAGGAAAACCTTTAACATCTGTTTGGGAGCCTGCTAATGAAACTGACAGACAAATCAGCAGGAGAAAAAACAGATTTGAGTATAAGGGAATTTATGAAAATGTGACTTAAAGGGGTGGTTAAATTTGGGGCTTAAATATCTAATTGATAAGGGGAAAGGGGGGTAAAGGACACTTACAAATAATTTCGTAGTATTTGGGGGGAGAAAGGACATGGGAAAGCAAATGACTTTAGGAAAAATACATGGGTTCTTAGGAAAATAGATAGTATGGTTTTGTGCCAGAATCTATTTAGGTCTGTCTGGTGCTGAATTAAACTCCCCTGCTTGCTCCCCAAAGAGATTTATGATAGAGTCTTTTGGGAGGCTCTGCTTTTAGGCAGATTGGGACTTCAGGAACTCAAATATTTAAAACTTTTATGCTACAGTGGCATATTCTGGAACCTTTTAGTATGGATGAAGTAGTTGGAATACTCAATTCTAATGTGAGTCAGTAGTCTTCTATTATGTTCCTTTTATATTTAGCTGAATCTGTTGTATATAAAGGAAATAAGGGGCGTTTACTAGTCTGGATTGGAATGTAACATTTTTTAAGTTTCCAATTACACAAAGCAAATGAAGAAAATGAATCATTAAATATGTATAATGCATCCTTTCTTAGGCTCTCCAATGAGCATACTTCTTACGTCACTCCCCTACCTAAAGTCATGATTTGATTCCAGGATGAAGTTTAAATTGCCTATTACAAACACCTTCAGCTCCAGTTTTTCCAGACTCTAGAGAATTACCCACCTTCTGTGCACTCCAGCTAACTTCTAGTAAGGCTCTCCTGGCCAAGCGGGCTTGACACCATCTCCATCTATCAGGCAAAGATGGTTCCTTGTGCGGCCAGGGCGTGCCTGTGCACACCTCCAGGACTCTGCTTTACCGCACTTAAAAGACTTGAACTCAAGGATTTAAGCCTCTTAAGGGCTCAGTCTGTTTTGTTTGGTATACTTAGTGCTTACTATACACACTCAATACCTGAATAAACTGCTAAACCTATTTTCGCCTAGTGATTATAAAATTAAAGATGTCCTTTAGGGAAATGTATGGGTCCAAATGTAATACTCGTGTCACACTGTTTAAAAAGTATTCTGTGAATCAAAAGCACATAACCAGTTATTAGAATTTTACTTGACACAATATTCGCATATTACACGACACATTCCTTCAAGTTGCAAGACGCTAATTTTTTAAGTATAATTGAAAGGTGGAAAATCTAACAGCATATTTTGAATTTAATATGTTACCACCTCATGACAGTATCCGGCCAATGCAAATGAAACTAAACTTTGGCCGGGGTGCAGAGGACCTATTTTTGCTACGCAGTTGTGACATACCGGCTGCTTGGATGATGTACACAAACAGCCAGCATGATGTGTAAGCGCTTACACACGTGCCATACAAGGAGTTTACCTAAGAAACTACGCCGGAGAAGTACCTTGGCAGCATTCCTGGAGGGCAGATCAAGTTATGTTCTTTAATGCTACTCAGAAAACGTGCAAATACAAGAAACCTGGGGAAATGCTCTGTAAGAGCGTTGCGGTTCGCAAGCTGCGCTCACAGCACAGGGAGCTGCTCCTCCGTCTACCCCGACGGAGCCGCTCAGGGCGCTGCCCACGTGCTTCTCAAAGCAGCCGGGCCAGGCTGTGTCACGTGACCCCCGCAGGCCCCTCCTCGCATCTGTGACCTCCCCAAAGGTGCCTGATCCTTTTCTTTTTAGAGAAACCTGGCCTCAATATCTAATGAGAGAGAGAGAGAGAACAAGAACGTATCTTTTCTAGTTTTCATGCCTAATCTTTTCCTCCCCGTTTTGAGCAATCTGACTGCAGGCACTTTTTCTTTTTGATCGAGCGTTTCCCTGGGCAGCTCCGTGCTGGGTCTGGGTCCTCCCGGGGAGCAGGCGCCGGCCGTGTGCGTCACCGCCAACGCCGTGTCCCTTCGCCGCGGCACCGCGCTCGTTAGACCTGCGCTCTCCATGTCCTTTCCCCGGTGTGCCCTGCTGTGGGCTCGGCTCCCGGCGGATCTGCGTCCGGAGGTTCCAAAGCCCCCAACACGTCCCTGTTTGTGCCGCTGACGGTGAAACCTCAGGGCCCCAGCGCGGATGGCGACGTGGGGGCCGAGCTCACCCGGCCCCTGGACAAGAGTGAGTGCCGGGCGGCGGGGGTGTCTGTCCTGCAAGGTCCCCAGAGTCGCCAAAGGCCCCCTCAGTCCTTTGTTGCTTGTCCCAGGGGGGTCCACCGAATGACCATTATACGAAAGCTCACGGGGTCCGGTCTTCATGAGCAGGGATGAGAACGGGCCGGGGGGGTTGAACCTCCTGACCAGCCATATGCCGGAGAGGAAAGGTCACGGGCTGAGGTCCTGTCTTCCCGGCTGTGCCCAGCATCCTTATCGGCTCATGGCTGTCGGCTTGCCTACCACCCTCCCAGGAATGCAGTGTGTGGCTGGATCAGTAAAATGTTTCTCTCTACAGAATAATGCGGTGATATTTTAACATGTCCAAAGACCGTACAGTCTCAGCTTGATTAATATACATTATTTTTATAAAATACTTAAGATGTTATTGATTCATAGTGGCATGTTGCTTGGCAGGCATCTAATTCGACCTCCCCCGCAGCACAGTGATTTCTCCGCCATCGCCTTGGAAACGCGGTCATTAAGTCTTGAGTACTTTTCATGGACAAGGAGCCGGCACTCCCGTGAGCCAGCCCCTTTTCGCTGTTCTGGTTGTTAGGAAGCTCTTGTATGAATTCCGCTGAAATCTGCTTCCCTCGTTTCCCGTTGACTTTAGTTATGCCATCGGGAACAAAATAAGTATCACTTGTTCTCCCTAAAGCCCTCTTCTTCAAGTTAAAGACCATCCCTGGGTGCTTTATTTTCTCTCTTATTTATTGATTGACATACATGTTGTTACTGATTTGAGAGAGCGAAAGGGAGGGGGGTAGAGAGAGAGAAACATGGATGGGAGAGAAGCTTCATTGATTGGTTGCCTCCTGCACGCCCCCCATTGGGGACCAAGCCCAACCCAGGCATGTCCCTGACCGGGAATGGAACCGTGGTCTCCTGGTTGACGGGTGGACACTCAACCACTGAGCCACATAGGCTGGGCATCCTGGCTCCTCTAGTTATTTGCATAAAAGCATATTGGTCTGGCCCTTGTAGTGTTGGTTGTCTTTCTAGATACCTTTTAGCTGCTCACTGTTAGATGTTCATAGTGGTTGTAAGTAGACAGAGTAGAACATGGTTATGTACAAGTGGCCTGATGGAGGCTGGAGGCAGTGTCCAACCCTGTAGCACCTTGCTTACTCCTCTGCAGTGGAACAGGAATGTTGCCTGGTTTGACTTTATAATTTTTTAGGCGTTCCATCTCACTATTAAGTGAAAAAGAGCTTGTGACCAAATAAAACCTTTAAGTTCTTGCAACATTCAGTAGACTGCCACCTTGAGTGTTAGGACTTCAGGTTTCTTTTGTTTTTTTAGGCATTTCTCTATTTGGGAAACAAATGTTAAACAAATTTTAAATTTTGATATGTTTTCTTCCAGATGAAGTAAAGAAGATCTTAGACCAGTTTTACAAGAGGAAAGAAATTCAGAAACTGGGTGCTGATTATGGACTCGATGGTAATGCTAATGACATTCTATTTGAGATATTTTATTACTTTTTAGATTATAGCTTTGTGAGTATGGTGTAGCACTTGTGTGTCCTGGACATCCTATCCTATATAATAAAAGGCTATTATGCAAATCGACCAGAATGGTGGAATGACTGGTTGCCATGATGTGCACTGACCACCAGGGGGCAGACACTCAACGCAGGAGCTGTCCCCTGGTGGTCAGTGCACTCCTACAAGCGGAGTGCTGCTCAGCCAGAAGCCCTGAGCCGGGCTCACAGCTGGCGAGCGCATAGGTGGTGGTGGTAGCCTCTCTCACCTCTGGGGCAGAGCTAAGGATGTCTGACTGCCTGCAGGGAGTGGGCTTAAGCCATCAGTCGGACATCCCCCGAAGGCTCCTTGACTGCAAGAGGGTGCAGGCCGGGCTGAGCTCTCCCCCCGTCCCCTGCACCAATTTCGTGCTTTGGGCCTCTAGTACGTACATAGTTGTCATTGGAGGATGTCCCTGATGTCTGCTTCTATCTGAGCAGGAGATGGGCAAGACGTATGTGGTGAGCCAGACATATAGCAGAGAGCTGTGTGTTTAGCTTTCCTTCATGTTGTGCTAGGATTTCAATTTTGGCCCAGATCTGATAAAGCAAAAAAAAGGACACTTTGATTAATTAGGTGTGATGTGTATATGCACTTTTTAAAGTGACAAAAGAGATGAAAACTAAGCCCTACCTATTTTGATTTTGTATTTCCTGCAGCTCGTCTCTTCCATCAAGCTTTCATAAGCTTTAGAAATTATATCCTGCAGTCTCATTCCTTGGATGTGGACATTCACATTATTTTGAATGATATTTGCTTCAGTGCAGGCAAGTGTTTATAGAGATTTTTTAAAATTCTGTTGAACATACTTCCTATTTCCTTCATGTTTATTTCTGTAGTCGGGGTTTATTTGTGTAAAATAGGCGCTCTTAACATTTTCTGTAAATAATTTAGTGCTTGCATAGGAGGCTGTCTGGGTCCTGTTGCTTTTATATAGGGTTCCTGAGCTAGTTATTACATCCCCCATATGTCTTAGACTGGAGGCAAGTTTGATCTGTTACCATCTGCTCTTCACTATGTGCTAATATGGGCCCCAGTGGGATGAACTCTAATACAAGGTAGAATTAATGCATAGCAGATTCCATCTGTTTCTGCCACTGTTTCTTTACTGCATCAGGACAGAGTTCTTGCCGTAAAAGAAAAAAGTAAGACCGTCATTATTTTGTTCCCATAGGCAGCTTGGTTTTGATATATATATTTTAAATGTATTTGATTATTAGACCTTTGCTCTGTGCCACGAACTGAGGTGGAACCTGGATACAAAGCAGAATGGGCCACAGCCTCACCCTCAGAGCCACTAAGGTGTGGAGACTTCTTGCTGAGAAATCAGTCTTGTTCATGTTTTACAGTGGTCTCTGTAGTTTAACCAGTGTTTGCATTTCTTGAACCACAGGCCTTCTTTCTAATGTATATTTCTAGGTTCTTTATTTTTTAATTTAACTTTCACCAATGCTGACCTTAACCTGCTTGCATTGGATGAGTAGAACATGGTGGATGGCAACCAGTTTTCTCTTTTCATAGGAAATATAAGTGAAATTGGGAGGCGCATATAAGACAAAGCAGATCTCAGAAAAGGGTAGCGTTCCTTGCTCCAGGGTTTTTCTTTTTAACCTGGTAATGTCCCTGAAACCTAGCTCACTAAGAAAACAGGGTAGTTATGGCTGACACGTAGGTTGCACCTGTTAATGCAGTGTTTTGTTTTCCAGCTCATGTGGATGATTTATTTCCGTTTTTCTTGAGACATGCAAAACAGATATTTCCTGTGCTGGAATGTAAGGATGATCTACGTAAAATCAGTGACTTAAGAATACCTCCTAATTGGTTAGTTTCTTCATTTGTGGATTTGAAATTTTCAGTTTCTAATCTTGGGAGATTATTATTTTTTTAAATTATATTCTGGATGGTAAGATATGAGGAGTCTAGATTGTGTTTCCCCTAGGAAAAGGCCGTTAATTCTGGCAGGCAGTAAACTGCTGTCTCCCCTTATCCTGCCAGCTCGGTTTTAAGACTTATCACTGCACATCTACAGTAGCCCTCACGGTAGGGTGTTGTCCTTGTCATTCAGGTGTGGCCTTTCCGGTGTCTCTGCTGAGTGGCTGGGGCGGTAATGAGCTCTCTCATAACCACTGTGGCAGAACTCCAGTGTCTCCTAGTACTTTGCCACCTCATTGAGACTGTCTGCTCAGACCCTTAGCAAGCTATTCTCTGCTGGGTGCTGCCCACGTTCAGCCCAGCCCTGGGCCAAGGGCCCACAGGGAGCTCCCACACAGGCTTCAAGGCCCCCTCTTTACTGCACCCTTTTTCCTTCCACACTCTGTTCTTTAACTTTCAGCTGCTTCAGCCACGGAGAAGTTGGTCTCGGCTGCTCAGCTCAGTGGGACCATCATACTCTGCTTGGATTCCACCTCCTTATTCCCTACTGGGTGCAGTGGGGCTCATCTCAAGTGTTCCCTTCTTCTGGGCCTGCCGTCCTGCGTTGCCTATTGTCCATGTCCCCAAGCAGCTGCTGCATATATTTTGTCCAGTTTTGTACTTGTCTATGGTGGGAGGGCAAGTCCAGTACCACTCATCATGGCCAGAAACAGAAGACTCAGTCATTATACTGTATACACTGAAATTCAGAAGCCTGGGAATATTTGCTTATAATGTCACGTGTTGAGAGCTGTGGAAGTGATGTGAACATACCTATGGAGCTAATAGTAGTTTACATTTATTTTAAGTAACTGCAGAGGGAAAAGGATTTGTACAGTGGTAAAACTATCCAATAAATTAATTTGCATTTGGATTTTTCTGTCCTCTAGTTAGTAAATGTCATTCTTGGAAAGCAGTCATTATTTTAGTGTCAATATGACACGTGTCATTAATTTTTTAAAAGATGTTACCTTGTAAATGTTAAGAGAATGTTTCATTAGAATTTTTTTCAATTGGGAACTTTGCCAAGATGGGTTTTGAAATTAATAAGGTTAAGCTGTTTGCCTACTTATGTTTTAGGTACCCAGAAGCCAGAGCCATACAGCGGAAGGTAATATTCCATTCAGGCCCCACAAACAGTGGAAAGACTTACCATGCAATCCAGAAATACTTGTCAGCAAAATCTGGAGTGTATTGTGGTCCTTTAAAATTACTGGCACATGAGATCTTCGAAAAGAGTAATGCTGAGGTCAGTATATTACCAAATATTTGCTCCTTGTTAATTTTGTGTGTGTGGGTTGGGTAACAAGGAAGATGGGACGGTGGAGTGCATATGTAGTATGCCCTTCATTAACAAAAATTGCCATATTTCATTGCACCTAAGAAGCCATCAGTTGTAAGATGTGCCATTATTTTATGTACAGTTGAGAAATAAGTACTGCCAAGTGAACTCTGACATGCCATCAATTGTTAAGATAAATCCTGTAATAATGTGCGTATTAGAATGAATGAAATATGTTGTTACAGAGTATTTCACATATTCAGAGATATGCTGAGAATAACAAGTAATGCTGAGGTCAGTATATTATCAAATTTTTGCTCCTTGTTAATTTTGTGTGTGTGGATTGGGTAACAAGGAAGATGGGAGGGTGGAGTGCATATGTAGTATGCCCTTCATTAACAAAAATTGCCATATTTCATTGCACCTAAGAAGCCATCAGTTGTAAGATGTGCCATTATTTTATGTACAGTTGAGAAATAAGTACTGCCAAGTGAACTCTGACATGCCATCAATTGTTAAGATAAATCCTGTAATAATGTGCGTATTAGAATGAATGAAATATGTTGTTACAGAGTATTTCACATATTCAGAGATATGCTGAGAATAACGCAAATAATCTGAACTCACTACCCAATTCCCGTCAGATTCTAACATTTTGCCATACTTGTTTTATTTACTTTTTTTAAGAAATAAAATACTGATATAGTTGAAACTCTGTGAACCCCTCCTTTGCCCCTTAGAGTTAACCACTACTCTGTTGTGATGTTTAATTTACCCTTTGTGAGATTAGCCCTCTGATACGATCAACTAGAACCAATGATAAAGACTGAAGCCACCTTTTCAAACCTGAAAAGGACTGAATGCCCTGTGGTCTAAGGCATCATTTTACTAAATGGGCTAAAATTTGGTTCATTGTTTTATTATGACTGTAATGTGTGATATTTCAGTTTTGGTAGGTAATTTGTATTCTCTATTTTCCTTTTTTAAGAAATAAAATATTGATATAGTTGAAACTCTGTGAACCCCTCCGTTGCCCCTCAGAGTTAACCACCACTCTGTTGTGATGTTTAATTTGCCCTTTGTTAGATTGGCCCTCTGATACTATCAACTAGAACCAGTGATAGACTGAAGCCACCTTTTCAAACCTGAAAAGGCCTGAATGCCCTGTGGTCTAAGGCATCGTTTTACTAAATGGGCTAACGTTTGGTTCATTGTTTTATTATGAGTATAATGTGGGATAAACCAGTTTTGGTAGGTAATTTGTATTCTCTATTTTTTTGTTCTGAATAATTTATGTAATTTTCATACATAATTATCTCTTTATCCATAAATACTTAAAAAGTATTTCCTCAGAACAAAGACTTTCTTTATATAACCGCAGGATATTTATCCAAAGCGGGTCATTTGGTATTGATAGACTACTATTATTAAATCCATACTCTATGTTCAAGTTTTGCCAATTGTCCAATAACAATACTCCCCCTTGCCCTCACTGCCCCCACCTCCAGGTTCTGTTCAGGGACTCACACTTTTTTCATTCTTATATCTCTAGTTTCTATTAATCTGAGGCAATTTCTTGGTCTTCCTTTGTCTTTCATAACCTTTACGTTTTGGAAGATGACTACAGGTCAGTTGTGTTGTCAACTGTCACCCAGTTTGGATATGTCTGATGTTGCCTCATGATTAGTTTCAGGCCACTGGGGAGACCAGCTGTCCCAGTTGGCCTGGAGTTTCCCAGATTTAGCACCAGAAGTCCTTCACCCTTGGGAACACCTCATTCCTGGGAAAACCAGGGTGGTTGATCACTCTGATACACCATAGCATTGATATTGGTCCTTCTCAAGGAATTATATTGGGAAGACTGTACAGTTTTAAATTTTATTTATAATATTTTTGAATTTAGAAATCATGTTCATTTTATTTTAATGAACTGAAATAGTATAGAAACATACAAAGTTAAAAAGTGAAACTCCTATAATTTCTCATGCTTTTGTTACCTGAGAATTTAGCTGCCTTGAGGTGTTTCCAAGTTTTATGTAGGTTTTGTAATAAAATGCTGTCACAAACAGTAAGATTTCAGCTTTTATTTTTTATTAAAAATATTTGTTAAAGGATTGGGAATATTTTGTTTCAGCTATTTGACAAATAAATTTGATCATAATGGTGAGAATACTTTATCAAACATTCAAAATTTCTTTTCAAAGTGAAAGTAATTCCAGGTTTCTTTGTCATCCTAGGGTGTGCCATGTGACTTGGTAACTGGTGAAGAGCGTGTGTTAGTAGAGCCAAATGGGAAACAGGCTGCCCATGTTGCTTGTACTGTTGAGATGTGCAGTGTTACAACTCCTTGTATGTACACACTATTTAAAACAGCATTTTTGAAAAATTTTAAACAGTGATGAACATATGAAATGTTTTCTATTGTGAAAAAATTTAAGTTGAGACAAAGAAGAGAATAATACAACAAAAAGTATCTACTATCACTAATGAATGCCTAAAACTTTCTGTCATGTTTGCTTTTTTTTTTTTTTATTTCAGAGAGGAAGGAAAAGGGAGAGAGCGAGAGAGAAACATCAGGGATGAGAGAGAATCATTGATCGCGTGCCTCCTGCACGCCCC
>NW_006288853.1:2302456-2313287 GCF_000327345.1 Myotis davidii
CTGCACGCCCCCAACTGGGGATCAAGCCCGCAACTTGAACATGCACCCTGACCAGGAATTGAACAGATGATCTCTTGGTGCATGGGTTGACGCTCAACCATACCTGCTGGGCAACCGTCATATACTTTATATAGTGTTTTCCTTTATATTTTTAGTACCCAACTGATACCAATTAATTACACTATTATTGACTCTATTTCTGTGCTGTACTTTTTATCCCCGTGACTATTTTGTAACTACCCATTTGTAGTTCTCAATCCCTTCACTTTTTTTGACCCGGTCCCCTGATCTCCCTCTCCTCTGCCAGTCATAGTCTGTTCCCTGTATCTATGAGTCTGTTTCTGTTTTGTTGTTCATTTATTTTGTTCTTTAGATGCCACATATATGTGAAATCATATGGTATTTGTCTTTCTCTGACTGACTTATTTCACTTAGCATAACACCAATGCTGTCACAAACAGTAAGATTTCATTTTTTTTTTATGGGCATTATTCATATTTTGATCTTTTCTTTTTTCTTTCTTCTTAAAAAAGACCTTTAACATTTCTTGTAATGCTTGTTTGGTAGTGTTGAACTCTAGTTTTTTCTTGTTTGGAAAGTCCTTTATCTGCCATTTGATTCTATAAGAGAATGTTTCATTAGAATTTTTTTCAATTGGGAACTTTGCCAAGATGGGTTTTGAAATTAATAAGGTTAAGCTGTTTGCCTACTTATGTTTTAGGTACCCAGAAGCCAGAGCCATACAGCGGAAGGTAATATTCCATTCAGGCCCCACAAACAGTGGAAAGACTTACCATGCAATCCAGAAATACTTGTCAGCAAAATCTGGAGTGTATTGTGGTCCTTTAAAATTACTGGCACATGAGATCTTCGAAAACATTTTATCACTTTGAATATTTCTTGTTAGTCTCTTCTGGCCTGGAAAGTTTCTGTTGAGAAATCAGCAGATAATCTGATTCCCTTGTAGATTACTAACTGCTTTTCTCTTGCTGTTTCTAAGATTCTCTTTGTCTTTAACCTTTTGTATTTTTATTATGATGTGTCGTGTGGGTCTCTCTAGAATTCTCTGTGTTTTGTTGACTTATATGTTTATTTTCTTCACCAGGTTAGGGAAGTTTTCTTCTCCCAGCACCCCCATGAAGTGAATGTTAGTACACATGCAGTTGTCCCAAAAGCTCCTTACACTATCCTCAGTTTTTTGGATTCTTTTTTCTTTTTGCTGTTCTGATTTTTTTTTCAATGTTTTGTTGTGGTGGTGGTTTTTTAAGTATATTTTTATTGATTTCAAAGAGGAAGGGAGAGGGAGAAAGAATCATTGATTGGCTGCCTCCTGCACACCCCCTACTGGGGACCACGTCTGCAACCTAGGCATGTGCCCTTGACAGGAATTGAACCTGGGAGCCTTGAGCCTGCAGGCCAACTCTCTAAACTCTCTATTCACTGAACCAAAGCAGCTAGGGCTGTTCTGATTTTTTCCCCCTGCTTCCTTGTATCAAATCACTGATTCTCTGCTTCATATCCTCTACTGTTGATTCACTCTAATTTATTCATTTCAGTTAGTGTAACCTTCATTTATGACTGGTTATTTTTTATGGTTCTATGTTCTTTTTCATACTATTGAAGTTCTCACTAAGTTCTTTGAGCATACTTATAACCATTGTTTTGAACTCTGCATCTGGTATATTGCTTGTCTTTATTTTGTTTAGTTTTTTTTTTGGAGTTTTGTCCTGTTCTTTCATTTGGGACCTGTTTCTTTGTGCATTTTGGCTGCTTCCCTATGTTTCTATGTATTAGCTAAAGCTGTTACATCTCCTGGACATGGTACAGTGGCCTTGTGTGGTAGGTGTCCTGTAGGGCTGAAGGATGCAGCCTCCCTGTTCACCTGAGCTGGGCACTCTTGGTGTGCCCTGTGTGGGCTGTGTGCACGGTCATTTTATAGTTTATCTTTGATTGCTGTTGGCATCACTGGGAGGGATTGACCTCCAGGCCAATCAGCTACAGCGAAGTAGCTGCTGTGCTGAAACCAACCCTATGGAGCGGAACTTGGTTCCGTGAGCTTTGGTGCTTGCTGAGTCCACCCTTTGAGTGTGTCACTGGTGGAGGTGGTAGGGTTGTAATCTGGTGTGGTCTGAAGCTGTCCACTAGGAGCACTGGCGTTGGGTTCTTCCAGGCAGTGTAAGGTCAGCTACTGCCTATGGCCTGCCTGGGGCCACCTGGCACGAGCTACAAAGTGATCTCCAGATGGCTGCTATTTGTGCTGGGCTTGGTGGTGCCCAAGAGAGGCCAAGCTTCGAACCAAGGCTGGCTGCTACTAGTGCTGGGTCTGGGGTCACTTAGCAGGAGGTATAGTGTATGCAGATGCCAGATGCTGCTTGTTTAAGAGATTTTAGGAAAGTCCAAAACATGAGGTGAGAGAGGCCATTTGTAGTGAAAGCCCCTGGAAAGGGCTTGGGTGGGCCTGAAAGTTGGTTGGGGTGGAGTCTTAGGAAATCACCAGGGCAGGGCTAACAGGGTTAGCCAGGTTGATGGAGACTCAGATATGATGCCTATCTGCTGGCTCTTTTGGGGGAGGGCTCAGAAAAGGAACAGTGGCCTCTGCCAGCACTTCTGTTTGGGGGAAAAGCTGCCCCTCCAGCTCTCATCCCAATGCCAGACAACTCAGTTCCTCCCTGTATGTCCCTAGTGCCTCTCGAGCTGCTGCCCCAGTGCTGGAGCTCAGAGTGAGTGAGTCCTAGTAAGTCTGTGCACTGGCCCTTTAAGAGGAACTGCGTGGGACTCCAGCCCAGCCACAATTCCTTGTGGTTTTTACAGCCAGAAGTTATGGGTACTTATCTTCTTGGCATTGGAACCCTGGGCTGGGGGTCATGGTGTGGGGCTGGGACCCCTTATCCTCAGAGGGACCTCCACAGCTGAGATCTTACTTCTGATTTTTTATCCACCACAAGTGGTTTGGGACCAGCATGTTCTGTGTCTCTGTCCCTGTTATCTTTCTCATAGTGGCTTCTTTATATCCTTAGTCATAGGACATCTATTCAGCTAGATTTCAGGTGATTCTGAATGATGGTTGCTTTGTAGTTTAATTGTAATGTTGATGTGGTTGTGGGAGATTCTGAGTACTGCGTTTACTATGCCACCATCTTGACCAAAACCTCCTCTCCCCTCTTGATCTAACTGCTATCAAGTATTTGGTGTATATCTTTTCTGCTGTCAGTACCATAAATTGTGTTTTTTAAAACATTTACATGATTATATTGTATTATTGTTCCACACTTGCTTTTTATTCTATACATGTTTTTAGATCTAGGCTTGTTTTGCATATACACACACACACACACACACACACACACACATATATATATATACACATATATATATACATATATATATACACACACACATATATGTAAAATCATATATGTCATAAATATATATGTCCAATTTATTCATTTAAACTGTTATATAGCATTTCATTTTATGACTAAAATTATACATTTTTCCATTAAAGAATATTTAAATGGTTTAAAGTCTTTCACTATTAATAGCACTGCAGTAAACTAGTTAAGTCACTTTGAAAATATTTTTTTATGAAAATCAACATTTTTTTATTACATAACCAATTATATCTTCACATGGAAAACATAAAAATAAATGCAGAGAAGAAAAAAGTACATGCTCTCCCAATTCCACCCATTCAGAATCAACAAGTGTTAACCCTGTGGTATATATTTTTCAGATTCTTTATCTGTGTTTTTATTGTGTATCCATATATTTATTTGTGCATTGTGGATATGTATATTAAATAAAAATAGGGATTATATACTACATGTTCGAGCAAATTATGTACTATTTAGTAGCTTCCTTTTTTAATTTTAATCTTAACTTTCTGTGTAAATGGATAGTTTTTTAAAAAATTAGTTCATTTTAACAGTTGTATGTTGTAAAAATTCAGATAGCACAGATATTTATAAATGAAAATACCCTTTTTTTCTAATCTTGTTTGTATATGCCCAGGTGCAATAAGTAAATTTTAATCTGATGGTTTTTCAGTATAAAAATAACTTTCTTTTGTTTCTTAAAAGTCTTTGCAGGCATATTACATTTTTAAAATTTTTAATGTGTTCTTAACTCCTTGGTATTTTAGGAAGAAAATTAAAATATAATTAAATGATTTAAAAAGAACAAAGTAATATGGTTGGAAGCATTAAAATAAAATTCGGCACTAATTTTTGCCGTAGTGATGAGCTTAAGTTCCCTAAGAATGAGCATTGCTGGGACTCGGGATTGCACTTTCCGCTCCTCACACCTGACTGGGCTCCTGTGGCAGAGAGGCTTCATTTACTGTGGGCTATCTGCTCCTGGTTCCTGGGACCATAGATACTTTTTTCTTTTCCTGCAGTGCAGGTGTGTTAGTTCTCATTAGGCAGATTCTCCAGGCTGCCCCTGAGATTGCAGAAATAGGACAAATGAACCTGCTTAATGTTCGAGGCAGTGCAGTAGAGTGGTTAACAGTCTGGACTTTGGAGCTGGATGGCCTGGGTTGGAATTTCATGTTTTTTGATCTTATACCACCTGTACATACTGTATCCTTGGGCCATGACTTAACTTCTCTGGGCCTCAGTTTATTCTTCTGTAAAATGAAGAAGATGATGACTTTCCTTTTATATTTGTTGTGAGGATTAAATGAGTTACAATTGTAAAGCCCTGAGAACAAGACTGCCAGGAAGGAAGCACTGAGTGATCAGTGGGGATGATGACTGGTGGTGATGAAAGCTTGAAATGTTGGTGTTGTCATTTGTTTGCAATACTATTTAAGTACTTATATTGCTCATGATAACTTTTTATTTTAAGATGAAGTGGCTGTGATTGACGAAATTCAAATGATTAAAGACCCAGCCAGAGGATGGGCCTGGACCAGAGCACTTCTAGGTTGGTGGTCTTAATGCTTGAAACCTGTGCTTTGTGACATCTGCACTGAGATGCATTATCTGCTGGGCATTACCAAGAAGAGCCAGCTAGATTCTTTCTTTTGAAACAAATCAAACAAAAAAGTCAGCTAAATGTTCAGTTTTATTTTCTAAATATTATTTAAGTAATGGGAAGTCTATTTTTCTTATTATGAAATTAGCATAACCACTTAATTGAAGTTAAAATATTCAAATCTCACCATATGTACAACCATTATTAAGATTTGGTTTGTTTCATGCCAGTTTTGTGACTATATAATTTTGTATCTTGCTTTTTTTAGTTCTGTTGTTTCCGATATGTTTTTGGAATAACATTATTATGTTATTAATAATGTTGCAGTAAAAATCCTTGTGGCCATAGCTTTTTATTCATATATTTTATTATTTCTTTAGGATAGGCTCCTGGAAGTGGAGTTATTGAGGTCCATGGACATGAATGAATATTTCTAATGCTTAATAATTGGAGTGAATTAAAATTAAAAAAAATTATTGATGGGGGCAGGGAGATAGAAAGAGAAACTTTAATTTGTTGTCCAACTTATTTATGTACTCATTGGTTGATTCTTTGTAGGTGCCCTGACCAGAGGTTGAACCTACAACATTGGTGTATTGGAATGATGCTCTAACTAAACTCAGCTATCTGGCCAGAGCTGGAGTGAATTTTTGATCAGCATGTTGTAGGACAGGTCTTCTCAGATTTAAAAACAAACAACTGAACTCTTTTCCAGATAAAGAGTATTAATTGAAACCTTAATGTAAAATGGATGAAAGCGGATCTGCTAAGGGGTAAGGAGATGGGAGTTCCTTCTGCCCTCCAGCCCCAGCCTCTGAGGCACCTCACTGATTCCGTGGAGGCTGATGTTCATACTAATCACAAAATGCCAGGCACCAGTCCTGGCTGACATCACCCTCTGGACTCGACACCTCTGCCAAAGCAGTTTAAAAGCCCCGATGTTTATAAAAATGTAGTTAGCCTTTGCCCAGTATGTTATTGTTTTGAGGTTTGAATATTGGAGATAATATTTATGAAAACATTTTGTAATCTTGTAAAGCAATAGAAACAAACTTAAAATATTTTTGCTAGCCCTGGCCTGGTGGATCGGTTGGTTGGAGCGTCGTCCCATACACCAACAGGTTATGGGTTTGATTCCTGTTCAGGGCACATATCTAGGTTGGGGGTTCCCTCCCCAGTCAGTGAGCAAAGGGGAGGCAACAGATTGATTTTTCACTACATCAGTGTCTCTCTCTACATATCTAGGTTGGGGGTTCCCTCCCCAGTCAGTGAGCAAAGGGGAGGCAACAGATTGATTTTTCACTACATCAGTGTCTCTCTCTCTCAAAATCAATTTAAAAAATGTTCTCGGGTGAGGATTAAAAATACATATATTGTTTGCTGTGTAAAGTGTTGCATATTTACTTTTATGTCTTTAAAAGTTTTAACTTGTGATTTTGCGTTTAACAGGACTGTGTGCTGAAGAGGTTCATTTATGTGGAGAAGCTGCTGCTATTGACCTGGTTACTGAGCTTTTGTACACGACTGGGGAGGAAGTGGAGGTACTCAGTTATATGCTTTGTTCTCAAGATGGCATAGCAAATAGCCCAGAGCACCCAGGCAGTGGCTTCATAGGCCCCAGGTAGTGGTAAATCAGAACTTAACTAGAAAGAAAGCTTTATTTCCTTGTAGTTGTCTAGGTAATACATAATTGATTTAACCTCATATTTGGAGTTCTGACAGAGTGGCCATCTTACCCTAAGTCTTCTAAAAGTACAGGAGATGCTTCATATGCTCTTGATAAAAACTTTTGGAGTTTCAGCAGATCTCTTTAGAATTAAATAAGTCAGGAATATTGGAAGTTTGAGGTTCAGCAAAAGTTTGTGCTTTTTATTTTTCTTTATTATTGATTTTAGAGTGAGGAATGGTGGGGGAGGGGAGAGAAAGAAACGTCCATGTGAGAGTAAAACATCTGTCGGTTGCCTCCACCTGACCAGGGGTCGAACCTGCAGCCTGGGTATATGCCCTGGCGGAATCAAACCTGCCACCTTTCAATGTACGGGGACATTGCTCCAACCAACTGAGCCACACTGGCCAGGGCAGAGGCTTGTGGTTTTAAAGTCTCGGATGTCAGGTAATTGGGGCCTTTGATATACATCTAATTGCTAGAAATAGTTTGTATCCCTTTTCAAATTCTTAGAGTAAGAAAACCAAATTCTTGGTTTTCTCTTAATCCTACTTTTTGTTTTCTTTATCAGAGTTCTATAATAAGATGAAGAAATATTTAAAAATTGGTCTATTACTTTAGTTTTGTGTTCAGCTTTCAGGGAGAGAAATGTAGTAGAAGAAATTCTGGGTTCTAGTCTTGGCTT
Organism: Myotis davidii; assembly: GCF_000327345.1. Lineage (NCBI taxonomy): Eukaryota > Metazoa > Chordata > Mammalia > Chiroptera > Vespertilionidae > Myotis > Myotis davidii. Next base: position 2,309,785 of record NW_006288853.1, read on the forward strand.
TGCTGTTACTAGTTTTGTATTCTTAGGCAAATTGTAGAAGGCTGGAACTGGGAAAATCCTCTTCAGACCTGATCTTTTATAGGGCTCTCTCTTACTTTTTCATAAAAGAAAAGAACAGTGAGTAACCCTTCTGAGCTTATCAAGTTGCCATGAGAATCAAATGTAGCCCTAGCCAGTTGTCGAGTGGTTAGTGTTCTCCCTTGGACTGAGGAGTTGTGGTTTCCATTCCTGTCAAGGGCACACACCTTGATTGCAGGCTCGATCCCTGGCGCCGATCAAAGCATGTGCGGGAGGCAACCAGTTGATGTGTTTCTCTCACATCGATGTTTCTCTCTAAAATCAATGAGGGGAAAAAGAAAATCAAATGTATATGAAAGTGCTTTGAAAAATTTATGGAACACTGTTTAGCATTTAGTTAATTTAGAAATAGCAATGAATATTAAAATAAATGCTTTTCTGTATTTCCCTTTGAAAAACAATGGACCTTGTTTTTAGCTTTTAGCAAGTTTTTCACTTAATTGTTAGTCACATGAAATTGAGTTTGGTGTGTTATTTTACAATATCATATCTTTATTAAAGGTTCGAAACTATACAAGGCTTACACCCATTTCTGTGCTGGATCATGCATTAGAATCCTTAGACAACCTTCGGCCTGGGGACTGCATTGTCTGTTTTAGCAAGAATGATATTTATTCTGTGAGTCGACAGATTGAAATTCGGGGATTGGAATCAGCTGTTATATATGGCAGTCTCCCACCTGGTAATTACTGGCTTTCATTGTGAGAGAATAGTAAATCTTATTTTTGCCATTTATGTTGAATATGTATAGAAAACACAGTAAAAGATATTGAATTAAGATGCTTGATATATTAGTTATTTGTTATAGGTCATATAAAATAAGTATTTCTCTAGTTTATCTTGGTGGGGATAGACATATTTTAATTATTTCTAGCTCTTATTATTTGCTGTTATTTTAGATTTTGAATTAAAGAGTTTTTTACAGAAATGTCATTACCCATGAACTTGAGTAATATTCCTCAAATTGTAGTCCTGAAATCTGTTACTACATGTCTTCAGAAGTGAGAAGGCTAGTGTGGTGTGGGATTGTGTTGCTGTATGTGGGGATATTTAAAAGAGTGGAAATAAAGGATAAGTAGCTCTTTGAGGATGTAAAGAAACAGTAAGAATTTTATCCATAAGAATAGAAAGTAGGGGGTGAGGGTTTTTAAGATACACTTAGTGTGATACAGTAAAAGATTGAGAACACTGATTTAACATAAACTTTTTATTTTAGGGACCAAACTTGCTCAAGCAAAAAAGTTTAATGATCCTGATGATCCATGCAAAATCCTGGTTGCTACAGATGCAATTGGCATGGGACTTAATTTGTAAGTGATTTTTTTTTTTTTTTTAGCAATCATGGATATTCAGTGGGTTAGATGGCAATTAAAAATTTTCTAATTGGCATTAGAATGACCACTTTGGAGACTGGGTATTACCATATAGGTCTGAGATTTACCTTGTTACACCGGGTAAGGGAGTAAAAAGAAAGTATCACATAGCTCGGACTTTGAGTGCTGCTCCCTACCACTGCTATCCTGTTATATTACCTTACTTTACTTTTAGTTTCTCAGTTGACAGGGTGTGTGAGTGCCTACTGTGCTTGTAGGGCTAGCTATTATCTGTAAGGATAACAGTACTAAGCCTAAATATTCCTCTCTGGGGAATGAATCAAAAAAACTATTCAAACTGTTAATATCCAACTTTTAAAAGCAGCTTGAGCCCTAGCTGGTTTGGCTCAGTGGATAGAACGTCGGCCTGCAGACTAAAGGATCCCGGGGTCAATTCCGGTCAAGGGCACATGTCTGGGTTGCGGGCTCGATCCCCAGTAGGCATGCAGGAGGCAGCCAATCAATGATTCTCTCTCATCATTGATGTTTCTATCTCTCTGTGCCTTCCTCTCTGAAGTCTAAAAATATATTTTTTAAAAAAGGCAGCACTATGAGAATACTATGTGGTTTATTTATAAAAAAAAGTTAATCTTTAGCCTTATTGAAGTATAATTTACATACTATACAGTTCACCCATTGTAAAAGTACAAGTTGATAAATTCTAGTAAATTTACACAGTTGTTGAAAAATACTATTTAAAGGGAAGAAAAAATGACCAACAAACCTCTTTTTCTTATTTTGAAAACAGCGGGCAAGGTTGCAAGTAGTCTAACCTAGAATTGAGTGAGTGTTTCTGCAGTGACCCAGTCATGGAGAGTTTTTCGTCTGTGAGATCATTTTTATTTCTATTTCAGGAGCATAAGAAGAATTATTTTTTATTCCCTTATAAAGCCCAGTATCAATGAAAAGGGAGAGAAGGAACTAGAACCAATCACCACTTCTCAAGCCTTGCAGATTGCTGGCAGAGCTGGTAGATTCAGTTCGAAATATAAAGAAGGAGAGGTTACAACAATGAATCGAGAAGACCTCTGTTTATTAAAGGAGATTTTGAATAAACCTGTCGATCCTATAAAGGTAAGGTTAATTACTCCTCTTTGGAGGAAAGTCATGCCATCCTTCACCCTCCCTCCAGACTCTTGCCTCAGACACGCGGTAACAAAAGAGAAATTTTATACCATGAAAATTATGTCAAGAAAGCCCTACTTGCCCTAGCTGGTTTGGCTCAGTGGATGGAGCATCAGCCTGTGGACTGAAGGTTCCTGGGTTTGATTCTGGTCAAGGGCACATGCCTGGGTTGCAGGCTCAATCCCTAGTGGGGGGCGTGCAGAAGGCAGCTGGTCAACTGATTCTCTCTTCATTTATGTTTTATCTCTCTCTCTCTCTCTCTCTCTCTCTCGCTCTCTCTCTCTCTCTCTCTCCCTCTCCCTTCCTCTCTGAAATCAATAAAAATATATTAAAAGCAAGCAAGCCCTACTTTATTGCTTTGGAGAAGAATAGACACTACTGGTTGAGAATGGTGTGCAGGTGAAAGATCCAGATTGAAAAGTTTAGTGAACCTAATTTCCTTTCGTTCTTCCTATAACCAAGCAGAAGGTGGGGGTAGGGGCACAGTTGCTTCGGGTGGGCACTCAGCTATGTAAGCAGACTGAAAACCTGTCAGGAGCTTGAATGTAGAAGAAACCCTTGAGTGTGGGGCAAAACAGCACTAAGCAACACAATTGTGAGCCAATAAGGACAAATGTAGTTAATGAGACAGAAGTGTACATATTTTCAACAAACTAGCTGTTACAGTTTTTTTAAAATATGTTTTTATTGATTTCAGAGAGAGGAAAGGAGAGGGAGAGAGATAGAAACATCAATGATGAGAGAAACATCAATTGGATGCCTCCCTTGCGCCCTCTACTGGGGATGGACCCCGAAACCCAGGCATGTTCCCTGACCATAATCAACTGTGACCTCCTGGTTGATGCTCAACCAACTGAGCCACACCAGCTGGGCCTAACTGTTACAATTTAAAGCTGCCTGGAAATCTTTCTAAATGTGGCTCTTTTC
>NW_006288853.1:2313384-2314838 GCF_000327345.1 Myotis davidii
TGGATGTAGGGGCAGAACTGCCAGGGGCCAGAATTTTCGGGGGCCCAGGATCTCTGGTATAAAAATGAGAGGCGGCCCAGCCAGTATGGCTCAGTGGTTGAGCACCGACTGACCTAGGAACCATGAGGTTCCAGGTTCCATTCCGGTCAAGGGCACATGCCCGGGGTTGCAGGCTCGAATCCCGGTAGGGGGCGTGCAGGAGGCAGCCAATCAATGATTCTCTCTCATCATTGATGTTTCTATCTCTCTCTCCCTCTCCCTTCCTCTCTGAAATCAATAAATATATATTTTTTAAAAATAAGCTTATGATTGTTTTTTTCTTTTACTAAAGGCAGCTGGTCTTCATCCAACTGCTGAACAGATTGAAATGTTTGCCTACCATCTGCCTGATACAACACTGTCCAATCTCATTGTAAGTAGGAAATCACTTTAAATCCCTTTCCAAAAGTATTGATATGTTGGCTACTGTAAACAATACTGCAGTGAATATGTTTGCACATGTATGCACATGTCTTTTTTGATTTAGTGTTTTAGGTTTCTTCAGATAAATGCAGTACCCTAAAGTGGCATTGCTCGGTCTTTTGTGTCTCTTGTTATAACCTTTGTTTTAAAGTCTATTTTGTCTGGTATAAGTATTGCTTCCTCAGCTTTTTGTTTGTTTCCATTTTTGTGAAATGCCTTTTCCCATCTCTTTGCTTTGAGTATATGTGTCTTTCTCTCTGAAGTGAGTCTCTTGTAGGCACCATATGTGAGGGTCTTTTGTTATCCATTCAGCTACCATGCATCTTTTGATTAGAGCATTTAATCCATTTGTATTTATGTTTTTGATATTTTCTTTTTTTCCCTCTTTTTCTTCTCCCTCTTCTTTCTTTTTCTTTCTTCTTCTTCTTGACTCTAACATTTCTTGTACTACTGGTCTAGTGATGATGAACTCCTTTAGCTTTTTCTTGTCTGGGAAGCTCTTTATCTGTCCTTTGATTCTATGTGTCCATCGAGAGATGAGTGGATGAGGAAGTGGTGCATGTGCACAAGGAAATATAACACTGCATATGGAATGAAATCTTGCCATCTGCAACAACATGGATGGGCCTAGAGCAGTACAAATTGGCCCTAACCGGTTTGGCTCAGTGGATAGAGCGTCAGCCTGAGGAATGAAGGGTCCCAGGTTCGATTCTGGTCAAGGGCATGTATCTTGGTTGCGGGTGCATCCCCAGTAGGGGGTGCACAGGAGGCAGCTGATCGATGTTTCTCTCTCATCAGTGTTTCTAACTCTCTATCCCTCTCCCTTCCTCTCTGTAAAAAATCAATAAAATATTTTTTAAGTGTATAAAAATGTCTTTGGTGGAGGAGAAACACACTAAAGTATTCATACTTGATGGGGCAACAACATTTAATTTCAAATGGATTTTTAAAGAGCAAAAGAGTTTTTGTACTGTGCTTACAGAATTTTTGTG
>NW_006288853.1:2320283-2324581 GCF_000327345.1 Myotis davidii
TCCAAGGGAAAAGAAAACTCCTGAAATCCTGCCAGCTTTATAATTCTGTTCCCATTTCATCTTACCTGTGAGTGCCTTGTCACCATGGAGACTTGGTCAAACCCATGCTCATGCACTTAATCTTGCAATCTATTACTGACTGGATGATACTCCTTAGGCCAAAGAACAGCAAGTTCTTAAATGAATTCACCTAAGGAAACAGAGCTGCAGGCCAGTTGTTTAACCCCAGCCTGGGAAATGGCCTTTGGTAACATGCAAGATTAAACGTGTTATTGTTTTCATAACACAACTCGGGATGTTTGAAGTAAGACTTGGAAAATGAAAAGGTATACCAGGTGTGTTAACTATTCCACTGCTTATCAAACTGCCTAAGTTTGTTTCATTCAGCAAATATTTATTGATCCAGGTAAACATCTTGAATCTCAAGTATGGAGATATAAAGATGATTAAAACACAGACTTTGGCCCCAAAGAACTCAAAGTCTGCTCAAGGACACAGAGAGGTAAACGAACTCTAGTATAATGTCATACATGCTATAACAGGGACCAGTTGGGGGAAAACTAGAGGCAGGAACAGCAAAGCCATTTCAAATGAGGGTAGAGAAAGTGAAGAGAGGGGGCATTAGAAAAAACTTCTCAGATGAAGTAGCATTTGAGTTTGGTCTTAAAGGGTGGATTCATGAGAAGTCAATAAGCAGAGGAGGGAAAATGAAAAGATAATAACACCTAACAAAAACCTGGAAGTATGACAGGGACCAGGTAGTTAAGAGACCAGGTAGTTAAGAAACAATGATTTGCCAAAACCGGTTTGGCTCAGTGGATAGAGCGTCAGCCTGAGGAATGAAGGGTCCCAGGTTCGATTCTGGTCAAGGGCATGTATCTTGGTTGCGGGTGCATCCCCAGTAGGGGGTGCACAGGAGGCAGCTGATTGATGTTTCTCTCTCATCTATGTTTCTAACTCTCTATCCCTGTCCCTTCCTCTCTGTAAGGGAGGGTATTCATTTTATTGTTAAAAATTAATAAAATATATTTAAGAAATATATTTAAGAAAAAGAAATACAAATTGGTAATTATGGTCATGGGGATATATAGTACAGCAAGGGGAATTTAATCAATAATTTTTAATAACCATGTATGGTGTCAGATGGGTACTAGGTTTATCAGGGTGATCACTTCATAAGTTACTAAATGTCTAATCCCTGGGTTGTACACTAATATAATATTGTACATCTACTATAATTGAAAAATAAAAAATTGGAGCATTTGAAACGTTGCTTCCCTGCAACTGTCATCAGTTTTGGCTCAAATAAACTCATAAAAATGCTCAAAAAGAAAATAAAAACCAAAAATTTTGATATGTCAGATAATTACTAGTTAACCTCATGGGCATGAATGGATAGGCTGTTTTTGTGAAGTTGCTATATATGAAGTTTATATTGAAAGTGAAAACTTTCAAAATCGTTTGGGACTTTTGTCGGAGTATTTTAGGTTGGGAAGGTTATGGAGGAATTATTAGCTTGAGGGGGCAATGAATAAAGCAGGCCTTTCTAGAAGTCTGTTATGGGTTAAAGAGGTTGTTGTTTGTAGATGTGAGTACTTTATTCATGTCCAGTTAGGCAGTCCAGTAATTTAATATGTCTTTTTCCCCCCTAGGATATTTTTGTAGACTTTTCACAAGTTGATGGGCAGTATTTTGTCTGCAATCTGGATGATTTTAAGTTTTCTGCGGAGTTGATCCAGCATATTCCATTAAGCCTGCGAGTAAGGTATGTGTTCTGCACAGCCCCTATCAACAAGAAGCAGCCTTTCGTCTGCTCTTCACTGTTACAGGTAAGCCTGCATCTTTAGGATATTTTGAGTTGTTTTTGGTTGAGGTATTTTCCCCAAATAAGTACTTTGTTACTCAAAAGAGTTGGAGACTGTCCTTTAATATGAGATAATATGTAAGAACTTAAATATAAAGTGACTCTCTTTTTCTTACAAATAATTTTTTGCTTTGTATTTGGGCTTATGTGGTAGCCTTTGTGAAGAAGCTAAAACAAAAATAATTAAATACAGCCCTAACCGGTTTGGCTCAGCGGATAGAGCGTCGGCCTGCGGATTCAAGGGTCCCAGGTTCAATTCCGGTCAAGGGCATGTACCTTGGTTGCAGGCACATCCCCAGTGGGGAGTGTGCAGGAGGCAGCTGATTGATGTTTCTCATCGATGTTTCTAACTCTCTGTCCCTCTCCCTTTTTCTCTGTAAAAAATCAATAAAATATATTAGGAAAAAAAATAATTAAATACAATTTTTTTCAAGGGAAGGGGGTCTTTGCCTGATGATACACTTTTTCCTTATTGGTGATGGGTAATATTTTTGGAAGGGAGGGGCCGGGGGTTTAGTAGTAGCAATGGTATTCAGTTTTCTTAACCATAAGACACTGAGCCAGGGAATGTTGTCTTGCATGAGTTTGGTGCCAGAGTTCTGGTTCCTTTTATTTTCACTCATGTGGGTAGGGATACAATTCTGAGGAGCACAGAAGTCACCAAAACAGAGGGCTGGGGAAGGGCAGTGGATGCTGTGTCCTCACCTCCCTGGGCCCTTGCTCTCCCTTGCCAGCATACTAAACCCAAAGGTCTCCTCTCTGAATCTCCTCCTGACTCATGGTTGTAGTTCTGCTGCCATTTCTTTATAGACCTTAGCATTCTGCATATTAGCTCTCTTTTTATCAACTCTATTTCTAAATTCAAAATTATTTTTAAATTACATAAATAATACAGAAATACTTTCTCTTTGCACAAAATTAAAACATTACGATCGGGTAAATTGGGCTACCTCCTCCAATCTTAGTTCTGTGGCATAACTATTATCAGTTTGTATGTAATCTTGCAGACCTTTCCAGTTGCATTTGCCTACATAGGTATACATGTAGGAATTCTAGTTTTGTTGTGGGGGTGTTTTCCCATAAATGCTATAATGAATTTTTCTGCAACTTGCTGTTTTCTTTTTCCCTTATTATGTCTTAGAGGTCTTCCCTGTCCAGGTATTTACCTAGGAAATATGTTTGTTAGAGCTGGCACTTGTTAGAGAGCTAGCTAGCGTAGGTTGATGTTTATGGAACAGAGGTCTTAAATGCTGCAGACTGACGTACATGGAGTCTGAGCCTACTTACACCATTCTTCACATTATTCTAATGAAGCAGAAGCACTTACTAAGGAGAAAGGACAGTTTAACAGTTGCTCATGTGTTCTGTTTAATGATGAGAATGTGAAATCTAGAGATTGTTCTTTGGAATCCATTATTGCTGAACTTCAAAAGAGCCATTGATGGCCTCTGAGGATTGATTTTGTAAAAAGAAGGATGTCATTCCCCCACCTTTTAAAAAGTTACCTTTATAAAATATTAAATGTTCTTTAAAATACAGAGAAGTATAAAGAAGGAAAGAAAGCATCCTGCCTATTGAAACACAATCACAGTTAACATTTTTTGTGCTTCTTTTTTTTCTAATCACAGGCTTGAGTCTGATTCCTTTTCTTCTGCTTCTCTCAGTTTGCCAGGCAGTATAGCAGGAACGAGCCCTTGACCTTTGCATGGTTACGCCGATACATTAAATGGCCATTACATCCACCTAATAATATTAAAGACCTCATGGATCTTGAAGCTGTCCATGATGTCTTGGATCTTTACCTGTGGCTAAGGTATCAAATATTTCCTTCGTGTGCTCTCATTTTTTAAAGTAATAGGGCAAATCAAAGGTTTTATGAAGGGTCTTTTGCTCTTTCATATTAGGCATATATTTGCAGGGTGCTCTATATTATGTTTATTGTCCATAAAGGCAGTTGAGCCTGGTTAATCCCCATTCCAAAAATGACTTAAAGCATTCTTAGGATTCTAGTTAAGGTGGGTGGGTGAGAAGGTCCACGAAATCCTTCCTACTCAATGGGTGGAAGCTTATTGGAAATAGAGAATATCAGACTGAATCAAATTCTGCATTTTAACTATATTTCCCAGGTGATTCATTTATATGTTAACATTTGAGAGGTTAATTAAAATCCTCAATTAATGGTCCTGCGACTTTAAGCAAAAGAATGTATAACAAAACCAATTTTACCAGAGGCTAATCGATATAAACCAGAGTTAAGTTCCTGTGGCTTCTCATCAGTGTTATACAAAGCGACGTTATTGGAGGGCTGGCTGTACCGTTCTAGCTCAGTAACTCAAAGGGGGGCAGGTCCCACGAGGGGCCATATTGGAATCAGGTCCAGGGGAGTGGTGACCCATTCTCATAATGATGTACTCAGATGTGTTGGGGCAGAAGT
>NW_006288853.1:2324780-2340867 GCF_000327345.1 Myotis davidii
TTCGTCATTGATATTATTGTAGTAGTTCAGCGACTGTGATAAGAGCTGTTGCTATAATGTAATGTCTTTTTCCCAGCTATCGGTTTATAGATATGTTTCCAGATGCCAGCCTTGTTCGAGACCTGCAGAAAGAGCTGGATGGCATTATCCAAGAGGGTGTACATAACATCACCAAACTGATTAAAATTTCAGAGGCACAAAGGCTGTTGAATTTGGAGAATGTGTCAGCAGACAGCCGGTCTCGTTTGCCAGGAACATTGAAGAGCCAAGCAAAAAGGATGCGCGGTACCAAAGCTTTAGGGTATAGAGCTGCTGAGCCACCCAGCTCCAGTGCGGAAGAGAAATCCCTTGCTTCCAGGTTGGTGCAGCAGGGACTCCTCACTGCAGACATGCTGAAACAGCTGGAGAAGGAGTGGCTGACGCAGCGGACTGGGCACGGCAGAGACAGGACGGAGCCTGGGACTTCCTCCAAAGGGTCAAGAAGAAAGAAGAAGGAACCTGATTCAGATTAGGTTTATTTTATTTTATTTTTATTTTGCAAATAAATATCTATTTTAAAATTCTTTTTTTTTCTCATCTGCATTTACTGCCTTATATATAGTATTCTGGCTATCTTACTGGGGTGTGTTTGTTTTTCTTTACCCAGAAAAATTAACTCTTAAAGATGAGTAAACTTGGTTTGTTTCTACATTTTAAAAATATGGAATGTCTTAAAGATTTTATTTAAAATTTTATAGAACTCTATAGTATAGCACTAAGACAATGCACTATAAAGAACTCTGCATGGCAGTCAAGCCCGTTTGGTGAATTGTTTGACCAGTTTTCTACACCATTGCTGAGGATGTCATGGATGGAATTGCTATCTGCCGAACCCACGTACCAGAAGCTGTTCTAGGTGCTGGAAACGTATAGTAAGCAAGAGGTATTATATGGAGATTTTGATACGGAGACAAATAGGAGTAAGTTAAGTAAATGTCAGCTCTGTGAGGGTAGAGATGGTTGTGTGTCTAGTTCACTGCTGTGTTTTCAGTGCCTAGAATACAGTAGAAGCACAATCAGTCTTTGTTCAGTGAATGAGTACTTTTGGAGATAACTGCTAGGATAAAGTAGAATAAGAAAAGAGAGTAACAAGCGGTAGCAGTGGACTATTCTACATAGAGTGGGTGGTCTTCCCATGTCAGAGGTCAGTCTGCTGCATAGTGGCCTCTATTGCCCAACACAGTTTTCAGCCCTGATTAGTGATACAGTTTAAAAGGAGCTTAAGGGCTTTGACATTGGACAGGCCTGAGTTCAGCTTCTCTCATTACCCGCCCGGTGACCTTGCCCTCTCTGAAGATGGACAGTAATGCTACTCAGAGTTGTTCAGGAGGTTAAATGTGATGAGGCGCCATTTAGCACAGCGCCTGGTATATATTAAGTGTTTTACAAATGAAACTGAAGGTTTGGGTTCACTCTGGGCTGTGAATTGACCACTTAAGTCATTCCAAGAACTGAACTAATTTCTTGAGCAGCTGCTAAACAGGCTGACTTCAGACTAGCGATTACACTGACTTGGTTGAAAGTGGGTCAAGAACAGTTATCTTTTTCTGGTTTTTTCTTTGGTAGTTCTGGAGTTCAGATGATGTTTCATTTAATTGAGATGGCAATCTTTATTCTAATCTTTGTCTTTCTGGAAATAAAGGCTGAGTAGATGGCACTGAGTGTATTTCTCCCTTGTTTGTGGGTAAACAGTAGTGAAATGTCCAGAAGGGCAGATACTCTTCATTGGACAACTTTAGCTTCTAGAATTTGCCTTCCCCTGTGACTTACACCATAGCAGACATAGTCCCTTCTTGCCCATTTGGTCTCATTGTATTTAAGAGATGAGACACATCACTTAGAGCAGTGGTTCTCAACCTGTGGGTCGCGACCCCTTTGGGGGTCGAACGACCCTTTCACAGGGGTCGCCGAAGACCATCCTGCATATCAGATATTTACATTACAATTCATAACAGTAGCAACATTACAGTTATGAAGTAGCAACGAAAATAATTTAATGGTTGGGTCACAATAATTCACAGAAGACACTTAAGCAAGACCCTTGCAGACTTCGTAAGTTAAATGTTAGTGAAGTCTCAGATAAGAGGAGTGAAGGTGGGGATACTGTAAGGAAAGGGCTGCTTGAACACTGAGCTAAAGACTAGAAATAGTGATAAATAGTTCACCTTTCCCTGTGTGGGGGAGGGAGAGTCTTCTGCCTGTGGTTAAGCAGAAGAGACTAAAGGAAGATAAAATCAGGTGAAACAAATAGGAATAATATAATTAAGTGGCTCTGAGTAATTAACTGCAAAGTGCTTAATATTTGAAAACAACCTGGTCTCTGCACCAAGCCTGACATGTCATTTATTTTTCTTTGAGGGCTTCTGGGCCAGCTAAGTCCCAGGCATATGTTTCACTCAGGTCATGTTCTTAACCTTTTTTTTTTTTTCTAAAGGCCTTTTTTTCTTTTTAAAAAAATATGTATTTATTGATTTCAGAGAAGGAGAGATAGAAACATCAATGATGAGAGAATCATTGATCGGCTGCCTACTGCACACCCCCAACTGGGATCGAGCCTGCAACCTGGGCATGTGCCTGGACCAGGAATCGAACCGTGAGCTCCTGGTCACGCTCAACCATCAACCCACACCAGACGGACCTCAGCCTTTCTAAAACACAACTCTTTTTTTTTTGCAGTTTTCTCACAGGTTTTGAAGCCCTCTTTGGAATATTGTGAATTCAGTTGAACATCAACACGGAGCACGGACTGAGACTTGGATGCTAACCTCAGTTCCATCGGTACAGATCTGGCTAATTTAATAAGATGTGGTTAGTACAGATCTGGTTAGGAATAAAATCAATGACTTGTAATGCTTTGTACATTTTATTTGTGGATGAGTGTAAATCTACAAAATGAAATTGGGTCTTTTGAAAAATGCCTATTGTGAATCATCACAAATCACCAAAGTCTGTTACAGCTCAGAACTGGGAGTCTGTAATTAAGTTGCAGTCATTCTATGTGTATCCAGCACAAATCAACCTATTAGGATATGATGAAAAGTTGTGGTTTGCTGAAAGACGAGCAAATGATAAATGAATTAGATTATTTTACTTCTCGATTTTAAAGCTATAAAATGCATAAACTTGAATAGAGATAGCAGTTATCAACATGCTTCTGAGTTGTCACTGTTCTCTAAAAGCCTGTCACTTAACATAGTGGGACAGTCCCACACACGATAAACGGAAGTTGTCTTTATGTGCAAAAAAGTGCTAGAGAAGAAAATAATGTTCTTGAAGTAGGATTGATCTTTGAACACTTGACTTCATAAAGTTACTTTTGGGAAATTTTGGTAGAGGAGATGATTTTGAACTGGTTCCTTTAACAAGTTCTATCTATCCAAAAGTTTTTATTAGGTGCTCTCACCCAGTCCACGCCCTAGAAAGGCCCTGGTGCTTGTGAGGCATGGGAAAGGCCTGTGACCTAGTGACTACTTTGACCCGCCATTCGACACCTGTGAAGTGCAGTGAACTTGAGGATCCCCTGCTGGATAATGTTCTTTCTTGGGTGCTTGTAATTAGGTGGAAATAATTTTTTTTTAAATTCTTTTTTTAAAAAAAATATATTCTATTGATTTTTTACAGAGAGGAAGGGAGAGAGATAGAGGGTTATAAACATCAATGAGAGAGAGACATCGATCAGCCGCCTCCTGCACACCTCCCACTGGGGATGTGCCCGCAACCCAGGTACATGCCCTTGACCGGAATTGAACCTGGGACTCTTCAGTCCGCAGGCCGACGCTCTATCCACTGAGCCAAACCGGTTTTGGCTAAAAATTCTTTAAGTAATTATAAATGTTCATAATTCTTTTAATAGCCACACTTTAATTTTCTTAACATGTTCATCACTCATTGTTATCCTTTAAAAATTGATAAATCAATAGATGTTGCTCACATTCTATCTATAAAAGCCCATCTGCATATGATTATTTAAAGTAATGCATGATATAAATTCAAAACAAAGCTCACTTGGAAGTAAGAACTCTCCTATAACCTATACTTCTGCACATTAATTTATCTCTAATCTATACACATAAGCCAAGTAGACTTGTCATTAAAAAATATGTATATATATATGATTAAAAAAATTTTTTTTATCCTCACCCAAGGACATAGTCACTGATTTTTTTTTAAAATATATTTTATTGATTTTTTACAGAGAAGAAGGGAGAGAGATAGAGAGTTAGAAACATCGATGAGAGAGAGACATCGATCAGCTGCCTCCTGCACACCTCCCACTGGGGATGTGCCCGCAACCCAGGTACATGCCCTTGACTGGAACCGAACCTAGGACCTTTCAGTCCCCAGGCTGACGCTCTATCCACTGAGCCAAACCGGTTTCGGCTAGTCACTGATTTTTAGATAAGACAGAAACATCGATGTGAGGGAGAAACATCTGACTGGTTGCCTCTTGGACACTCCCCGACTGGGGATTGAACCCACAACCTAGGTATGTGCCCTGATTGGGAATCTAGTCTACAACTTTTTAGTGTACAGGATGACGCTCCAACCAACCAAGCTACACTGGCGAGGGCAAGTTTAAATCACTTTTTAACAACTGACTTTTGTCAAATGAATATATGTACCCCTTTGAAAACCAGAGACAAACACTTCCAACTCTGTTGTTATTTATTTTTTGTTATTTTTTTTTCTAGTATTTACCTCATTGACTACATATTATGCATCTCCTCTGTCCTGAGTCATTTTAAGACATTAGCTACTGATTTCCTACTATATATCAGGTGAGGATTTAGCTTTTTTTTAAAAAAAAATATTTTTATTGATTTCAGAGAGGAAAAGAGAGGGAGAGGGAGAGAGAGAGAGAAACATCAATGATGAGAGAGATTCATTGATTGGCTGCCTCCTGCATGCCCCTACTAGGGATCAAGTCTGCAACCTGGGCATGTGCCCTGACTGGGAATCAAACCGTGACTTCCTGGTTCATAGGTTGACCAACCTGGGCATGTGCCCTGACTAGGAATTGAACTGTGACTTCCTGGTTCATAGGTTGGTGCTCAACCACTGAGTCACGCTGGCCGGGCAGGATTTAGCTTTAAGTCACTCCTTTTCTCCACTTCCCTTTTGGTATAGCTATTATTCCTTTTTGTTGTTGTTAAATCAGTATTTAGAAATTACATGCATGACTTTCATACTACTTTTTTGGCAATTTCTCTAACTTCGTCATTTAATCTATTGAAATTTTTGTTTTCTCTATCATAGTTTTTTGTTTCATAGACTATTATTATTTGATAGTTCCTTTTTTCATTTTGAAAATAAGAGGGGTAACAATAAACAAACATCTGAGAAAAGATTCAGAAACACATTTATTTTTTTTTGTTAATCCTCATCTGAGGATTTCCCCCCATTGCTTTTCAGAGAGCTGAAGGGAGGGAGTGAGAAGGGGCAGGGAAGAGGAAGGGAGGGAGGGAGAGGGCAGTGGGCAGAGGTCAGAGGGGAGAGAGAAACTGGGCTGTGAAAGAAACACATTGATTGGATGCCTCTGGACAGCAAGGGAGCAAGCCACAACCCAGGTACATGCTCTTGACTGGGAACCGAACCTGAGACCCTTTGGTGCTCAGGTCGGTGCTTAACCATTGCACACACTAGCCAGAGTGGAGTCATAGACTTTATTTTATTTTTTTATTATTGTCTAAAGTTTTACATATGTCTTTTTCCCCAAATGACCTCCATCTCTCCCCGCCAGCCATTCCCACCCCGGGCAAGCCCCCACTGCCCCAGTGCCTGTGTCCATTGGTTATGCTAATATGCATGCATACAAGTCCTTTGGTTGCTCTCTAATCCTTCCCCCCTCTCCTACCATTTGTTTCTGGATCTAGTTCATCAAAGTATGTTGATCATTATATTCCACATATGAGTGAGATCATGTGATATTTATCTTGAGTCATAGACTTTAGAAGCAAAGGAAGCATGTGCGTTGGGAAAGAAGGGAAGGGTGGTGTTGCTTCTGGTGAGACTGTTGGCATTCTCCCAGCTGACAGTCCTGAGCTCTTGGTAAAGTGAAAGCCTTCAGGCTGGCTTTTCTTAGAGGCCGTCAGCCCTTAGGAGAGTCTCTACCTTGACAGGATGGAGTGAAAACCTCCCATGACTTAGTCTCTGAGAGTCTGCACAGTAAACGCCTTACCATCTAGTTCATTACTATGGCTTCTTACTTCATGTAAGTGATTTTCAGCTGAATTATCAATTCTGCCTCCTATTACTTAATTTTTAGTAATAGTAGAACTCATTCTACTTTCATACATTTTTAAACTAAATCTTGCCTTGATATTAAAACTTTTTATCTGATTTTGCTTGTTTTCCTAAGCTAATACTCTTCTTCCCTTACCAACTTAATTCATTATGTCTTGTTATAGCAGAGTTTATAATGTATTTGTGTGTGTTATCCTTACTTCAATTACTGACAACCCTAGTATAGTTTTCTTAGAGGTGGTTATCTTATTAGCTGAGTTTACACTGCTCAGAACTAATTAATAATCTGTAAAGTGGGTTGTTTTTTAAAAATTTTTATTTTAGCATTTCCTTGCTTTCTGGCACCACAAGATCGTTCAAGTTCATCTTGTAGTTATACCCTGTCTCATCTCCAGAATCAGCCATTTCTGCCAGGGGCACTTTTGGCATATTTATCAGGGCCAAAAAATTGTCTTATACGCCGGCAAATACGGTAACTGGTGAATTTGGGAGCAGGAACTGAGTATGCCCATCAACTCCTTACTCTACCTTTTCAGATTTGCCTCCCAGCAAACATGACTGCTAATATTCCTCCAAGGGATTGAGTTTAAGGTCTGAAGACACTGACTTATGAAACTTCTTCATTTAAATATTGCCTGGGTTGTGTCCTATATCCGATATAGTAAAAGGCTAATATGCTAAGTGTCCAGCCATTCGACCGTTTGACCATTTGACCGGTAGGTGTGATGCGCACTGACCACCAGGGGGCAGGACCGTTTGACCATTTGACCGGTAGGTATGATGCGCACTGACCACCAGGGGGCAGACACTCAACGCACAGGCATGGAAACCTGGAACAGACTGATGAATCTCAGGAGGGAAGAGGGAAGAGGGAGCAGGGGAAGATATTAACACATTAAGCTTCCTGTCAGTCACCGGTGACTGACTATACTTTCCTTCTGGAAGACAAAATAGGCTGGGTGCTTAATGTCTTAACCAAAGATCTTATATGCATACTAGAGGCCTGGTGCATGGATTCGTGCACCAGTGGGGTCCCTCGGCCTGGCCTGTGGGGATCGGGCCAAATCCATGCACTGGGCCTCTAGTTTATATATAATACATGCATATAAAAACCATATACATCTCTATATTAAGCTCAACATGAGTGTATACTGATGTTCTCAACTCTAATCCAGTAATACAGATCATTCTAGCCTTTCGCCTTGCTTGTATGTAACTTCCCACTCCAACAGTGAGGAACCTGCCTCTCCCCATCCACCCTCTGTTTCTTCATTCAGTTCCAGTATGCGTGTATGGTGCTTGCAGATTCGTAAAGCCATGCCCCTGGGGAAACGGCTTTACCAACCCGGTACGACGCTATGTGTAGCTCCTTCTGCCTTTTGTGCGCTCCCTCCTTTCCAAGATTGTTAGGTTAGCATCTTCCCATCCTCTTCAACGAGGCTTTTTCATACATTTATAGTACAGTTAGGTTCTTTTGTCAGTCTGTATTACATCTCTGATCTAAATCACTTTTCTAAAAGTTCACATACATAAAAGTTCATTTTTTTCTGTAAAGTTCTATGGGTTTTTAGACAGGTATTTTTATTGATTTATTGTTTTGACAAAGTATTGTGTCATGTATTCACGGTTACAGCACCATACAGAATAGTTTGACTGCCCTAAAACTCCCCTGTGCTTCGCTTATTCAGCCTCCCACTCCCCCCAACCCCCTGGCAACCACTGATCTGTTTACCACCTCTGTAATTTTGCCTTTTCCATATCTGAGGCCATTTCGTTTTACAGAGGAAAATGGGCCCCCTAACTCCTCCCAGTGAGTGATGTACACAGATGTCTGCTGGTGGAAACCAGACAGAAAAAAGTGGTTTGGGGTCTCATTGTTCAGCTTGAAGGTTTCACTTTGTGGCCCTATTTGCAGTCTTGTGCCTCACTCCACTTCCCACGGTCCCAATGGTCCCAAGTCCAGAGGCTGTTGGGTTCAATCTCCCCAGAGAATAAACACAGTCTCCTTTAGGGGTGGGGAGTGGTGGTCACTCATTGGTCTAGGTTGAGGGGCACGCTTGGAGCCTTCCTGCTTTTTTATAGAGACTTTTGGCCAATCTCCTGTTTCACTGTGTTGCCTCTCGCTTTTCAGCGGTAGCTGGGCCTCCAGCTCCTGAGCCGTTCTAGATTACAGATACCGCTGCTCACTCCTCAGCAGGTCACCGTCTGCAGGCACGCAGGCGTCCGTGCTTCCTCTGCTGCGCCACTCCTTTCCTGCTGGCTTTCTGTCTTCCAAAATTACGTTCAGATCTCTTAACCCCTGTTTCATTTCTCTTTGTCTCAGTGGGGTTATGCCATGTTTGACCAGAAGTTTCATTTGCTTTTAGAAATTTGCTATTTTGTGCAATTGTAATTACGCTGAAAAAGGTTAAAAAGCCACATTTCCTGGAATGATTTGTCTTTCCTTGATATGTATTTTGGCAATACAGCTCTTGATGTACAATAGAGTTGAGATTTTTTAAAAAGTGTGCAATTGATTTCCCCATGAGTAGTCCCTGTCTTTTCATGGGCCAGGAATAAACCTATAAAAAAAATGATCAGGCCCTGACCGGTTTGGCTCAGTGGATAGAGCTGCGGCCTGTGGACTGAAGAGTCCTGGTTCGATTCCAGTCAAGGGCATGTACCTTGGTTGCGGGCACATCCCCAGTGGGGGGTGTGCAGGAGGCAGCTGATCAATGTTTCTCTCTTATCAATGTTTCTAGCTCTCTGTCCCTCTCCCTTCTTCTCTGTAAAAAATCAATAAAATATTTTTTTTAAAAAAATGATCAGTACCATTCTTTTGAAACGTGCTGAGGTTAACAGTTTTGCTTCATATGTGGTTGCTCCTATGGAGACATTAATAGTGACTGTCACTGTTGGCAGGATTTGCAAGTTTCTACATTGACGTTTATGGAAGTTTGCTTTCTGACAACGTGTTTCTCATTCTTTTTTTAAAGAAATATATATTTTTATTGATTTAAAATATATGGTTTTTTTTATTGATTTCAGAGAGGAAGGGAGAATGGAGAGAGAGAGATAGAAATATCAGTGATGAAAAAGAATCATTGATCAGCTGCCTCCTGCACGCCCCCTACTGGGGGACCGAGCCCACAACCTGGGCATTTGCCCTGACGGGGAACTGAACCATGACCTCCTGGTTCATAGGTCAACACTCAACCACTGAGCCACGCCGGCCAGGTTGTGTTTCTCATTCTTTTGCAGCAAGTGGACTGCAGGTCAGACTGACTTCTGGACAACTTAACTTTGGACTTATCCTTAAAAAGAATATGGGGCAGAACCCAAGCTCTATTTTCTTTTTCTTTTTTTTTCCCCAATATGTTTTATTGATTTTTTACAGAGAGGAAAGGAAAGGGATAGAGAGTTAGAAACATCGATGAGAGAGAAACATCGATCAGCTGCCTCCTGCACACCCCCTACTGGGGATGTGCCCGCAACCCAGGTACATGCCCTTGACCGGAATCGAACCTGGAACCCTTCAGTCCGCAGGCCGACACTTTATCCGCTGAGCCAGACCGGTCAGGGCAAGCTCTATTTTCTTTAGTAAAGGAAAATAATATTGATAAAATTCCTAACTGTTCCTATAATTCCAGTAAATGGAACTGGCACCTCTCATGGTTTATGGTTATGTTTTACTGAATGCACTAAAGGGCTGCATGCCTTTTCTTATCCTAAAGGACCAAATGGGATGAGAGGAAGTAGCAATTTTAATAAGGGGTCCCTAGCCCACCATGGACCATATGCCTTCTCTTATGTGGCCTCATTTACTCTCATTCTCCCACTGAGGTCGCTGTGCACCCTGTACAGGTATGAACTTGGGCCTTCTACTTCAAGGATGGCAGAGTCAAAGTGGGAGCCCAGGGCCTGTGCACTTGCCACTGTGCTGCCAGCTTTGAGCTGGGTGTCCAGCTTAGGTCCCATGGTTCCCTGGCTTTGCATCCAGGTCAGTGAGCGTCAGCAGGATGGCGATTAAGCCAGGACTCTGGAGCCAGACCACCCACATTTAAGTATCTATTCCACCATGCTGGGCTCTGTGCCTTAGTTCCTCCATTTGTGAAATGGAGAGAATGATAGTTGCTGTGGGAATTAATATTAGAAACCACCTAGTAAACACTATCCAAGTGTTTGCTAAATAGGTAAATTCTATTGGACTTTTAGTCCTCTCACCTGCTCAGTGTTTAAAGGAAAGCAAATATTTTCTTTAGGGCTTGCCAAAGGCGGGGCTGCACGGACACAGACATGTGTAGAGGTGAGAGCATGTCCGTTCTTACATGGAAGGTTTGGGGCAGATGGGTAACACACTGTAACTGAAATGTCAGTGCCACCATCTGAATCCAAGATATGCTTCCGCCCAGATCTCCTTGAATAGCTACATAGAGCTTCAATAAGGGTGAGAGTAATCAGACAAGAAATGGTAAATAATTGAATTACTTTTGCCTTTATTCTACAAAGTGAGGGGCCAGAGCTGGATGACCCCAAACGCATGTGATCGTTATAATCACTAAGCGTCCTGATTTAGTAGGCTACCTCGGACCTATATAATGTAGATGCCGAAGATGCCAATCTGCTTAGAAAAAAAGCGGAATGAGGTAACAGATAAAAATCAGCTGTATTGTTTGCCACTAAAATTCCAAAGGCTACCCACCTGGCGCACACAAGCCACCAGGAGATGGCAGATACCTTTGGTTATGGCTCTGTTTCCTTTTGTCCACTGGCCATTGTAACCTGTTGTCCCTGTATTGAATAAATCAATGGCAGTTGGTGCCATACTTAAAAAAAAAAAGTATTTATTGATTTTAGAGAGAGGGAGAGAGAGAGAGAAACATCAATGTGAGAGAGTAACCGATCAATTGGCTCCTGCATGCACCTCAACTGGGGATCCAACCTGCAACCTTGGCCTGTTTCTTCCCTTCTTTTTTTTTTCTTGTAGTTTTTTTTTCTTTATTGATTAAGGTATTACATATGTGTCCTTATCCCCGCCATTGCCCCCCCCCCACTAAATATAGTTCTTTATGTGTATATGCTATCCCTGTTACTCATATTTTATCCCTCACACATGCACCAGGGATGCGATTCTCTTGCTCGAGAATCCTGCGCCAGGACTTGGTAACTTGTTCATTGGTTAGGCTTCTATGCATGCATACAAGTCCTTTGGTTGATCTTCCCTTCTACTGAGGAGGAGAGGTGAGGTAGGATTGAGGTGGAGGTGCCCAGCTGATCATTAATATCTGGTCAGTTGCTAATTTCAGGAAGCGGTTCATTAGTATTTGGGAAGTATGGTCAAGAATTTCTTCATTTGCCTTTTCCCCCACTGGAAAGACCCTGTTGAAATGACATGTCTGTACTTAGTTTCCCAAGCAGTCGGAATTCTGCTGCTACTAACAGTTATCAGTGGAGCATTTATTGCCAGGAGAAAGAACAGAGGTAATATTATGTATTAGTTAAGAGTTGAGCCCTGGTATCGAACTCCTGGGTTTAAGTCCTCACTGTATCATTTACAAGCTTTGCGATTTTGAGTAAGTCACTTAACCTTTTGGGGCCTCAGTGTTCTCATCTAAAAAATGTGAATAGTGAGTGCTCCATCCATGTTAGCTGCTGTTAACACCACTGTTATTGTTAATGATTTTGTTAGCTGACCAATGACTGGGACCAGTGCAAGGCCCCTTTCTGGGCCTTTCTCAAGTATGATGAGTGAGATGACCAAATAGCTTCATGCTATGAGACGCTTCCCAGCTCTAACTTCAGTTTTTCTCTCTGGCAGCAGCTTCCCAGTGAGTACTGATGACTTCAGTTCATTCTTTCTCTTGCATATTTTTTTCTGGGTCACTACCTGTGAAATCAAGGTTTTCTGGCTTAACATTGAGAATAGATAAACCTTAATCGATTATTTTCCATTACCATGGACCATTAGCTAAGAGGTCTGATCTATGACAAATAGAAGAATTTGTTCCAACATTCTTGAAATCTCCCTGCCAGGACAGTGTTTAATATAAATATTTTATTGTTGGTGAAAATAGTGCTGCAAAGAAGCAGAGAGTCACAGTTACACTGCGGGATTGAGGAGAAAGGGGCTGAAGAGGAAAGCCTGAGCATGGACATGTGCAGAGCAGCTCAGCTGTTGAAAGTTGGTATTAACACCCAACTTCTCAGAAGCTTTTCCTCGGCCGAGGGGGCTTGGTGGGGCACTGGCTTGAGAGAGTTGCTTAGCAACGAGATGTCAGAGTCAAGCAACCCATCCCCTGCTTCGCCTCCACCAGCCCTCAGCTGCCACCCTCAGGCTCCTATTAGACAATCAAGTGTGCTGGGAGGGAGGGACCAGAGAGAGGGGGCAAAGTTTAGTCATTGAATGAAGCAGCCTGGAAGCATTTAATCTGTAGACCCAGTTCCCCAGCGCCTCCAGCCTGAACTGGAAGTGGGCAGCACTCAGGAGACCAGCGAGCCAACTGCACAGAAGTCTCTGACCACCTCAGGAGAAACCACACTTGGGGAAAATGTTTGCGGTGCACTTGATGGCGTTTTACTTCAGCAAGCTGAAGGAGGATCAGATCAAGAAGGTAAGGACTCGGGAGGCTGAGAGCGGTCTCATTCTGCACCGACAACACGGATCCCTGCCTACACCTGCGGGGATTGAGAGCTCATTAGAAAACGGGGAGCACAGGACCAGTAAAACACTCATGGAGGGGGAAGAGGACATTGCCTATTGTCCGGAGCCTGGATCTCACTCAGAGCTTCCTGGTGGATATCGGATGGGAAGGGGATGAGGAGAGAGTCTTCAGTCCCCGTCTAAGTGGTTTGGGGTAAGGGGTGTATGAGAGGCGAGGGTAAAAGGAAAGGAGAGTCATTCTTAAAGAAACGTTGAGAACTTGTAATTCATGTTACTTTTCATGTGCTTGAAAGAAGAGAAGGAAGGCACCAGAGGGATGTGAGGGTTAATGTACAGACATTGAAATACTTATTTGCATGAGCTGTTTGCCAGTGGTAGACCACTAACGGCATGCATGGTTTTGCCACTTTGTCCAAGAAACCTGCCTACAAAATTCATTCCAAGGTGACTGGTTAAAAGTTGCCAAGGCTCACCTGGGGGCCATCAGCATTTTCCCAGCTGGCACGAACTCAGCCTGTCACTCTGGCCACGCCAGCCACCAGCTCAAGGAAGTCCTCCCCGCAGGTGGACTTAGCCAAGGTCACCCAGGTATTTAAGGTGGTGCTGGGGACGAAACCGAAGGGCTGGCTCCTCCTCCTGCATCCTTTCCCTGGTGCCCCATGCCTCTGGGCTTTTCCAACAGACTCACTACATCCTGCTCATTAGAGAGTTGGGTTCGAGGTGATAGCAAATGTTAGAATATGATAAACTCACCGGGTTTAACCTGTCCTAGTTTTCACTCGTTGCTTAGATTCACGAAGGCCTTTATGGCTTCTGAGGGGGGTGGGACGCGCTAGGCAGCCCTGCTCAGGGCTTCACTTTCTGCTCTTACCTGCTCAGTAATGATGAAACCGGCCCCAAGGGGAGTCTTTGGACCTTGATACCTATGGTTCTGCAAATGAGTTTCCTTTCCTTGGGCCTCTGTGGTTGTTCATCTTTCGTTACAGCCTCGAATCAGGCGGGTCTGATTGTCCACAGCCCCGTGCAGGCTCAGGAGGCCCCTCTGAGTGGAAACGCAGCCTCCACTGGGTGGTTCCCGTTCTTCTGGCTGGAGGGTCAGCCTCTGTCAGGCCCAGAGCTGACCTTCCCTGCCCTGTGGGAGGCAAGAGAGATTGTGAGAGTGACTGAGAAGGGAGAGCCGGGAACAGTCTGTAGCCACCTTAATCCTGTGACTCCCCAGGTGTCAGGAGTCTATGGGAGGCTGGTTTATGGGTTGCCAGGATGAGTCACAGCTCCGAGAACACAGCTCCATGTGCGGAAACACACCTGGTCAAAAGGCACAGGCTCTCCCACTCCGGCAGGTAGCCCGTCCCCTCTTTCATTCCTGTGCTTCCTGTCTCTGGAGCTGCCAAGATCCTGAGCCCCACTTGCTGCTAGGGTTTCTATGCAGACCCTGGAACAATTTTCTAAGAACTCCCTATACCAACATTAACACAGAAACAAAACACAACCTAATGGATGGAAGAGAAGGAAGGAGGGGAGAGAAGGAAGGAAGGAAGGAAGGAAGGAAGGAAAGGGAAGGGAAGGAAGGCTACTCTGATAGCTTCAATATATTGACTTTTTTTTTAGAAATTTTCTTTTTTTAAAAATATATTTTTTATTGACTTCAGAGAGGAAGGGAGAGGGAGAGAGAGAGATAGAAACATCAATGATGAGAGAGAATCATTGATCGGCTGCCTCCTCCACGCCCCCTACTGGGAATGGAGCCTGCAACCCAGGCATGTGCCCTTGACCGGAATCGAACCCGGGACCTTCAGTCTGCAGGCTGACACTATCCATTGAGCCAAACCAGCTAGGGCTATATTGACATTATTTGACCTACAGATAACATTGGGCTGGGCCTGGTCACTGACCCGTAAATTGCCCACTCAAAGAAAAGGACTGGTTAGATTTTCAAAGTGTTCTTTTTACAGTTTAGAAAGTCAACATTACGAAAAGTGGAAATGTCACCTTTAATCCCACCCCCCCTCACAGCTGTATTTGTGTGTGGAAGCCCGAGTAGTCTTTTCTCACAGCAGATGTTTTTACATTTATATTGTACATACAATTCTGGTCGTGTGTCCTTCGCTTACTGTTAGATTGTAACCACTTATGTACATTTCTCCATTTCTTTATGATTATTGTAATATCTAATATTTAATCAAGTTGGCTATGCCATAACTTTCCCCTTTTGTTGGACAGGCTATTTTCAAAAATATTTTTTTTTAACAGTTAAAAAATGACTGGCTCAGTGACTAACGTCAACCTATGACCCAGGAGGTCATGGTTCAATTCCCGGCCAGGGCACTTGCCCGGGTTGCAGGCTTGATTCCCATAGCGGGTGTGCAGGAGGCAGCCCATCAGTGATTCTCTCATCACTGAGATTTCTCTCTCCTCTCCCTTCCTCTCTGAAATCAATAAGAAATATTGTAAAAAATTGCTATAATAAACATCCGTTTGTATTTAATGTTCTCCACCTTTGGGATTATTTCCTAAGTATGGATTCCCAGAAGTGAAATCACTGAGTCAAAGAGTTGAACCTTTTTATGACTTTTTTATTATTGTTAATATATTGTTAATATATTTTTATTGATTTCAGAAAGGAAAGGAGAAGGGGAGAGAGATAGAAACATCAATGATGAGAGAGAATCCTTGATTGGCTGCCTCTTACACGCCCCCTACTGGGGATCGAGCCCGCAACCCTGGCATGTGTCCTTGACTGGAATCCAACCTGGGACCCTTCAGTCCACAGGCTGACGCTCTATCCACTGAGCCAAACTAGCTAGGGCTTTTTATGACTCTTGATTCTTAATATAGGACCTTTGGACTATGTGGTTACTAAAGTTCCCTGCAGCTCCCCCATCGGTCATTCCCTAGGCTCTGAGCTTACATTTTAAGTTTGCTCTTCCTCTGTGCTGCTTGCTGGCTCTCTCGTTTAGAAGATATCCCATGTCTAGTTTGTGAGTCACTCCAAAGTGAGCCTGGTTGCTGCCACCTAAGCGCCTCCCTCAGTACCTGAAACATGTATACCTGGTCACACAGGCCCAAAGTCTCCTATCTGAGTCTAAAATACAAGGTTTCTTGCCCCCCCCCCATGTATGTTTCATTCTTTCCTTCTGAATAAATTAGAAACTGTTCTTAGTTGAC
>NW_006288853.1:2340912-2346843 GCF_000327345.1 Myotis davidii
TATAGGAGCTGTAAGTAGCCCAGAGCTCTCAGTGATGGTTAAACTGTAGCTTGCAAATGGCCCAAACAGCCTCAGAACCATTGCTTACACGGAGGGATGGCCTGGGGTGCCCAGAAAAGTTCTCTGAGGTTGAGCAAAAATGAGCAATAGGCTTAGGGGCACTGTCTGAGGGGCCCTGGACGATAAAGGGGGCAATGTTGGTTCTTGTGCACGTCGCACCCTTCCCAAGCCCCAATTACTCGGGTCACGTCCCTTTTGTTGGTTCCCATGTGCGTGGCAGTGCCAACCAATTAGTCATGAACAGACTCCGGGCGAACGGAAGTCCTTAATGAAGCGTGACCTGGTCCCGTCCTGTCTTCTCAACACGCTGAAAGCCCGATTGTCCTGTTCTGGTAACGGCCCTGGGGGTTTTCTGGCCTCTCTCTGGCCCCAAGTCCCTGGAGCCGTGGTTTGTTTCACTGGCTTGGTGTCCGAATTGGCGAATTGGCTCCGACTGAGCTGGGATGCCGGCCTTGAGGCCTATCTGATGGTTGGGCACCTGTCCTGTGATGAAGGTTCATGTGGCCCCTGTGTTCTTGATATAATTAGTGTGTTGGGCTTGTGGTCCTGCACGAAACTGTGAAGCAAAACCAGGCCACGTGGTGAGGACGTGGGGACTGCACTGTAGTCCCAGGGCTGCCACGGACCTACAGCTGCTCAGGGGCTCTGAGCCTGCGAGGCCTCCTCTCAATAGGGGCAAGGATTCCTGCCTCACCTAGCGCCTCAAGAAATGCCATGGAGAGCAGGTGAGGGACATACGTGAAAGCACTTCCTCAAGGGACGCCATGGAGAGCAGGTGAGGGACATACGTGAAAGCACTTCCTCAAGGGACACCACGGAGAGCAGGTGAGGGACGTACGTGAAAGCGCTCTGTAGGCTGCAAGCACGTACTTAGCCGTAGATGAAAGTGTTGGAGAGCAATTCGTCCAGAAACCTGCTGGGATCAAGTCTTGTGACCTGGACGGACAGAGAGGCCGCTCAGCATACAAAGTAGGAGTGGCAAGTGCAGGCGCCTATGCCACTGCCCCTCTTCCTGCCCCGGTCAGTAATCCACCCCAGGGAGCCTTGGGGACCCAGGTTGCCCCCACCACATGATGCACAGGAGGGAGGAGGCTGTTTTGCCATTCTTGTTTCTTTATAAATATGTTTTTATTGATTTTAGAGAGAGATGAAGAGAGAAGGATAGATAAAAACATCATTGATGGGCTACCTCCTGCACATCCCCTACTGGGGATCAAGCCTGCAACCCGGGCATGTGTCCTAACTGGGAATCAAACCAGTGACCTCTTGGTTCATGAATTGATGCTCAACCACCGAGCCACACCAGCTGCACTGTTCTGCCATTCTTGATGGGACATCGTTACCTTCAAGTGGACGGAGCAGAACCAGTGATTTTTATAACATCCCTCCATTGGGGGATCCTGGTTACCTGAGTGGTATCATGAACAGACTCAGGGCAATTTGAGCTGGCTTCAGAAACTAAACATCTTAATTAGAATAACCTCAGTTAAAAACAATGGGAGGGGACCGTTCCCCCCCCACACCCCCCCACACACGGGAGTCCGTTCTGTGGGACTCGTCCCCCTCCCTGCGTGGGAGTCTATACTTGTTCTTCAATAAATTTCCACCTTTGCGATACCAAAAAACCGAAAAACACCCTCCCCCCAAAAGAAAACCAACAACAACAATGGAGATGTGAAGGACTAGATTTTAGAGAGTGCGTCTGGAAACTGAATTTAGCTCGGAGCTTCCTGGCAGCCCGTAAACAAAGGGAAACATGTTTGGATATATAGTGTCATCATTGGCTGAAAGCAAGCTCCCACGTGTAGGAGTCCCAGGTTCTAGCTATAGCTAGTCTTTTCCAGAGGAGAGACAATGGGACAGCGGTGAGGGCTTGGAACTGGGAATTAGAAACCCTGAATCTTTCTTAGTTTTTGTGCCTCCACAGTCCCATCAGAAAAATGGGGGAATCATTTCTTCCTCAAAGCTTGCCCTTTGGAGGAATAAATCCCACCTCCCCAGCCTTCCATTCCATTCTGTTCTCCCAGCTCCCTTCCTTGTCTCCAGCTTGAGGATCCGCGTCACTAAGCGGTCCCCTTGTGACATGGTCATGGGCGTGGGAATGTGCAGCAGCCAACCCTGGCCACCCCTGTCCTTCCAGGTGGACAGGTTCCTGTATCACATGCGGCTCTCCGACGAGACCCTTCTGGACATCATGGCGCGGTTCCAGGCTGAGATGCAGAGGGGCCTGGGGAAGGACACCAACCCCACAGCCTCCGTGAAGATGCTGCCCACCTTTGTCAGGGCCATTCCGGACAGATCAGGTGAGGGGCTGGGGCTGCCAGGGATCTGACCCCCCTGGGTCCTTCCTGGCCGATGGACCTGAAGTTTGCTCCTGTGCCTTCACTTACCTCTTCAGCCCTCTCCACATCACCCCCACCTCCGACGCTCTATGCTTAGTTACACTCAGTACCAAAAGATTTGAACCAAGGTTCAAATGTGCCTCCCTTTCTCTCTGCCCCCTTAGCTCCACACACTCTGCTCCCTCTCCTGCCGGGACATCTCAGCATTCTTCCCCTGGGGCAGCCCAGCTCAGCTTTTCTCTCCCAATGGAGAGTTCTCTGCCTGCGTCTGGGAAGCACCCCCATGCTGGGCTCGGTGCCTGTCACCTGCTTCGTGTGGGAGTCTCCCAGTGTCCTGAGCACCTCGCACAGTGCCTGGTGCATACTGGGCCCCGAAATGTTTGTTGACTGCATATAAATGGCATTTCCTTCCTCGGTATTACTTCACTCCAAAGCATCGAGAGTCTAGGCTAATAGTAAGTATTAGACGATGCCATGACGTAGTAGAAAGAATATTAAATGATGATATTCAAGAAACCTGGGTTCTAGGCCCAGCTCTGCCGCTCCTCAGTGACCGTTGACAAAAGGTCTAGTCTGTTTCTCTATCTGTAAAATGAGGGAGGTGGCCTCTGTATTAATTTTCTGTTGCTGCTGTAATAAGTTACCACATACTTAACAGCTTGAAACAACACACATTTATTCTCTTTCAGCTGTGGAGGTCAGAGGCTGAGTGCCCTCCGGGGCTCAGGGGGTGGTGGTGGGGGAGCCTGGTCTTGCCTTAGCTGCAGGAGGCTCCTGCATTCCCCGCTCCAGCCTTTCTCCACCTCCCAGCCAGCAGCGCAGCATCTTCTAACATGTCTCTGACTCGCCCTTGCGCCTCTTCCTCACTTAAAGACCCTGGGATTTCCCTGATGCCCCTCAGATCATCCATGATCTCCCAAACTCGATCTCAACCGATGAGCAACTCTGATTCTGTCTGCAACCTAAATCCCCTCTTGCCATGCTAATGTGTCCACAGGACCTGGGGATTAGGATGTGGGCCTCTCTTTGCTTACCCTAGGGACCTCTAGAAGGAATCTTTGAGGTTCCATACACTCCTCCATTCTCAGCCTCTGGGAAGCCACAGGAGGAAGGAACTGGTGTCTGCCAGGCACCTCCTGTGGTCCTCACTGTCTCACACAGTCCCCACAAGAACCCCGTGGTCAGATGAGATACCGAGGACCGAAGGGGTTCCCCAGTGTCAGGGTCCCAGTGCTCCAACCAAGCTCCAGCGGGGGCTTTGGGCTCTTGAAGCCGGGATTAAAGTTTGGGGGCCTTCAGGGCCTGTGATTGGACTAGCCAGGTTCTGGGCCCCTTTGGGACAATGCCTGGGTCAAAGTCGTTAGGCTCTTCCGTTTGAGGGGCCCTGGGAGCTGTGATGAGAGAGACCTGTTCCCTGGCAGGCGGGTGGGTGCGTAGGGTGGGCAGTGTACCGCCCAGAGGAGCATAAGTTTTGGAGAGAGACTGTGCTGCTTTGAAATCTTGCCCGGTTCCTGGTACTTTTGCTCTGAGAGTGCCGAGGGGACTGTGGTCCTTGACAGTCACCCAGCTGCTCAGAGAAGCACCTGAGTCATGGGGTGTGTGGGGGGAGGCACCAGGGCAAAGTCCTCCTGGCTTCCTGTGCTGGGCTCCTCCTGCAGAGGTGTGTCCCCATAGGCATCAGAAAGTGGCCTTTGATGGTCTGGAGGCTGTGGCCGGATGTGCCTTCCAGAAGGTTTGGAAGTGAAACTGACCAAGTTTCAGACACCCCCTCCTCCTCAGGCCAGGAGACAACCTATGCTCTTCCCTGTCTCCTCAGAGCATCTCCTCACACAATAGCCCTTACCTGACCCTGCTCCAGGGGGTCCCTGCACCCAGAGGCCTGGGCAAGTCCACTGCACTCCTGTCCTCACCAACTTCAGGGTCATTGGGAGCAGATGAGGCAGGGGTGTTTCAAAGTCTCCAGAATGTTGTCCCAAGTCCCAGTAACTTTGAGCTGGCGGTGGCATTTCATGATTCCTCACCAACAAGCAGAACTCTGCTGATCCCTCAGGCCTGCATTTCAGAAATGTATACAGTTTCCAGAGAAATCCCTCTGAGTTCTCCCACTGCAGGGCCCACGCCTTTCATCCGAACCCACCCGAGATGGGTGGCCTGTGTGAGCTTTAGTCCCAGTGTATCAGCCAGGGAGCCGCAATGGGCTGTTCTTACAAAAGTGCCTTAAAAGTGGTGTTATTGCAACACATCAGTTGACTAGCAATTTCCCTCTGTGTCTATTTCACAAGGAGTGACTGTGAATGGCCTGCTGGGGCCAGGGGCTACGGTCAGGAGTCAGGTTTTCCCGGGCCGGGGGTCACATGGCACAGACAAGGCCACTTGGGGGCCTGGGTTTCTGGGCATGGCGTTTCACTTACGTGTGCCTTCGGCATACATCATGACACATGCCGGGCACATGCAGCCACTTCTCAGGCGATTTTATAGAGAGGCTTGCTGGTTCAAAGGTTTGCACACCAGAGTTCTCATCCCACACCTGCGGCTGTCGCTGAAGACACTGGCAGGTCCTGGGCAGGACTTCTGTCTGGATCCCAAGGTGAAGTCGTTAAGAGGGTCTGTCATTTCCCCTTTTATTAATCGCATCTGCCTTGCGCTGGGCTGGGTGGTGTTATTTTCTCATTTTGAAGCAACTCTGGCCCCAAATATTGAGCATCCTTGGCCCTTAAGGGCCGTCATTTGGTCCCAGTCTCCTTCCCTCCTGGAGCATTTTGCCTCTGCCCTTGAGACAGAGGCTTGTATGGGGCCGTTTCTCTTCCCTGCACTCCCCCTCCCTTCCCTCCATGCCTTATCTGGAATAGGCCCCGCCCTCAAGGCCCACCTCTCCTACCACCTGCCTGAAGAGTGGGCAGGCCATGAGAGACTTGGGTCACCCCTCCCCTTCCTCCCTCTCCTCCTCCTCCTCCTGCCCCTCCTCCTCCTCCCCTGGGAGGGCTCAGGTCAGTGGCTGCACTTCTGCAGCCCCAGTGAGTGTGCACAGTGACACCCAGCTCACACCTGGGGTGGTTGTAAGACTCAGTGACATTTCTTACCTGTCCAACTTCTCATGCACATCTTGCCATGTAGCAGACCCTCCATATCTGAAACTTTTTTGTTTGTTTTTTAATAGAAAATGGGGAGTTTCTTTCCCTGGATCTTGGAGGATCTAAGTTTCGAGTGTTGAAGGTGCAAGTCTCTGAAGAGGGGAAACAAAAGGTCCAGATGGAGAGTCAGTTCTACCCAACTCCCAATGAAATTATCAGAAGGTCCTGTGCTTTCTCTCTGCAGCTGTTTGAATACGTGGCTGACTGCCTGGCAGATTTCATGAAGACCAAAGGGCTGACGCATAAGAAATTGCCCCTGGGCATGACCTTCTCTTTTCCCTGCTGGCAGACCAAATTGGAAGAGGTAAGGCCTGGCTGGGGAGGGGGAAGCTGTGCAGGGTTTGGAGTTTGGGGCTGGAGAACGTGTCGGAGTCAGGCTGGGAACAGGGGGCACCAGC
>NW_006288853.1:2346883-2351028 GCF_000327345.1 Myotis davidii
AACGATGAAGTGAAAATGTGAGACAGAGCACTGGTTAACGTGCTGCCTTGATTTTACATCCACGTGGGCACAGCACAGGATGAAGCGGTTTTCACCATAGCTCAGTGGTTCTCAGACCTCGGTTGCGTCAGAATCTGCTGGAGGGCTTGTTAAACTCGGGTTCTGGGCTCCAGCGGGCTTCTTAATCAGTGGGGCCTTAGACTGGCATTTCCAACAGGTTCCCATGTGATCAGGATGCTGCAGGTCTGAGGTAAGAGGGGGAAGGCTCAGGGGATCTCTCACCTCTGCACCCTTAGGAGGAGGGTCGAGGTCGAGTCGCCAGGGTGACAATGTTGTCCAGCAGACACCTCACCTGGGCTGTGGTCTCAGCTGTGCCCCTAGCCTGCTGAGGGCTCAGGCAATTCATCTCCATGTGCCTCCAATTTTCAATTTAATAGGGAGATGTCAAACCCAATTTTATGTTCATCTGTGAAAATAAATAAGGTCCATGTAAAAGGAGAATAAACTTTCTGGGGTCAGGGGTCACGGTCAGAGTCAGGTCTTCCCCGGCCACACCTGTCTGGGGTGGGGGCCCATGATCCCCTGCGGCACATACCGGTCGTACGTGACCCCAGCTGACCATCATTTCCTGGACCACCTAGATATCACAGCCTGTCCATCCAGGGTTGTGTTTGATATTGTTGACTCTGGGTGACGGAGGGTGGAAAGGAAATGGGTTTTCACGTCCCACAGACCTGGCTTTGAATCATTGTTTGGAAAGTTGTGTTGCTTGGGCCGTTCCGTGGCTTATTGAGCCCCTGGTGTTCTCATCTGTAAAACACAGTTCATGGTATTTGCCTGCTGGTAAAGCCCAGATAAAACACCTGCAATGCCCAGCACTGTGCCTGGTGCCCAGTGGTCACTGCAGGTGAGGACGGCTGTCCCTGTGGGACTTCCTCTCCCCGCGTTGTACCTTGTCCCCATTTCTGTGATGCTTCTGGGGGGGGAGGGGGCGGCACTGTTTTGTGTTGATCTTCCTCTCCCCTCTCCGCCCCAGGCTCTGGCTCCGTCCTGGTTTTCACAGCGCCGATCACTATCTGACAGTTGAAAGGTGTCATCAGTCATTTACTTGATTCCATTCAATGAGAAATTGCCATCATCTATCTATACCGGGCGTGGACTGAAGTTTACTTTTTTGTTATTTTATAAAGGAAGGGTGGGGGAAATAGTATGAAGAAGTGTTCAGGGGATGTTAGAAGAGGCCGGCGGAGCTCTGCTGTTTCATCCCTGTCTGGCTAGAAGAGCAGAGGTGCCGGGGTCAGTAGAGGAAGTGGAAGGAGGAGCCAGGAGTCAGGACTGGAGACTGGATTCATCAAATAGTGCAAAACCTCTGATCCAAGCTCAGAACAGAGACCCCAGGAAGAAGGAAGAAAATTCTCAAGCTCTGTGGGAGGTCATTTGACTTTGAGAACCAAACTTGGATATTTTCTTTTTAAAAATTTATTTTTATTGGTTTATTTTTAGAGAGGAAGGGAGAGGGAGAGAGAGAGAGAAACATTAATGTGGAAGTGGAACATTGATTAGCTGCCTCCTGACCAAGCCCACAACCCAGGCGTGTGCCCTGACTGGGAATCGAACCAGCAACCTTTTGGTACATGGGATGACACTCAACCAACTGAACCAATAGGCAAGCCAGAGCTTGCCTATTTTCTTGGTAATTAAGGCTGAATGTATGGTTTGTTCATACAGGAACTTTCTTTCTTTTTTTAAATTTTGTTTTATTGCTTAAAGTATTACAAAGAGTAGTACATATGTCTCCTTTTTTCCCCCCTTGACCTTTCCTCCTGTCTCCCTTACCCCCCAGTGTCTTGTGTCTATTGGTTATGCTTATATGCATGCATACAAGTCCTTTGGTTGATCTCTAGGAACTTTCAATAATAATATTAATAATAATAATAAACACTGTTTCTCAGATTTTAACACTATATCTTGTACTATGTGAACTCTTTATGTGTATTATCTCATTAAAATAAAAGACAATCATCTGAGGTAGATATAATTATTTTCACTTTATATTTGAGAAAAACTGCAGCTCAGAGAGGTTAAGAGACTTGTCCGAGGCCACACAGCCAAAAGGGACTCAGCCCAAGCTCAAAACCTTCCTGATCAAATTGCCTTTCCAGAAAGACACAGCTCTAGAACTTGGTTTAAAATGCCAGGAAAGCATTTTGACCCATTTGTGTCATATTCCAATAAGGATTTTTCAAGTGACATTTAAACTAGAGAAGGGTGCTTGATTATATCAAGGAAGTGAGGACTGCTTTTTCTCATCAGAGTTAAGTTGAATTACTTGTATTTTATAAAATGTCCTCCCAACTGCCTCTCAGTGAAGTCGTAGGTGAGGGAGAAAAGCTTTACCCAGGAGATGAATGAACAGTAATAACTGAGCGGGCACAGCTTTGAGCCATGATTCTGCCGCAGCTGTCGGCTTTGTGACACTAAGACACAGGCTCTTGGGGAAGGAGGTCTGAGCGGCCATGTACGTGCAGAGGAGGTGGGCGGGGAAGCCTTCAAGAGGAGGTCTGCCTGAGGGGGCTTCTTGGTGAAACGAGAAAATGATTAAGACGCTGAGGGCCTGGGAATTAAAAGAGGAGGTCACTCTTCCTTGTGTTTTAAATGAGGGAACAGAAAAGTCTTAGCTGAAGAGAAGTTTCTGTGTGTTTCTAATAATAAAAGACAATAGAAATCACCTGTCATCCCAATCTTCAGAGATACCCACTACTAGACTGTGGGTTTTCCCTCCAGTCACGTCTATATTAAATATTGATGTTATGCTGTATATGTAGTTTTTAAAAATATAGTTCTATGAATTGCTTTTTCCCTACCAACTGTCCATCACAAGCATTTATTCCCCACTCCTCCATGTACCCTCCCCCCAGCAGGCCCCACGCTGTCCCAGCACCTTTTTGATGGGGACGCCGCCCCTCAATGTCTTGGGTGAGGCAGGGATGTTACCCTAGCACAGTGATGGCGAACCTATGACACGCATGTCAGAGCTGATACGTGAACTCATTTTTTTTGGTTGATTTTTCTTTGTTAAATGGCATTTAAATATATAAAATAAATATCAAAAATATAAGTCTTTGTTTTACTATGGTCGCAAATATCAAAAAATTTCTATATGTGACACGGCACCAGAGTTAAGTTAGGGTTTTTCAAAATGCTGACACGCTGAGCTCAAAAGGTTCGCCATCACTGCCCTAGCATGTGAAAGCAGCAGTTAGGGAGAGTGGCCGCTAGGCAGCGCTGTGGTGCAGGGGGAAAGCCAGGTCGCCAGTTGGGAGCGGGTCTGAGCTCTATCCTTCACTCCCTGTGAGACCTAGGGTGATTTCCCTCCTCTAAGTCTCAGCTTCTTTATCCACAAACTGAGGGGGGTGGGAAGATGTGGTCAGGGTGTTTGTGAATTTGGGCTTAGCTACGCTCAACTGTGTGGCCTTCATCTCCACGATCTCATCCAGCAGGAAAAATTCTATGATTTTTTTGCTAGCTTAGACAGGAACCTCATGGGAAACCCAATTTTAAGAAAATCATTGATAATGCAAAATGAGAACCATTTTTCTAAGTTGCAATTAAGTTCCTGAGAGAGTTCTGCAAGGCAACACCATGTTAGTCCTGTTTTGTGGAGCTGACAAACCTTACATTCTGCACACATATGTGTCAGCCACACAGCAGGCATTTCCATCAGAGCATTCCTGTGACAGGCATGGAGGTGACCTTTCCATTTTGCAGGTGAGTAAACTGAGGGTCAGAGAGTTAAGGGCCTTGTCCGATGTCCCTGAGCCCGAGAGTCCTGACTCTTTAGCATCGTTCTTTCTGCCACTGCATGTAATGTTCCAAACTGCTCAGATGGGAAAGATAAAGATCTATAATAATAAAAGCGTACACTTCAAAAGTGAAACTAAAAGACGGAATGGACATCACCCAGAACCACAGGAAGGCTGGCTGAGTGGAAGTCCTACAACTAGGAGGAAAGAGAAATGCATACCGACACTCAGAGGAGGCGCAGTGCTGAAGTCAAATACTGAGGTGAGGAGTGCATGCGGAGTGGGCTGGTGGCTGAGGGCGCGGTTGGCGTTTTCAATCGGGAAGGAGGCGCAGACTCTGAG
>NW_006288853.1:2351963-2359828 GCF_000327345.1 Myotis davidii
AAAAAGTGACATCAATAGCAAGGAAATGAAGGCCATGAACAGATTGTGCTGGCATGTAACAAGGAGACTTGGGCACAGGCTGAGCAAACCTGACAGTGATGGATGCAAACAGCTCTTACAGGCAATTACTGTAGTCATTCTCCAAAGGACAGACTAGCCAGTAGGGAAGAGTCATACATTTTTCTGAAAGTTTTTTTCCCTCCCCAGTCACACTGAGGTGACTGTTGGATATGTGGGTTAAATGTAAGCAGAGTATTATATTCTTTCCGAAAACTCTGAATTAATGGTCCTCACATACAAATCAGGATTTACAGATCTATATAAATAAAAGCGTAATATGCTAATTAGACTGGACATCCTTCTGGACAAAGCCGGAGCTGCAAGGGAAGCCCGGGTCCCGGGGGCCAGAGCGGGGAAGCCGGTGCCAGCAGCTGGGGGGAAGGCAGGCCTACTCTTGCAGGAATTTTGTGCATTGGGCCTCTAGTGTTTAAATATTAGCAAAGGCCTCTGAAGAAATACTGAAAGAATTGGGCGATGCAGCTTAAAGAAGAGAAGACAGGGGGTTGCACTTTAAGCATACAATCCCTGCAGCTCATGTTCAGAACTGAACACCTTCTTTGTTTTGACTGGATCTGAATTCTTCCCCCAGGGTGTCCTGCTTTCATGGACCAAGAAGTTTAAGGCCCGGGGAGTTCAGGACACAGATGTAGTGAACCGTCTAACCAAGGCCATGAAAAACCACAAGGTAGGAATTTGCTCAGCTCCCAGTCCTAGCCGTCTCCTGAGGGCGGTTCACACAGTGCCTGCCCCTGAAGGAGGAACCGCCCTCAGGGGAGGCCTCACTGCAATGCAGGCTCCGCACTTCTGATAAACCCACGGGGGAGCCTTGGTCTGTGGGCCTTGTTCCAGTTACTGTTGAAAGTGGGCCCCACTGCCCAGGGACCTCCCCATTGGCACAGCCCCCTCAGGGGTCCTGGTTAGATCCCCTGCTGTGTGTGATGCTCCAACTCCTACCTCTCGCTCAGGCTTAAAATATACTTTCTTTCCAGTCTGGCTCTCTAGGCCACTTTCCACGCTCCCTTAGTTGGACTATTTGTTGAATAAATGTTATAACCGCAAAAGCAAGGCACGCTCCTTGCCAGTGGAAAGCACACAGTGAGCCCAGATGATTTGTCACCCCGACAGCAAGAGGACTGTCTTTTATTCTCTTTAAAGCTGTGATCGGATTCTCTTGAAGTCTGTTTTTCTCTTATTGTTTTCATTTTACTTTAAAACACTCCCTCGAACCTTGGGGAATGTGGTGCAGTAACCCAGGTTGACTTGGCGGAATGAGAAACCGGGTGGGGACTTGCCCACAGCTGAGGACTCGAGTATCTCCTCCTGAGAACACCATTGCTTCCAGGACAGACATGTTCTGCTCAGGGTCCCTCAGGCGAGGGCTGGAGTCCAGGTGGTCTGTCCCTCCTCTTCCTCGGCACAGGGGCCATCGGCCATACAGCAGCAGCATGGGTTCCCCCACGAGCTCCCAACTGCTCGTTCTCTCACCGAGACCCCTGACCTTGACACAGGCCTTGCTCCTTCCAGGCAGGCCCCATAGGCAGGATCTAGGGACTTTCCCAACAGTCACCTTCACCGTTTTGCTTTCTCCGTGGGGACAGACAGAGGGATGACACTCCCTTCCCGCCCACGAATGCTTGTGTTCCAACAGGACATCGATGTGGATATCCTGGCCTTGGTCAATGACACCGTGGGAACCATGATGACCTGTGCCTATGATGACCCCTCCTGTGAAGTTGGAGTCATCATTGGTAACTCAATCTGACTTGCTTTTTGGGGATGTGGGTACGGGGCTGGGTTGGAGCTTAGTTTCAGCAAACTGAGCAAATTCTGCGGGAAGGGGACTGGTGCTTTCTGCTTAGGAGAAACAACAGAGGACGATGAAAAATTCATTCATTCACTCAACCAGTGCTTGCTGGGTGCCTACTGTGTGTCAGGCCCGTCCCTGCATTGGGTTCTCAGGGTGAGTTAATACTCAGGGTCCCTGTGCTCATGGGGCTTTCAGTGGGGAGGTGGGGGGCAGATCACATCAAAGGGCCAAAGAGGCCTAAAGGAGTAAGATCATGTCAGGTGGTGCTGACTATGAGGAAGAAAATGCAGCAGGGGGGTGACCGAGAGTGAGTGTGAGGTGGTCAGGGCAGGACGCTCTGAGGGGTACATTTGAGCAGGGACCACAATGAGGAGGAGGGAGCCAAGTAAGATCCAGAGGCGAGTCCTTGGCAAAGGAAAGAGGACACCTCTGGCCTCTGGATGGGACTGGGTCTGGGTGCTCGGGGAAGCACCCCGAAAGGCGGAATGGCGGCTGTATCTGGTGAACGGAGGCTGGGGGTAGTCGGGTATTCAGGTTGGAGAGAGTGGATGGGACCGGGCATAGGTCACAGACACAGTCATGGAGGGTCTTTGGCTTTTGCCCCAAAAGAGACAGGAAGGCACTGGAGGATGCTGGGGGGATGGATAAGTGGGGTGCATATTTTTAAAAAGCTCATTTTGGCTGCTGTGTGAAAAGTTGACTATTGGGGGCAACAGTGGAAGCAAGGTGACTGGCCAGGAGACCATTGCCCTGTGGAGGTGAGACGTGGTGGAGGCCTGGGCCAAGGGGTGGTGGGCAGTGAGGTGTCCAGGGGGTGGGTCCCCGAGCTGGGAGGGGCTCTCCTAGAGGGTCCGGGAGAAGGCCTTCTGGGGGACAATTGAAGCCAAATGGATGGGATTTATAGGCTGTTCTTGGATATGCCCTTCCACCTCCCCATCCCTTTACTGCTGCTGGAAGAAGTTTTCTGCGTGGTTTTTTTCTTACTTTCTAACTACATTCTCCTGAGCCTGACTTTCCCAAAGGGCAGGAGCTTTACCCCTGAGGGGCTTGATCTACCCCCCCACCCTCCCCGTCTCTGGAGCCCACACCTCAGCATGGACCGGCATTTCCCTCAGCCACTGTCACTGTGCTGTCCTAGTGGCTGGGTCAGGTAGCCCGGCACAGTGGCGGTGTGCAGGGTGCGGGCCACGCCTAACAGTGTCCGTGCTTTCCTGAGAAAGTGTGCCCAGATGCTGCGTTACATTTTGCTTTTCTGCCTTCTTGTTTCTCGTGCTGGCTTTAAATCCTCACACCACAGGGCCGGCCAGGAAGACGCTTACTTTTGTTTTTTTTAAGTAGCTTTATTGAGGCATAAAACTTTTCTCATTTCAGTACAATTCAATACATTTTAGTAAGTTTACAATTTTGTAACCATCACTCCTATTTCATTTTAGAACATTTCCATCACCTCAATAAGTCCCACACAGATGGTGCCCACCTGCAGCCACTCCCCCAATCCTCGAGTGTGTGTTGGAATAATGAAATTTTGCTTTCTTATGTGATAGCTAATCACTGTCAACGATAAGGATGTAGAGTAGGTGGGGAACAACGCGTGGCAGGTCATGAATAAAGGATATTTTTACTGCCAAATAGAGAAGAGGTTAGGTAGCTGAGGGAAGGGGGTTAAAAATTACTGTGGGTTGGTAATTCAAAATATATCAGGTTAGGTGAACTCATCCTTCTCTTTGCAAATGTGCTTTGTCAGCTCATACATATTCGTTAGGGACTGACTTCTTCAGGACCGACTTCATTCACACAGCAAACCGTGAGCACACTGAGAAGTGCAGGCCTGGCATGTCAGCTGGTTTCCTCACAAACTCCGGCTGGCCAGCTGCTGCCTCAGCGGGAACCAGCCCCCGATCAAAAGCGCCGTGCGGTGGATCCGAGAGCTCTCAGGCCTAAGGGCTGTGCGGTGGATCCGAGAGCTCTCAGGCCTAAGGGCTGTGCGGTGGATCCCAGAGCTCTCAGGTCTAAGGCCTCTGCGGTGGATCCCAGAGCTCTCAGGTCTAAGGGCTGTGCGGTGGATCCCAGAGCTCTCAGGTCTAAGGGCCGTGCGGTGGATC
This sequence comes from Myotis davidii, assembly GCF_000327345.1. Classification (NCBI taxonomy): domain Eukaryota; kingdom Metazoa; phylum Chordata; class Mammalia; order Chiroptera; family Vespertilionidae; genus Myotis; species Myotis davidii. The sequence continues at coordinate 2,355,933 of NW_006288853.1, forward strand.
CCAGAGCTCTCAGGTCTAAGGCCTGTGCGGTGGATCCCAGACCTCTCAGGTCTAAAGCTCGGGCAGGTCAGAGCTCTCTGCCTGCCCAGTGGGGAGCCTGCCATCTGTGCATCTTCCCTCTGACCCCTTGTTCAGGCACCGGCACCAACGCGTGCTACATGGAGGACATGAGCAACATCGACCTGGTGGAAGGCGACGAGGGGAGGAGGGGACACTTGATGCCTGGGAGGCTTTCAGTTGTGACTAGTTACCCGTCCCAGTGCGTGTGAGAGGCCAGGTCTGTATTTCATTTTCACGGGGCAGATGAGGGAAGTGACAAGGCTGTGCAGTGGTTTGCCTCCGCCTCATTCGGTCCGTGTGCGTGGAGCCTGTGTGTGCGAGACAGGGCGACCCCGATGGCTCCGGTCTTGACCTCTGGGTGCGTTTGGTGAGTGGCCACCAACGGACCAGTGCAGCCCGAGGAAGCAGGATCAGCCAGTGCCTCGCTGTGTTTCCAGGGCTCCCGACACGCTGCTGCCTCGGGGGCCTGGCCCACAGCACCTGGTGACTCCTCCCAGCCCGCACCCCACACCTGCTGCCGTGGAGGTCCCGGGGCTGCCTCAGGCTGTCTACACGCCGCGCTCCCTGGAGGCAGGCTGCCCACGCGGCTTCTCTTTCCTGCCTGCACGCACACATTATTGCAACTCATTAAGTGTTGAGTGAAAAAAAACTAAACTTAAAAAAAAATAATTTCAGACTTATAGAAAAGTTGTGACTATCACATGAAATTCCCCTTCATTCGGATTTCCTAAGTAGTAACATTCTCTGTGTGTTTGTGTGTGGGTGTCTCTATACATATAAAATACACACGTCTGTGTAAAATTATTTTTCTGAACCTTTGAGGCTAAGTTGCATACGTAACATCCCTTCACTCCTCAGTACGTCAGAGTGTATTGCCTGAAAACAAGTACCTTCTCTTACATAAACTAAGTGTAATGATCAAAATTAGGGCATCAACACGTCATAAGTTCAATATCTACTTTACAGACCGATTCAGGATCACCGGCTGGCCCACTAATGTCCTTTATCAAAAAGAACAAGTGGTCCTGGCCCAGGCTCCCGCCCAGGAGCGCACACTGTGTTTTCTGGCGGGTCTCCGAGCCTCCTTCCATCGGGAACACTTCTGTGGGATCTGTTTCACCATCTTGACGCACACAAAGCCATTTGTTTTACGGAATGTCCCTCAGTTTGGTTTGTCTGATGTTTCCTTGTGATTAGGTTCTGGTGATGGGTTTTTGGCAGGAACTTCCCACATGACGTGTGTATTTGGAGGTGTGTGTTTGCTCAGTTACCGGTGATGCTACCTGAACCCCCTGGTTAAGGGGAAATGCAACAGCTTCTCCACCATGTGTTTACCACGATTCCCTCTGGAATGAGTGACTGGTGAAGAGATGTTTGGGATTATGGAAACATCCTGTTTCTCATGAAACCTTCATTTTCTAGCTTCAGCATCCATGGATGAATCCCAGTGCATCATTTCCTCTGTTCATTCACTGTTACTTCACTGTGAGAAAGAGCTTTCTTATCCCCTCCATTGATCTAGTCAGACCAATATGGACACATAGCATTGTTTTATTTCATAGGTTATAATTTCTTCCCGTCATTATTTATTTTGATATTCAAATTTTTCACACTTGGCCGGTGGAATCCCCTCCAAGCTGGCCCCCACATCCTTTGACATGTTCCCATCACCTTTTTCCTCCTGGCCCAGAAGAAGATGGTGTCTTTTCCCAGCCCCGTCCCTGGGATCAAACCATTTTTCCAAGAAGCCCGGTGAAAAGTACCTCCTAGGAAATATTTAAACACAGAGCTGCACACCTGGAAAGTAAATTCCTGCTTTGGATGCACCTGCTCCCCAGCACACACCCCTTTCCCTGGAGATGCGGAGCAGTCCTGGCCCAAGGACTTGACCATCCTCACCCTCTCTTTCACTTAAAATAATTTCCATTCCCTCAAAGCCAACCTGGCACTGATCTGCTCACCAAATTGTAGGTTTGAGAAGATGATCAGCGGCCTGTACCTCGGTGAACTCGTCAGGCTCATCTTGGTGAAGATGACCAAGGCAGGCCTCCTGTTTGGCGGCAAGAAGTCCTCCAGTCTCCACACTAAGGGCAAGATTGAAACACGGCACGTGGCTGCCATGGAGAAGTAAGCTCTGGAGGGTCCCTCCCACCTGGACGCGGAGGATTCGTGCAGGGTGGGCGGCCAGGGCGGTCTTCTCATGAGAGGGGTACAGTGGAAGGGAAGGGACCAGGTCTTCTTCCTCATCTGGGTGATTTATTTTTATTTTTTAAAATATAGTTTTATTGATTTCAGAGAGGAAGGGAGAGGGAGAGTTAGAAACACTGATGATGAGAGAGAATCATTGATTGGCTGCCTCCTACACGCCCCCTACTAGGGATCGATCCTGCAACTCAGGCATGTGTCCTTGACTGAAGTCGAACCCGGGATCCTTCAGTCTGCAGGCTAATGCTCTATCCATTAAGCCAAACCAGCTAGGGCCTCACCAGGACGATTTTAGACCTGATTACAGCTGAGGAGGGTTAGCAGTGCCTGTGGTGACTCAGCTGTGGCTTCTGGTGGGTTTCCTCAGCCTGGGATTCGGCCGACGGAGGTCTACCCTCCTCCTGTTTTGTTGCCTTCTGCTTCCCCTAACGCTGTGATTTATAAAATGTTTAGGGTCACAGACCCCTTTGAGGATCAGATTCAAGTTCTGGACCCTTTCTTCCCAAAAGGCACACTTGCACACAACTTTATTTATAATATCAGGGCATCCTTAGACCCATGAAAGCCCACGCATGGAATCCAAGTTATGAACTCCTGCCATAGCAAGAGCCTTCTCTACCTGGTCCTGCTGGGGGCTGGCTTTGGGGCTCTGAGGCCTCACACAGAGGTCCCTGCAACAGGGCGTGGCCCCAGCCAACTTAAGTCCGGTTCCTCCGGCTGAGAAACCCTGGCATTGCCCCGAGCTTTGTAATCAGTTTAGATTCTGAGCTCAGCAAAATGGCGTGTGACTCCCAGCGTCTGTATTTGTGCAGAGCTTGGCAGGGACTGAGTTTCGGTGAAAGGCAGAGTATAGTTCACGGTATAGTACAAGGTGGGTAATAGACTCTAATTTAACTGCCTGAGTTCAAAACCCGAGCCTTGCACTTACTAGCTGTGTGACTGTGGACGAGTTACTAGCCCTCTCTGTGCCTCAGGTCCCTTCTTCTGAGCAATCGGGTAATGACAGAATTCCCCCAGGAGTGTTGTGAGCGTTGAGTTAATACCTGTCAAATCCTTAGACAAGTGCTGGCGCACAGTGAGGGCTCAGCAAGTGGTGGCTCCTATGATCCCTCCTGATGTTGTTATTAGATTACTACGTGCCAGCCTGTTTCTTTTCACGGTCCTGAGAAGTGAGAAAGCTGGTTCTCTCCGTGGAGGGAAAAGGGCGGCCCTCTCATTCCTGTCCCCGGCCAGGTATAAAGAAGGCCTTGCCAACACACGAGAGATCCTCACGAACCTGGGCCTGGAGCCTTCGGAGGCCGACTGCATTGCGGTCCAGCACGTCTGCACCATCGTCTCCTTCCGCTCGGCCAATCTCTGTGCGGCGGCCCTGGCGGCCATCCTGACTCGTCTCCGGGAGAATAAGAAGCTGGCGCGGCTCCGGACCACGGTGGGCGTGGACGGCACCGTCTACAAGATACACCCTCAGTGAGTGCTGCTGCGCCACACCCCGCCCATGAGTCTCCCCTGGAGCAGGGTCCCAGGGTGCTCGAACTCTGCTGCTTCCCGGGAACCAACTGTCTCCCATTGGTTCTGAGAATTCAGGGGAAAGGCTGAATTCAGATGCTGCATTCGGCTAGATGGCTGGGTTG
>NW_006288853.1:2359934-2365776 GCF_000327345.1 Myotis davidii
CTGCTAAAGCCAATTGCCTGACTAGCAAGGCCAGCCATTTCTGTGTTTAGCCATCTGGCCACCCTTCTATCTATCTATTCATCTATCTGTCCGTTACTATTGAATACCTACTGTGTGGGAAGCCTGGAAAAATACACCCAGTTATACATGGGGGAAATCAGATGACAGAGGTTGCCAAGTTCATGTGAAGGATTCTGGTAGGAAACACGTGGACACGAGAATTTCCCAGAAGGAGGGAGTGCACACGCCTCTCTGGCTAACAGAGGTGGTACTGGGAGTCAGGCGGGTACCCCCGGAAGGAGCTGGAGAAAGCACTTCCCCTTTGGACAGCGATGATGTTTGGCCAACATGTTATGCATGGACATGCCCGACCAGTTGAAATATGGGTGGTAAAATAGCTACTTCCTCGAGCCTCCCAAGTGTCCTGTCCACTGCCCCAGCTGCCCGGTCACTGCCCCCGCACCACCTGCAACTAAAGGGGTGAGCCCTGGCCCAGCAGGGCCCCCAGGACCCGGTGCATGCTGCCCTGCGCCTGTTCCATTGGCCAGGCCGGGCCTGTATGACTACTCTGTATTTTGCCGTCACCCCTGCTTTCAGATACCCCAAACGCCTGCACAAGGTGGTGAGGAGACTGGTCCCGAACTGTGACGTCCGCTTCTTCCTGTCAGAGAGTGGCAGCACCAAGGGGGCAGCCATGGTGACGGCGGTGGCCGCCCGTGTGCAGGCCCAGCGGAAGCAGGTGGACCAGGTGCTGGCCCTGTTCCGGCTGACCCGGGAGCAGCTCGTGGGCGTGCGGGACAAGATGCGGGCTGAGCTCGAGTATGGGCTGAAGAGGGACACGCACCTGCTGGCCACCGTCAAGATGCTGCCCACCTACGTCTGCGGGATGCCGGACGGCACAGGTGGGCCGTGCACAAGCTCTTTCTCCCGAAGGGCCACCTAGAACTCCCACGAGCTCCTTCAATCCGGTTAGGTGTTTTATTAGAAGAGCTTTGGGTTCATGTCTGTAATGGCGGGCGGGGGCCAGGGTTGAAGGTCAGTACTCCTTCTGCATCTATTCGCCGGGTGGACCCACGGCCTTGCTCTGCGCACGCTGGTGGAGAGATCGCCTCCCGCAGGGGGCGCGTGCATCTGTGTAGCTGAGAACATGGCGTGTACCCCATGTTGTTGGCAAACAGAAGACCCAGATGCTGTTCCCGGGAGCGGCCATCTGGACACTTGGAGTCGGCTGGCTGGCCTTCCCCGGCTTCTCTGCCTCTCTTCCCTCCCGAGGCGTGGCTCTCTTGCTCTCCCCTCAGCACTCTCTGCACCTGACTTTTCCAAGCCCTGCTCCTCCTCCTGGTCCTTGGTGCTCGGCTGAGAGGAGCCACTCCACAGCGGAGCCAGAGTCTGTGATGCTCTGTGATGCTGGAGGAGTGAGAGGCAGTGGGTGGTACTGAAGGTTGAACTTGATTTCTTTTGTTGTTAATTCCCACCCGATGATATTTTTCCATTGATTTTTAGAGAGAGTGGAAGGGAGGGGGAGAGACAGAGAGAGCGAGAGAAACATCGATGTGAGAGAGACACATCTATTGGTTGCTTCCTGCACGTGCCCTGACCCAGCCAGGGACCCCGGCCTGCAACCGAGGTACATGCCCTTGACTGGAATCAAACCCGGGACCCTTCAGTCCACAGGCCGATGCTCTATCCACTGAGCCAAACCGGCCAGGTAGGGGTGAGGGAACCCAGAGAAGGGGAGAGCCAGGATGGGAAGAATCATTCTATCACGTGATGAGCAGTTCCTCCAGGCCACACAGACGGATGGAGCCACCTTCGGAGGCCATTGCACTCAGGGCAGCCTGGCCTGACTCACCCTCAGAGGCTCCTTGAGCATAAGTACCGTTGTGGCCTTTCCCAGGTGCAGGAAAAGCAGGCTGGCCTCACAGCTCCGGGTGCCTGCGGGTGCCCTGGATCTGTGCCCGGGGCAGGCTCTGAGGCTACTCCTTTTCCTCATCTCCGTCCCCCATGCCTCCCCTGAGTCCCTGCTCTGTGCATGCTGGTAGAACGGAGCCCCACTTTCTCCCCCACAGAGAGAGGGAATTTCCTTGCCCTGGATCTGGGGGGAACCAACTTCCGCGTCCTCCTGGTGAAGATCAGAAGCGGCCGGAGGTCAGTGCGGATGTACAACAAGATCTTCGCCATCCCGCTGGAGATCATGCAGGGCACCGGCGAGGAGGTGAGCGTCAGGCCGCGGGTCTGTGCGCTGGGGTGCCAGCCTCCCCCCCGCCCCGCCCCGGTCACTGCCCGCCCGGGTGACTGCCACTCTCTCCCTGCAGCTGTTTGACCACATCGTGCAGTGCATCTCCGACTTCTTGGACTACATGGGCCTCAAGGGAGTCCCGCTGCCTTTGGGCTTCACGTTCTCATTTCCCTGCAGGCAGACAGGCATCGACAAGGTAAGCGGCCCCGCCAGGCTCCCAGCCAGCCCCGTGGGGTGGGCTGCCCTCCTCCACGAGGGGAATCCCAAGGAACCTCTGAGTCACTGTTCATTTTATTTAGGGGCCTTAGGACAGGGCAGCTGGGGGAGGGGCCGCGGGCGGTTGGGGCCGCAGTGTGCGTCAAAGCAACCAGTCGTTCAGGCATTGCGGTCGCTTGGCTTTTATATATATATATATATAGAAAGCATTTCCTATATTGATGTACAAGGTGATAGATCCATTTTTTGGAATGATAGGATGCCTCCAGTGTTTTACTGTGGAACAATGCTTTAATAAACAGTCTGTGGCCTTATCATTAATCACATCTTAATCTGTCCTTGGCTAGATTAGAAGTGATCCAGGCCTTTGCTCTGTGCAGTCATGGCCTGGGAACACGAGTTGTCACTGATGAATATGAATTACTGCAGTTACTCCACTCAGAAGTAGACCCTGTCTGCGATCATGCTTTGTAATGCCTCTGGGCCCAGTGTTAGGGCTGCATAGATGGAAGCAATCGAAAGCACACACACCGGACTACCTATTAGATGTTGAGGTCCCAGAAAACTACTGCTCAAGTGAATCTCTCCTCCTTTCTTTCAGGGGATACTCATTGAGTGGACCAAAGGCTTTAAGGCTACTGACTGTGAAGGGGAAGACATGGTGGATATGCTCAGGGAAGCCATCAAGAGGAGAAACGTATGATACGGTGTTGAGGCTCATGCCTGACCTAGCCCCTTCCCCAAACCCCTTTGGCCTACCATCCTAGGTCCAGCCCTGTGACTCTGACCTTCCTCACACACACCTCACCCCTACTCTGGGTCGATATGCCCCTCCTAGTCCAGTTGGCTTGCACATTCCTCCTACAGTAGAGCTGCTTCCTTTGCAGGAGTTTGACCTGGACATAGTTGCAGTTGTGAATGACACAGTGGGGACCATGATGACCTGTGGCTATGAAGATCCTAATTGTGAGATTGGCCTGATTGCGGGTAAGTGGTCAGGCATGTCCCATTGGCCTACTCCCATCTGATTCTTTGGAGGATCCTTTTTAACATAGTGAGGCAGGGGAGATTGCTCCATTATACAGAGCCTCTGGAGCTGGCTTTGTCCAAGGCAGAGATGAAGCTAAGGCTGGGATTCTAGAATTCTTAAGTGTTTACTTAATATTTTTCTTCATTAAGGGTAGTAAGTCAAAGTTGTCCTTTCTGTTGGAGAAGAATGATATAAAAAAAGGGGACTTTCAGATTATCCTGGGAGGAAGGAGACCTCAGTAGAATCTTGTTGGCCCAAAGCTGGCTCCAATGTTCTCTGACCTTTTCTGGCTGTCTGGGTTCCCAGGATGGGGAAGATTTGGAAGGAAACCTAGGGGAGGAGAAGTCTGACGGTGATTAAGGACTAGGGTGGAATGGCTCCAGCGGGGTGAGGGAAAAGGTGGGAGTTGAACAGGTAGAGATGGGGATGAAGGGCATTCCAACTGAGAGGCACAGATTAAGTAATGACAATCTGCGAAAGTTGTTCCAGTTGGTTGTCTGGGGTTCCTGGAGGTGAGGAGCAGGTGGAACAAGCAGATGGGGATATAGTGAGATGTCTTCAATGCCAGATAAGGGGTTTGATCTCTCTCCAACTCTCACCCGCTTTGTGACCTTGGGCAGGTTACTATTCTGTCTGGACTTGGATTTCCTCATCTATGGGAGGGGCTGGGCTATATCTAGGCGAGCAAAGAGGTGAGACTTGCTTAATTCCATATAATAGTTGCCTGGACTGTTGTGTGGAGAATAGTTCTTAGGCCAGGTCATGGGCCAAGGAGAAGAAGGTGGCATATAGATGCTAAACATTTGCTTGTCCAAGACTAGACGATTCCTCTTGGTCCCTTCCAGCCCTGACTGCTAACTCTCTGACTCCTTGGAGGCTCACTTTGTGTGCCTGTAGCTTAACAAGGATGATGATGGAGGTGATGCTGCTGCTATCACCATTGACTGAATACTTACCATGTGGAGGAAACTTACAAACATCATCTCATTTTTTAAAAAATATATTTTTTATTGATTTTAGAGAGGTAGGGAGGAGAGAGAGATAGAAACATCAATGATGAGAATCACTGATTGGCTGCCTCCTGCACACCCACTACTGGGGATTGCACCCGCAAATGGGGCATGTGCCCTAACTTGGCATCAAACTGTGACCTCTTAGCTCATAAGTCAATGCTCAACCATTGAGCCACACCAGCCGAAGCTCATCTCATTTTTTTTTTTTTTAAATAACAAATCTATGAGGCAGGCATTGTTTCCTTTTCACAGATGAAGAAATTGGGCCTCTGAAAGATGAGATACTTGTCTAAGGTCACTCAGCAATGGTATAAAGCTGCAATTCAGATTTTGACTCCAATCCAGTTGCCTGACTCCAAGCTTAAAGTCCTGTCTGCTGCGTTCCGCTGCCTCTTTAAGATCTGGTGGTGTCTTTTGAAGACTAAAGTCTCTTCCTGGTTCCTTCTAGGAACGGGCAGCAATATGTGCTACATGGAGGAGATGAGGAACATAGAGGTGGTGGAAGGGGACGAAGGGAAGATGTGCATTAACACAGAGTGGGGAGGATTTGGAGATAATGGCTGCATAGATGACATCCGGACCCAATATGACAAGGAGGTGGATGAGGGGTCCCTGAATCCCGGCAAACAAAGGTGAGAAGGCAGATGTGTACATGTGTGCGGGTTGTGCATATACCACTTTACCAGATCTTGGCGGGGGGTGGGGAGGGTGTGTGTGCCATTTTCTTATTATATTACTACTACTATTACATGTTAGTGTGCTGTCTTATTTGAACAAAAGCAAAATATTATGACAAATTTCCAATAAGTAGAACAAAGTGTTGCCTTTTTCTAACTATCAGAGGGCATCATAAAGGGGATGGCTAGTGGAGGCAGAGGCTGTCTGTGGGCCAGGTGTCACAGAGCAGGGGCCTGGTGACTCTGAGAGGTCCAATTCAGCATTTTAAGAGCTGGCTGCCAGGTTGCTGACCTCTGTTGTTCTGGGCGAGGAAGTGGCCACAGGAAGGATGGGAGTTCCGGTTCTCAACATGATGTCATGTCCCAACATGGGTCACAGTCACCTGTGAGGTGTATTCCAACTACTGACCCTACTGAAAACAGTGGGTGGTTCTTTTAAGAAAAGTAGAGTACATTTTTGCTTGCATCCTCATATACCAGCGGTTCTCAACCTGTGGGTCGCGACCCCTTTGGCAGTCGAACGACCCTTTCACAGGGGTCGCCTAAGACCATCCTTCATATCAGATATTTACATTACGATTCATAACAGTAGCAGCATTACAGTTATGAAGTAGCAACGAAAATAATTTTATGGTTGGGTCACAACATGAGGAACTGTATTTAAAGG
>NW_006288853.1:2366805-2388210 GCF_000327345.1 Myotis davidii
TCTGGCAGCCTGATTTTTTCCCAGGTTTTTAAAAAGACTTAATTTTTTTTTTAAGAACAGTTTTAGGTTTACATCAAAACTGAGAGCGAGGTACATAGGTTTCCCATTTACCCCCTACCTCCACACATGCATAGTCTCCCTACACATCAATTCCCAGAATAGTATATATTTTTTTATCAAGGATGAACCTACACTGACACATCATAATCATTTGTTCTTGGAGTTGTATCTGTGGATTTGGACATGTATAACATATTTCCATCATTATAATATCACTAGAGGCCTGGTGCACAAAAATTTATGCACTCGGGGGTAGGGGGTTCCTCAGCCCGGCCTGTGCGGTCAGTGTTTTGGTCCCTGTTTTATAGATGATGGCTCAGTGCTTGCTCAGGTGCCCCTGGTATGTGGCAGAGCTGGGACCTGGTTCCCGCTCCCCGTGGCTCCAAAGCCTGGCTCTCCCACATCACTGCATTTCTGTTGGCCGCTGCTCACTCGGAAACACTCCACACCAGGCAGCTGGCTGTGGGCAGGGGTCTGCCTTCCACACCCGACCCATGTCCTTTTGGGAACCATTCATCAGCGCTGGTTTTCCTGCTCTCACCCATCTTATCCCTCTTCCCCAAACAGATACGAGAAAATGACCAGCGGGATGTACCTGGGGGAGATTGTGCGGCAGATCCTGATTGACCTGACCAAGCAGGGTCTCCTCTTCCGGGGGCAGATTTCAGAGCGTCTCCGCACCAGGGGCATCTTTGAAACCAAGTTCCTGTCCCAGATTGAAAGGTGACGTGCGGTCAAGTTCACTGCTCAGTGTGAGAGCCCTGACTTGGATGTGCTGCTGTCATGCTGGGGGCAGGCGGGTTTGAGATTTAAGAGTAGAAACGGCGAGGCCAGATGAGGAGGGGTTGCCCCCTCTCCAGCTGCTTCAGGACCACAGCCCCAGGGCGTGCTCACAGCTGAGGGGCCGGCAGCCTGCCTGGGCTCTGGGTTCCTAAACTGTTACCCAGGAGTTAGCTGAGGCCAGAAAATGATCCTTCTTTGTTCCTAAAAAGAAAATATATCCCTAATATGAAAGCAAAGTCATTTTAAAAAATCACCCACGTGCTCACCACTAAATACAGCTGTTTTTATTTTTGCATATTATATTCCCTTTCAAGTTCTTAAATGTTTGTAAGCATATTTTCTTTTTTTTAATGGATTTTTAGAGAGAAAGGAAGGGAGAAGGATAGATAGATAGAAACATCGATGAGAAACATTGGTCCACTGCCTCCTGCTTGCCCCCAATTGGGGATCGAGCCCACAACCCAGGCATGTGCCATGACCAGGAATCGAACCAATGACCCCTTGGTTCTTGGATTGATGCTCAACCGCTGAGCCACGCTAGCTGGGCTGGACACACTTTTTTAAAAGGTAGTTCCAGTTCCCACTGCCACCAGCTATGCACACATGGCAGTTTCACTGCTTTTCCTACCAGCCCTGGATGTGATCAGAGGCTTTGTGTTTGGAATTTCTCTCAATTTGACTTCCTTCATTTAATTCTCCTGGTCTTTTTTTTTTTTAAATATATTTTATTGATTTTTTTACAGAGAGGAAGGGAAAGGGATAGAGAGTTAGAAACATCGATGAGAGCAAAACATCGATCAGCTGCCTCCTGCACACCCCCTACTGGGGATATGCCTGCAACCAAGGTACATGCCCTTGACCGGAATCGAACCTGGGACCTTTCAGTCCACCGACGCTCTATTCACTGAGCCAAACCGGTCAGGGCAAATTCTCCTGGTCTTTATGGCCAGGTGCCAGCAAGCCACAAATCATCCTGGGGGGGAAGGGGAAAGAAAACTCTTTATAAATGAAAGCAGTGCACTTAATGAGGGCAATGCGATGGGCTGACGCAGAGGAGTTCTCTTTAAGGAGAGGGTGGTAGAATCTGCAGCACCAGCAGCAATTTTATGTTTTTGAAGTGATGATTAGCAAACATTCAGCTTTCTTTTTTGGGAGGCGGAGGGGTCTGGTCTTCAACTCATCCAATCTGAAAGTGCAAGTTAAAAGTCGCTGCCTTTGGTGACCAGAGGGTCCTCTTTTGTGGGGGAAACAGTTGCTCCCTGTGTGCAGGAGATAAACAGATTGACTGATCTTTGCCTTGCTTTTTTGAACACAAGGAAAGTTGTTCCGGACAAAGCAAGTTGTCAGGACGTATATGCCTCCAGAAGTATTTGCTTCTGCCACACAAAACGTGTCTGCTTTGGATGCCTTCACTTCTGCAGGCATTTTAAAAAGCACCTTTATGGGTTAAAATAAAATCATCCCATCGAGTACCAGTGGGAATCTAGCAGTTGCTGTGCTGACTGTGGACCATGTCGACACGTGTTGAGTGGGTGGGACAGTGACCTGAGGGGAAGCATCCTGGGTTTACAGCCTCAGAGCCTGAGCTTCTGCTTCCTCTCCACCACTTCACTCCTTTGTGCTGGGCGACCTGAAGCAGGCAGCTCCTCTCTGGACCCAATTTCCTTCTTTATAAGATAAATAATTGCTCTGCTGCTTAACCCCAAGGACGGCTCTGAGGATAGAGTAAGGGAACATACAGGAAAGAACTAGGTAAACTGTGAAGGGCTAGATCATGGAAGGAATTTTATACATAGTAATGGAACCCCACTTTTTTTCTTCCTATATAAATATTGCATATTCATAAGCAAAAGGAAGAAAATAAGAATTACTGGCAATCCTTCCAGCATCTGAATAGATTTCCTTCTGCTCTTTGTGTGTGTGTGTGTGTGTGTGTAAGGACAAACATCATTTAAAAACAAAAACCAAGATCATATGGCAGCTAGTATTTTATAATTTATGTTTTCACTTAATACATCATAATCATGTTTCATAGCATTAGATATTCTCATGCGAACTCAATTTTAAGGTCTACAAAGGCTTCTACTGTCTGGCTACACTCCCCCTTACCTGTCGAATCTGCTCTATGGTCATAGAGGTTGTTTCTAAGTTGTTCTCTCTTAATGACACTCTTCTTCCTGCAGCGATCGGCTGGCCCTCCTCCAGGTGAGGAGGATCCTGCAGCAGCTTGGCTTGGACAGCACGTGCGAGGACAGCATCGTGGTGAAGGAGGTGTGTGGAGCTGTGTCCCGTCGGGCGGCCCAGCTCTGTGGCGCAGGCATGGCTGCCATCGTGGAGAAGAGGAGGGAAGACCAGGGGCTGGAGCACCTGAAGATCACTGTGGGCGTGGACGGCACCCTGTACAAGCTGCACCCTCAGTGAGTGCCTGAGAAGGACGGGGTGGGAGGGCGCTGAGTTCAGGAGTAGAACCTGGTTGAATCTGGCAGGTAAGGTTGAGCCCTGTGGTATGATGTGGGAGGATTTGCCATCCCCTCTGAACCCCAGCTTCCTCATCTGTAAAAGGCGGGCAGTGATAATCTCTACCTCCTAGAGCTACATGAAGATTACATGGGTTATACAGGTAAAGTGCTCAGTAAATACTGGCCTCACAGGGGAGTCATTGAACTGAGTATTTTATATAACATAGAGCATTGTCTAGTATGAGCTGGTTATAATTTTCTTAGCTCAGAATAAGTGGGCAGAAGGATTAAGAGCCCTGTCAGGCAATATGAGTTTGAATCCAGTTTCTTACTCCCTGTAAAATGAGGACAAAAATCAGACCTGCCTCATGGATGGCTGTGAGGATTAAGTTAAGCAGTGGCTGTAGCAGGGATGGCTCATCACAAAACTTCCAGTGATGAAAGTTATAATTTCCACTTCATGTCGTGTTTTACATTTTGTTTTGGTGAAGAGGAAAAGTATTAACAAGCTTATACAGATTTTCAGTCATGCTGAAGTGTATACCTGAACTTATTATTGTAATCCTTGACCCTTAGCCCTTTCTGTGATGCTAATTGTTCAGAATAACTGACTGGTATTGTCTCTTGGTTTTCCTTTTGGGTCACATATTTCTGTTGAGGTTCCTCCGAGCCTCTCCCTTGAACCAAGACTTGATCAAGGAACAAACCACATGATCATTTCAGTAGGTACAGACAAAGCATTTGGTAAAATTTAACACTTTTCAGGATAAAATTACTCAATAAAGTAGGAATAAAGGAGCTTCCTCAGCCGGGTATAAAAGCATCTGGGAAAGTCCACCGCTGGCATCATACTTACTGGTGAGAGGAAGAGTGGATGCTCTTCCCTTAAGATCAGGAACAAGACGAGGATGCACTCTTGCCACTGCCATTCAGCCCTGTACCTTCTCATGCTGCCTCAGGTGGCTGTGTGATTCCTGTCTCTCAGTCGAATCTTGATTCAAGGAGAGGTTTGTAAGAGTCAGTTCCAAAACATGTGGCCTCAAGGGGAAAACCAGGGCAGTAAGGCAAGAAAAAGCAGTAAAAGGCATCTGACCTCACACCATGTACAAAAATTAACTCAAAATGGATCAAAGACCTGAATTAAGATCTGCAACTATAAAACTCCTAAAAGAAAACATAGGTGTAAATCTTTGTGACCTTGGATTAGGCAATGTTTTTAAATATGACATCAAAAGAATAGGCAACAAAAGAAAGTGTAGGTAAATTGGACTCCATAAAATTAAAATATTTTATATGCCATAGGAAGTGAAAACAAAGAATGGAAGAAAATATTTGCAAATCATGTATCTGATGAGGGACTCATCTCTGGGATATATAAAGAACACTTAATGCAACTCAACAATAAAGATAAGCAACAAGTGAACAAAGGATTTAAATAGACATCTCTCCGAGAAGATTTACAATAGCCGATAAGCACTCAGAAAGATGCCGAATATCGTTAGTCATCAGGAAAATGCAAGTCAAAACCATGAACTACCATTTCACATGCACTTAGGATGGCCATAATTAAAAAGAGTGGCAGTAACAAGTGTTGATCAGGATGTGACAAAATTGGAGCCCCAATGCCTGGCTGGTGGGAAACAGTTTGGCAATTCCTAAAAAGGATCAACATGGAGTTACCATGTGACCCAGCAATTTCATTGCTAGGCGTACTCAAGAGAATTGAAAATGTGTTCACACACAAACTTGTTAGTGATGTTCATAGCAGCATTATTCATACTAGCCAAAAGGGGTAACAGCCCAAGTGCCCATCAACTTCTGGGTGGGCAAACAAAATGTAGGATAGCCATACAATGAACTATTACTCATAAAAAGGAATGAAGTACTGACGCGTGCTACAACTTTGACGAATCTTGAAAAACATCATGTTAAATGAAAGAAGCCAGACACAAAAGGCCAAATATAACAGATTCCATTATATTAATGTTCAGAATAGGCAAATATATAAAGATAGAAAGATTAGTGATTGCTGGGGTTAGTGTGAATCGAGAGCAACTGTTGTTGGGTATGGGTTTCCTTTTTAGGATGACAGAAATGTTCTGGGATTAGACAGTGGTGATGGTTGTGCAACTTTGGGAATACACTAAAAACCACTGAATAATTGTATATTTAAAAAAAGAAAAAGAAAGAAAGACTTGATTAAGCAGTGATTGCCAAGCCATTTTCTCCTATCTCCTGGGAAGTTTGGGACTGATTACCCTGACTGTGCCTCTGATAAAATTCCCTTCTCCTCCCACTGAACCAGCAGAGCCCCAAGGAGCTGCATTGGTTGGCCAGAGTCACCCACTGGCTGTGCAGTAGAGTTGGGCTCAGATCCTTCTCTAGCATGCTGGCCCTCAGAGATGACTGCCACCTGTGCCATTAGTAACCCTCATCCCAGGCCTTTGGTAGACACACTTTGATCCCACAGACTGGCCTGGTAACGGACTCCCAGGATGTAAATTCAAATGGATTTAATATCTCAAATGATAGAGAGGCCAAGTATTGTAAGACTGTCAGCTTTGGGGGAAAATTAATGGGAGGAGAGATGGGTGAATGGATGGATCAAACAGGGCAAGATTTTAACTTTGTTGAGACGAGGCAGAAGGTATAGAGGTACTCACTGAACTATGCTTTCAACATTTGAAAACTTTGAAAATAAAAATGGGGGGAAATTTTGAACCAAAGAAGGTGGGATTTGGAAAAAGACTGGCCTGGTCCAAATCTTAATAAATGGACTAGTTTGTACAAATTTGGACAAGTTTCTTATTTATGTAGTGAAGATAGTAATAATTATTTTCGAACTACTCTTGGTTACACTTTGATGTTCTGTATGTGAAACACCTTCCTAGACTATTCTCTGGCATTAGCAGTTGCTCAGTAAAAGGCAATATTAAAGCAGCTATCTAAAGAACCGTGTAAGCTGTTCTGGATCCTTGAGAAGCAAGCTAGAAGCAACAAACTAGGTGGAAATAATTTATAAATACGATGATTCCCTATGTAAGTGCTGATGATGTCTTTTTTCTCTTTCTATTTTTCATAGCTTTTCTTGGATATTGCAGGAAACGGTGAAAGAGCTAGCCCCTAAATGTGATGTGACGTTCATGCTGTCAGAAGACGGGAGTGGGAAGGGAGCAGCTCTGATCACTGCTGTGGCCAAGAGGCTGCAGCAGGCACAGAAGGAGAACTAGGACGGCCTCACGGCGGGGCCCAGTGCGCCTTGGATGCTGACAAGCTTTCCTCTGGCCGATGACTTGATCAGGGACCAACAGGCAAGCTTCTGGCTGTCTTCGCCTTCGGGATGGCTGAAAGAGAACCCCGGTTTCTCGGGCATTCTTAGCATTTTGCTACTGGTTTTCAACGGGGAATACATGAAAGCTCTATTTGGCATATTTGGGTCCAAGAGGGGCCAACTTGTAAACTCAAAGCATGTGGCTGGAGAGATCCCCTTTCAGCAAAATTTTCAGTTGAGGCCTGGCCTGTCAGTTCTCTATGGCTTTGGGTCTTGTGGCTGCTGGATTTAACGACATATACATGATCTGCCATGTGGCCTGGCTGGCTGAGCTCCCACTGGCATGCTTCGGCCATCGCTGTAGTAGGCTGAGCCCTCTACTTGATCTCATCTAACTTGTCCTTAACTTGTCATGTTGACTCCAAAGACTTTAGAGTTCAGGCCCAGGATGAAGGAGGATTGATTGCCAGGGAGCCTGTAGGAACCTTTTTTATGCTCCCAGGGTGTAGTGTCAGCACCGTGTAGGATTTTTTCAATACCCATGTATCACTGGGAAGGGTGTCATTGGCGGGACCTGTCTTTCATTTTACATGTGGTTTGTGTTGCTATTGTGAATACTTGTTTTAAGAACTATTGGGTATATGAAATCCAGTAAATTAATAAAAGATATTTATTTCCCAAGAATCTTTGCATGAGGGGTTAATATTTCATCTGGGAGGCTTACTTGGTAACTTCATGCTCTGCAGGTGGAATAAGGGGCACAGAGTCACAAGTTGCTGAAAGCATCTCTCTAGTCTAAACTTCTTACCAACAAGGGGAAATATATGGAAGATCTGCTGCAATATCTCTAACAGGTGATCCAAATTTCATCTGAAGGAATACTCCCAGTGATTTTATCTCAGGATCCCACAGTCGAATGAGAGAGAGGCCCCCTGGGGAGAGAGAGGCCCGCTGGGGCTGCGACACATGAGGGAGATGAGGCTCTCTGGGAAATTTTTTTTCATATATTCAGTCAACATTTATGGCGATACTGCTGTAGGTGGGTGCTAAATTAATCAAAATGGACTTTGGTGTATTTTAAGATTATCTCTCTCTGGAGACAGCCTGTATGGATTTATGAAATTTATCTTTTTGTATGTTAAGGTTAGATCTCTCTGGGGAAATGTGTTACCTGATCATATTTTGTCTTAGTGAACCCCAAACCCTGTTGTCCTTGGTATCTTCTTGTTATCTTCCTCCAGCTCTCCCATTCCATGGTAAGATCGCCCAGCTCCCAGTTCTGCTGGGGGTCTCTCCTTTGCCATCTGCTTAGACCGATGACCTGGCGCAGAGTCAGGTAGCTGCACCACCATGTCTCTCGCAGCCTGGTCTCTCAGCACATGTTTGGCAAAATGAGGAGGTTGCCCAGCCTTGGTCTCTTCCAAGAAAAAGAAACCCGAGGTATCCAGGCAACCTTGCGCATTCTGACTAATTGATGGCATCACAGAATCCTTGAACCGTAACAGAACCGGAACCACAGCGAGGGCAGACATCGGCTTGCTGTCTTTGGACAGGCAGCCCCTGAAACACCTGGGGCCATGGAGGACTAACTTCTCAAAGTTTGCTAGGCAAGACCACAACCACACAAGGTAAATGATCCCCAGGGAACCCCAGACTTTTCCTCTTGGGAAGAGCATGTTTCTAGTCCGGTGGTTACTTTCTCCCTGGAATCTTTGGCTAGAAGGAGCAGATGAACATAGATTTAAGAACGACATTTTCCCAATGACTCTGCAGAAAGAGTGACCTCATTCCCATTTGTCTGTCTTCAGAAATCTTGTGTTCTCTTCTTCCCATTAGCTGAATGGGTGCTCCATGAGAATGAAGACTTGGGTCTCATTTTTTTCTGTTGTCCCCAGAGCCAACCACAGTGGCTGGTATTGAGTAGCTGTTGGACAGTTCTCTAAATGAATACATGATTGATTGAATGAATGAATTATTGCTCGCCTTTGAATTCTCCATTCTTTTGCCTCACCCAATGGGACTTGAGCCTTACACACAGTAGATACTCTATAAATGATGGTTCAGTGAGTGCCAATTCCTGTTGTAGGTACTAAGGACTCAAAGAAATATAAGACACCATTCCTACTTCGTAAGAACTCAAAGCTAACAAGGGAGGAAAGACATAAATATCTACAACACAATATGGTAAAAGGAACAAGATGAATTCCTAACCATGTCCTGAGTCCTTTAGATCAGGAGCTCTCAACCTGTGCACACACACACACACACACACACACACATGCACCATAAACCCCTTTGACAATCGTGCAACCTATGGATCTTTTCACAGAATGTTTTTAAATGTGTAAAATTACAAAGGAAGCCAATGGTCATGAATTACAGTCATTAGAATATTAAAGTAGTGATATAGCAATATATGTGCTGATTTATTAATGCATTCTACAAAAAGATTTAGCAGGAAACTAATCCTATATAATAAAACCCTAATATGCAAATCAACCAAACGGTGGAATGACTGGTCACTATGAACTGACCATCAGGGGGCAGATGCTCAATGCAGGAACTGCCCCCTGGTGATCAGTGCACTCCCACAGGGGGAGCACTGGTCAGCCAGAAACCGGACTTATGGCTGGCAAGTGCAGTGGTGGTGGCGGGAGCCTTTGTGGCAGCACTAAGGAGCAGCGAACTGAGCGGTAGGGCGCAGCCGGCAGGCAGGCGGTAAGGAGCGAGGGGTCTTGGACTGCGAGAGGGCACAGGCCAGGCTGAACTCCCCCATCCCACCCCCAGTGCACGAATTTCGTGCACTGAGCCTCTAGTAGTAACCATAATTTTGACGTCCTGATGAGATTAAACCATTTCTGGAGACATTTTCATGGATATGAAATGTCTGATTTCTTCTGGGGCAAAGTCACAGCTGCTGCTGACACTATTGTTGACTACATTTATAATGAAAGGAAATACTAAATTTTAGTTAGAGGTGATTGAAAATAAAGTAACTTTTCCCCCCAAAAGTTTAAAGACTCCCCTTTGGGGAGGTTCCCCCTTCACGCCCCCGCACTTGGGGCCCAGATTAATGATCCCTGATTGACATGTCCTAGTAGACCTGCATTTATTTAGGGATAGCATCTTCGGTCTGTGCGGTTTGTACTCAGGAGAACTAAACGTGCTTCCTCAGCTTCAATGTCCTCACGTGAGAGAGGGGGGTAAATATAGCAGCCTGGCACGGAAATGTGCACTACATGAGCTGCATAGCTAGACCTGGGGATGAGCTATACGCCACTGTACATGTGTGAGGCTGTTGTGTTAGGGTTGTTGTTGTTGTTAGGGGTCCATCTTATCACTGGTATGAGCCACTTGAACATCAGCAGTAAGGACCTCCCAAGCCTATTACCCAGGTATGTGGAGAATTAATAATGACAATTGGGGGAAATGAATTTCTCACCCCACTTCCCTCCACCCCCACTGTCCTGATAATTCCTCTCTTGCCATTTCACAGTTGAAACTCCTGGTAAATCATAATTTGTTAGAGGAAGGAGGGGCCTTGGAAGAAGCTGGATAATCATAGAGGGATCTGGTAGCTCATATTAGAGGTGAACTAGGAGGGTCCATTAGGGGAGAAGAGATGAATTCATTTCTCGTTCAGCCATGGAAAGAATGAAGCTTGGGAGAAAGTGAAGATACTTTTAAAATCTTCATTTAAAACACATACACGTTTTTATTGATTTTTAGAGAGAGAGGAAGGGAAAGGGAGAAACAGAGAGAAACATTGATATGAGAAACATCGATTGGATGCCTCCTGCATGCCCTCTATCGGGGATCGAGACCACAATCCAGGCATGTGCCTTGACTGGGAATCGAACTGGTGACCTTTTGGTGCATGGGACTATTCTCAACCAACTGAGCCACACCAGCCAGGACAATTTTTATTTATTTTTTTAATATGAGAAGGAAAGAGAGATAAGGAGAAAGGTAAGTCATTGATAACGGTTGGGGGATTGGCCTAAAGAGCAGAGACGCACTAACAGTACAAGGGACACTTCCAGGGGGTGCCATTCACATCATAGTCTCTATGTGGCCCGGCTCCCATTGAGTCAGCTCTCTGGTAGCTAGCATGGCCTAGGGTGGCCCTTCCCAAAGTATGTGCTAAGATTAACTGGATGTTCCCAAGTCGGCCAGTCTCTGGAGTAACCCTTCCCTTTAATTCTCAAATAAAATGGCTCCTTTCTCCATCCCACATTCTGCAGAAAGGCCCAATAGTCCAACAAATGCAGCACTCTTTCATGTACTTTGGTCTCTCCTAGGCCTTGGGCTGGGTGAGTCAGACCTTACCTGCGTTCCTAGCGCTTTACCCAAGCAGGGCTTCTGCCCTGATGCTAATCCATGGGCCCTGGCCCTGGGGCCTGAGATATTCCTGCCCCTAGTGAAGGAGCAGGAAGGAAGGTCTCCGGTTGTGTGCGGGGAGAGGCAGGAGCAGACCTTCAATCGCTCTTCTCTAAGCAACAACACTTTTCACCTGCAAAGGCAGTCATCTCATATGTTACAATTGACACACACGGATATAGCTGTTTTTACTTTGGGGAATGGTAGTAAAAATGGAATCCTCTACACATGTCTCTGTATCTAGCTTTTTTGATTTAACAATACATCATGGATAAACATTATGATTTATGTCATCTTTTGTTTCTTTTTGTAGCTCCTTATAAGCTAAATAAAATTCTATTCACAAGGTATCCCAATGCTGATAAAAGGTTTGTTTTATAGTGAATTGTGAGGGACCAGGGACAGGACCGGGCACAAAAATAAATACGACGGTGGGATTAGGGCTGAGGGGGCGGAGGAAAGGAGATTGACATTTCCCAGGGGAACTGACAGGTTAGCCAGCGTCCCAGGCCACAGCCATCATCTTAGAACCACTGCACATTGGCTCTGACGCCTAAAGCACCTACTACAGAGCACTCGTTGCTCACACTCTGACTGCCTGGATCATTTATCTCGGGTACATGTGTCTCATCTGTGTGTTTGTCTATCAGCTCTGCCCCCCTCCCTCATCCCACCACTCACCCACAGCCTTTCCCTCCTGTGCCTGGAACGCAGCAGGCAGCACTGGCTGGAGCACAGGGGAAATCCCTCTCTCCTCTCAAACAGAACTAGAGCTAATGCAGCTGGTCTCAGGGGCGCAGATGCTAGTGTGTCTAGATTTCTGAGTCTGTGTGTGAGGTCACGGGTACTTCTGGGGCAAAAACGGGGCTTGAAGCTTGGATCTAAACTGAGGGACAGTGTCTGGAGTTCTGCACTGAAGGGAATTGACTTGTAGATCAGCTGGGAGGTTATTGCGATAGCCCTGATGCCCTGCGCCGCCAGGGGGCCGGAGTCCTGTGGGAGTGCATAGCTGGCATTTTTGGCTTGAGATGAGGAAGTCTTCTGCTTCCTCTGTGAAAAGGCTTGAATTCAACGGCCTGTTGTGGTAGGATGGAGTCAGTCTCTCTCTCTTGGTAAAAGTGAAACAGAAATTTGGCTCCAGTTGTTACAAGGTGGTGGGCAGATGAGCCCTCTGTCGGAGGAAAGCCTGTTTAAGAGCCTGTGGTCGCATTTTTGTCCGACATCATCAAGAGCACAGAGAAGCTGTTTCCGCCTCAGAGGAGTGAGCTTTCCTCTCGAAGTGACACTCCAAAGACCATCTTTACAGCAAGAAGTGTCACAGCCCCATTTCATAGTAAGTTTCTCTTGACCTTGTGCTATGGTGGATAAATTCCCTGTTCTTATTCAAGGGATGATGTCATCTCCAGACAGTGGTGCCGCTAAGCACCTTCCCAGGCCTGGGGGCCACTGATTGGTGGTGAGATGACCAGGTAGAGGGGCAGGTGCCATCTGGGCTTTAGTCTGGCTGTCTCCAAAATGGGCTCATCATCCCTCTGCCCTCTTCCTCCGGTGCAAAGGATGCTGGGAGAGCATGAGAATGTAAGTTCGAAAGGGAATTTACGCTGCTCTTTCATTCTCTGCCACATTTTGTTTTCTCTGAGTTGGGTCTCTTATTAGCATGTTCTTTGGAGTAGAACTTGTCTAGGGTTGACTTTGGTTTCTTGGCTGAAGAAGAAACTGAGTAGTGTGCAAATGCAGGTGGGCTGGGATCAGCTATGCAGAGTGGTAAAATGAGTGCGTGCACGACCACACAGTTGGATGTGACGAGGAACTCAGAATGGCACAGATGAGGGCTATTTCCTCCAGAAACCAAGTTGCTCCTGGGCTGTGAAGGAGTTGAGGTCCATAAAAAGCATTGATAATTTAAATATATAATCCAAAAATCTTCTTCCTCACCAGCCAAATCCTGAAGGCAGGATTCAATACCAACCTCAGGGGAGAGGCGTCAGTGAGCGAGGGAGGCCTGGGTCAGAGTTGGGCTCAGCTCCTGTGACCTTGCTTTAACTTTCTCCAGAACATGGACCAGTCTGCACAGCCACCCTCATGTCAGCCGGCCCAGCTGAAGGGCACCCGTACTTGAAATTTCTGTCATGTTCACCTTGCTTTAATAAAAGTATTTGTAAGTCTGTGGTCCTCTCATACTTGGGCTGGTCAGTGATTGTCTCTTCATTAATAACCATAGCTGAGCGTGGCTGTCATCCTTGGGAGCTGGGGGGAAGGAAAGGGGTTTCTCTGTAAGAATTCAGAGAAGGAAGGCCAATGGAAGGGAGCCAGAGGGAGGCAGCGTTGGTCTCAGACATAAGCAGCCAAGAATGGGAAAGGCTGCTTTGCCCTAGCTGGTGGATAGAGTATTGGCCCATGGACTGGAGGGTCTCAGGTTCAATTCTGGACCAATCAATGTGTCTGTCTCACCTCCCTCCCCCCTCCCCGCTTTTTGGCTGTTTTGAAGAGTGAGGTACCACCTACTGGGTCTTGTCTTAGATGGGAGTGGGGCTGGGATAGGATCTGCTAAGCCCTTTCCAGTTCTCAGAGGATATGCCTTAGCTCCTGGGGTCTCATCCCCTCATCCCCTGGACAATTAATCTCTGAATTGCTAAAAACCTTGTATTTTATCCCCCACTCCACCAAACAGCTTCTCCCATTTCTCTCTGCAGCTGCAGACTCCTATCAAGAATTTTCCTCCATGTGGAGAACAGGAGAGAGTGGGAGAGAACCAGGGCTTTTTATTAAAATAATTTTTTAATCCTCACTCAAGGATATGTTTTTATTGATTTGAGAGAGAGAGAGAGAGAGAGAGAGAGAGAGAGAGATTAATTGGCCCCGACTGGGAATCAAACCTGCAACCTTGGCATGTGCCCTGACTGGGGATCGAACCTGTGATCCTCCCATTCACGGGATGATGCTCCAACCAAAAGACTCACACTGGCCAGGTCAGAACCAGGACTGCTATAGTTTAAAAAAATTATTTTTTATTTCAGAGAGGAAGGGAAAGGGAGAGATAGAAACATCAATGCTGAGAGAGAGTCATTGATTGGCTGCCTCCTGTATACCCCACACTGGGGATCGAGCCCACAACCCAGGCATGTGCCCTTGACTGGAATCGAACTTAGGACCCTTCAGTCCGCAGGCTGGCACTCTGTCCACTGAGCCAAACCGGTTAGGGAGGGACTATTATACTTTTAATGAATGAATCTACTGACCGTAGGCATCTAGAACATTTAGCAGGTCACAAAATGCCAGAGGGCTGTTAAACACAAAATGTTGGCTCTGTCCCAGAATTTCAGTTTGGTAGGTCTGAGGTGGGCCTGAGAATGGGCATTTATAACACATTTCCAAGGAAGGCTGCTGCCACTGATCCAGGGACCACACTTGGAGAACCACTGCCCTAGAGGAGGGCGACCCAGCCAGCCCACTCTCAGTGAGGCCCAAATCTGGAAGGGGCAGATTGATAAGCATTAGGGAACATCGCCCTCCTTCTCCACTGCTTCCTCTTTCTCTTAAATTAAGGTCCATTGTCTCTGCTGAGGGGCCTCCAAAGAAAACTCTGAGCCAGGCCACTGTGTCTCAGGTCCAAGTCACCTCCTCCAGGAAGCCTCATGAGCCCCCAGGATTAGATGTCATTCATGATCGTTACCACACACAGTTCACAGTTCGTTATCGTTAATTCATATTTCTTAATTCACAACTTTCTTCCCCTGAGATGGTAAACTCCAGAAGGGCAGGATTTAAGAAAGGTAGGAGAGAGGTGAGGAGGTTGGGTGGGGAATGGTGATGGGTCACCCCAGGATTGTGGAGGAACAGGGGTTTCTGCCAAAGAGAAGCACCTCGTGCCGGGAAAGGAAGGAAAGAAGGAAGGGGGAGGTGGCCTGGGACTTTTGGCTCAAGTCTACCCCAGCTCTGTGTGGTACCAACCAGAAGTTTGCCTCCTCTATTTTATTTTTATTATTATTTTTTTTACCAACTTGGGCATTTCATTCCTCCACAGGTTTTAAAACCTGAGTTGGTATTACTATCTCTGAGCTACTTGCTAGCTCCAAGCCTTAGCTACCACATCCATAAAATAAAGAGCTAAAGCCACAGGGTGGGACAGAACCGAATTCAAAACCCAGCTCTGTTCCAGCTGCATTTCTGTGAGCACATGGCTTAGCCTCTGTCAGCTTTGGTCCCTGGGCATAAGGGAGTGGGTTCCACTTCCTGAAGTTGGGGAGCTCTGAAGTGCATCCCGGGAAGTCTCTAGCTGGGTGCCTGGCAGACATGAGGGCTCAGTGAACCTGAGCTACCATTGTCACCATCGTCTTTATTATACTCTCCACCATTGTCACCAGTCCTGTGCACCCTCCCACTCAAGGTTCTGTGAGGTCCAGCGGACACAGAACTTCATAACCACAAAGCACCGTCTGAATGTCAAGGGCATCCAAGGGCTCCACCCCTGCCAACAAGGCTGCATAAATACTCTGCACTGGAAACCTGAGGCCTGTCCCCCCCTGCCCCCCTACCCCCCCTTTACAGGATGCCGGTGCGGCTCTCCCATTTCAGTCCTTTGGTGGCTCTGGATATTATGACAAATGCATCTTTTGTTTTTTTTTCTGTTCTCAGGGCTCCCACTAACCAATAATAAAGAACTATTACCAAGGGCATTGTTCCCAAGGAAGAAAAGACCCCAGACGCCCACCCACACCTGCCTTGTGCCAAGAATCTGCAGTTGGGCTGCGAGGACAGCATATGTTGGCTTTTTGGAAAAATGAGTTTGACACCAAGTGACGAGACAGCAGCGGCGTCTCAAGTCATCCCAAGGCAAGTGAGTGGGTGCGAACCGCAGGGGCCTCACTCCTCCCCGGCCAGACCCTCCCTGGCCTTTGGCATCAGGCAGCGCCCTGTCCCTCTCTGTGAAGGAAGATGAACGAAGACATACCCAAGTCTCATGATCTCAAAAGGTAGATCCTGGCGTTCAAACCCACTGACTTCACTGATGCGGCCGGAGAGGGACAAACACTTTCCCAGGGTTACACAGTGATTTGTCACGGGCCCAAACTCACTCCAGTTAGGCTTTTTGTCTGAAGTAACTGGGATGATGTATAGTGGCTTGTTTGTCTGTTTTTTAAGGCGAATGCTGTGCTGGTACCTATCACAGCCAGGTAAGTGGTAAAAGGCTCTTTCCCCTGAGCACTCAGTTGCCCATCTCTGTTACCCTGGGTGTCTGAGTTGACGCTGTGCTGGGAGGGAGGGAGTGGTACCGTGGTGGAGAGGGCAGGAGCTGGAGCCAACCTGATTCCACACTTCAGCTCTGCTACTGACCGGCTCTATGGCTATACGACCTTGGAAAGTCACTTACCCTCTTTGAGCATCAGTTTCCTTACCTGTAAAAGGGGATGCATTACGTATGAGGGGTTCTTGTGAATTAATGCCTTGAGTTATTTGTAGCAGTAATAATAAGCACAAATAATAAGCACTCAATAGATAAGTGATGGCGAACCTATGACATGCGTGTCAGAGGTGACACGTGAACTCATTTTTTTGGTTGATTTTTCTTTGTTAAATGGCATTTAAATATATAAAATAAATATCAAAAACATAAATCTTTGTTTTACTATGGTTGCAAATATCAAAACATTTCTATATGTGACACGGCACCAGAGTTAAGTTAGGATTTTTCAAAATGCTGACATGCCGAGCTCAAAAGGTTCACCATCACTGCAATAGATGCTAGTTATAATTGCCTCCAGGCGAGTTGCTTAAGGGAAAGATGGGCAGTTAATTGCTTAGGGAGTGCACGCTCTCTGAAAAAGATGCTACACCGATACAAAGAAAGCCTAGCTAGAGATGAACAAGGATTCCAGCCATTAGAGATGCAGATGAGCTGTGGGCATTTCTATTGAAATGCTGGGCTAGCAGGATCCCTATATTTAGGTAAATTACACAAGAAATGAAGCATCTATTTTGAAATTATGTTATGGTGGTGCCTGTGCCAGCTTTTCGGGGAAGGAGAACTTGGTTTACATAGATGCTTTATTCTGAGGAGGGGGTTCTAGAGAGAGCTGTGTGAGTCCCAGAGAGAGGACCCAGGGTAACAGAGAGGTGGGGGGATTGCCAGCTCCCAGCATGAAGTGGGGGACCGAGGTGGGCCAGTGGGAATGCCACCAATTTCTATTTGAACTCTAGACCAAGCAGTCTTTTTTTTAAAAAAACAATATACACTCTTTTTAAAAAATATATATTTTATTGATTTTTTTACAGAGAGAAAGGGAGAGAGATAGAGAGTTAGAAACATCAATGAGAGAGAAACATTGATCAGCTGCTTCCTGTGCACCCCCTATTGGGGATGTGCCCGCAACCAAGGTACATGCCCTTGACCGGAAGCGAACCTGGGACCCTTCAGTCCGCGGGCTGACGCTCTATCCACTCTGCCAAACCAGTCAGGTCCCAAGCAGTCTTTTTATAAAAATATTTTCAATTGATTTTTAGAGAGGAAGGGAGAGGGAGAGAGAGAAAAATTAATCAGCTGCCTCATTCAGTCTCCTACTGGGGATCAAGCCTGCAACCCAGGCATGTGCTCTGACTGGACTCAAACCAGCAACCTTTCGGTGCATGGGACAATGCCCAACCAATGGAGCCACACTGGCCAGGGCAGCTATGCAGTTTTTTGACAGAAAGCAAAGTTGCTTTGAATGACCTTTGAACAGTGCTCCGAGCCAGACCCGAGGGCTCCTTATGCCCTTCACTGCTGTATCTTGGGTAACAGTAGATGGTGGGCTATGGAAGAAGGGGATGACAGCATAACAGTCTCTGTCGTACACCAGATCAGCGGGACTTTAAGGAATAAATGCCAGCGGGAGAGATGTAACATTTTTTCTGTGTAAGGTGGCTTTGGTGATTCAGAGCTGTTTGAACTAGACTTGGGAAGCTGCTCGGTATCAGGAAGGAAGGCAAGAACGCACGTGGACTTCGTTGATGAATGGCTTCCATGCTAGTGGCAGCTGGGCTTCTGCGGGCTCTCCTTGCCAAGGGCCTGGAGTTGGGGGGCACACAGTTCACCCCACTCCAGCACTTGGGAGGCTGATGCTGGAGGAGTGCATGACATGACACAGACTCTGGAGGAGAGGCAGCCTGTGCAGTAGAAAGAGAGCGGACTATGGAGCCCATAACATCTGTGCCCAGGCTGTCTCCCATGTCCTGCTGCGCGGCCTTCGGCAAGTTCCAGTGCCCCCTCTCTGCACGTCAGCAGCCTCATCTGTAAAATAGGATCATGTTATCCCCTTTCTCATGGTTGACCAGGATCAAATGAGAAAATGTGTAAGAAACGTGATACAGTTAGTGCTCCGGGAACGTAATTCTCTCGCCTTGTGGCATTATTAATGACTAGAGGCCCGGTGCACGAAATTTGTGCAAGAGTTGACTTTCCTTCCCCTGGCTGCTGGCACCGGCTTCCCCCTGGCACCCAGGACCCGGGCTTCCCTTGCAGCTCCGGCTTCATCCGGAAGGTCGTCTGGAAGGACGTCCGGTCTAACTAGCATATTATGCTTTTATCATCGTACATTATTGGGCAACAAGGTTTCTTTACTGCCCCTTCCATTCAGACCATGCTCACAGCTCCCTTGGAGGGATCCTATTAACTGCGCATGTGTGATTCTCACAATGGCCCTGTGAGGTAGACAGCGAAGCGATTGTTATCAGGTGACGCTGAGGCTTAGAGGGGTTTGCATCTTCCCCTGACCGAGTAGGTGACAGGTGGTGGACCCAGGACCTAGAGCCAGCTCTCTGACCCCTAGTTCAGGGCTCTTCTCTTTCCACAGCCTGCTCTTGGAGAGCAGGGACCGACCCCCTGGGGCCCAGTTACCTATACCAAGTACGTACTATATTGGACTCAGCCGGGCGATTGTAAACAAGAAATACTCCACCAGGTGTCTCCTTCTCACAACTCTGAACCCTTCTGCTCACCAAATGTGGAACCCTTTTCCACACCAAGCAGTTCTGGGTGTCCTATAACTTAAGTCAATTCGGACACTGTCTCTCTGGAGATAACATCAGACCCCACAGGTTAAGGGCTCAGTCCCGCAAGGCTGCCCCCGTCACACCTCAGATGCCAATCACAAGTCCAGGTTGTCACCTGTGTTTCTGACCCACTGGCTATAGACTGGAGGTTCCTACAACTCCCTCCTTACATTTGATTAATTTGCTAGAGTGGTTCACAGACCACAGGAAAATAGTGTACTTAGTAAATTACCAGTTAATTATAAAAGCATTTAACTCAGGAACAGTCACATGGAAGAGACATGTAGGGTAAGGTATATAAGAAAGGGTGTGGAGCTCCCGTACCCTCTCCAGGTGCCCTCACCACCACCTTCACAGAGTCTGTCTGAACCTCAACTCTGAGTTTTTGTGAAAGCTTCATTCCATAGGCATGGTGATTAAACCATTTGCCACAGGCGATTAATTCAACCATATATTTAGCCATAAATACTACTCAGCCTTAAAAAGGCAGGAAATCTTGCCTTTTGTGACAACATGGATGAACCTTGAGTGTATTATGCTAAGTGAAGTAAGCCAGACAGGGAAAGACAAATATCATGTAGAAATACCATATGATTTCACTCATATGTGGAATCTAGAAAACAAGGAAAATAAAACAGAAAAAAACTTACAGATACAGAGAACATATTGGTGGTTACCAGAGGGAGAGGGGGATGGGGGACCAAATGGGTGAAGGGGGTCAATTGTATGGTAATGGATGGTAATTAGACTTTTGGTGGTGATCACTTTGTAGTGTATACAATGTTGAACTATAATGTTGTACACCTAAACTGATATAATATTTTATATCAAATGTACCTAAAAGGAAGAAAGAAGGAATAACAATACACTCCTTTCACCTTTATCACTCCAGAACTATTTTAGGAACTGGAGTTATTTGAGGACCAAATAATAATAATAGTAATAATAATAATAATAATAATAATATAATGCATATAAATATATAACAATGATAATATATTTATCATGACAAAAGATTCTCCCATTGCTCTGATCACTTAGGAAATCACAAGGATCTGAGGAGCTGTGGTCCAGGAGATACAGTTCAAAATACAGTTCTCCACTCTTCTCCATCCACTGTACAATGCACTGTACTTGCTCTTTAATTATTACACGCTCTGCAAGGGCAGAAATCATGTCCACCTTCTCCACCATGGTGGTCCTAACATCCAGTACTGAGATTGGCATGTGGTTGGTGGTGAAAAAATACTTGTTGAATGGATATTTATATAATTTCTCCTTTGAGAATTACAGAGGTGTTTTTTCATATTTTATAAAGGGGCCTGATATCATCTCACTTGGGCTTCTTGGGGTTAAAAACAAAACAAAGCAACTATCTTAATAATCATAATAGTCATTTATTAAGTACTTACTGTTGTCACTTTTTAAGAATTTACTGTGTGCCAGGCTCTTAATCTGTGGCACCCATCAGAAGTGTTCTCAGACTCTACTCAACCTTCAGGTTCAAAGATGGCCACAGGCCACACTTGGCTCCACTCTGCAAGGCTCTAAGACAAGAACCACAGTTTGGTACTGGGTCATGTCAAGTGCTCCTTATCTGCACAACAGTCCACACACCAAGCAGCTCAGACGGACAGAGACAAGATCTCACCGGGCAGGTGCAGGATTCCTCTTGGCTTAAAAGCCTTCTGCCCCACAAGGGCCAAATGCTCTCGTAACAATTCCATAGGGACATCTTTAAGGGTCTCTGCAGGAGATAAGAAGAGAGCCACCTCACTCAGGGAAATCCAAAGCTATGGCCTCCCACCTAGTGTTTATAGTTCTTTCTACACACAGGCAATCTACCAACCATAGATTATTTTTATCATAAGAAATACTGCTCAGTAATATATTTGACATGCCACCATTATCAGCTAACTAGGGGAAAAGAACTAGGGGTTAACCTAAGGCCAAATTTAATGCAAAAGGGGAAATGATAATTACTTCTTACCTATCATGACCCCCATTTTGCATATAATAAAACATAGGCTCAGAGAAATTCATCAAGTGTCAGAATGAGGATTAGAACTCAGGGCCCAGGCTGCATGGCTATTTTAATTGTTAGCCTATCCAGCATAACTAGGAGAACATCTTTTCATAAAAACAAAGTTCATTCATAAATTACAAAGCACAATTGTAGTATTATGTTTAGATCACATTCTGCTTTGGACTCTGCCAGCTGTTGGCATTTCCTTAGTACAGGTTGATGGAGCCTGTCACCTTCACCAGTGCCTGTAGAGCAGCTAATAGAGGAGATGGAGACAAAACTGGGAAGACTTTACATGCTCAGTCAGGCCCCCCCGGCCCCCAAACCTTTTGGTCATGCACGCTATCAGTATAATATTTTTGCAAACACACTCCTTATTACTATTTTGAGATATATAT
>NW_006288853.1:2388346-2397220 GCF_000327345.1 Myotis davidii
ATATTTTTTATTCTTTTAAAGAAGACTCTTTAACATTTTTTGTAACAGGTTTGGTAGTGATGAACTCCTTTAGCATTTTTCTTGTCTAGGAAGCTCTATCTGTCCTTTGATTCTAAATGATAGCTTTGCTGGTTGGAGTAATCTTAGTTGCAGGTTCTTTCTTTTCATCGCTTTGAATATTTCATGCCAATCTCTTCTGGCCTGCAAAGTTGCTATTAAGAAATCAGCTGACAGTCTTATGAAAGCTCCCTTGTGGTAACTAGCCACTTTTCTAATTTGGCTTTTAAAATTCTCTCTTTGTCTTTAACTTTTGGCATTTATATTATGTAGTTTGGTGTGGGTCTCTTTGGATTAATTTTGTTTGAGATTCTCTGTGCTTCCTGGACTTGTATGTCCATTTCCTTCACCAGGTCAATTCCTTGCTCTCTCTCTTCTCCTTTCAGCACCCCCATGATTCGAATGTTGCTTGAAGTTGTCCCAGAGGCTCCTTATACTATCCTCATGTTTTTGTGTGTGTGTTTTTAAAAACATATATTTTATTGATTTTTTACAGAGAGGAAGGGATAGAGATAGAGAGTTAGAGACATTGATCAGCTGCCTCCTGCACATCCCCCACTGGGGACGTGCCTGCAACCCAGGTACATGCCCTTGACCGGAATCAAACCTGGGAGCCCTCAGTCTGCAGACCGACGCTCTATCCACTGAGCCAAACCGGTTTCGGCAGTTTTTGTGTTTTTTAAAAAAATATATATCTTTTGTATTTATTTCAGAGAATAAGGGAGAGGAAGATAGAGAGAGCTAGAAACATCAATGATGGCCTGGCTGGCATAGCTCAGTAGTTGAGTGTTGACCTATGAACCAGGAGGTCATGGTTTGATTCCTGATTAGGTCACATGCCTGGGTTATGGGCTCAATCCCCAGTGTAGGACATAGAGGAGGCAGCCGATCAATAATTCTCTCTCATCATTGATGTTTCTATCTCTCTCACCTCTCCCTTCCTTTCTGAAATCAACAAAAATATATATTTTTTAAAAAGAAACATCAATGACAAGAATCATTGATCAGCGTTTGCAACCTGGGCAAGTGCCCTGACCAGGAATCGACTATGACCTCCTGGTTCATAGGTTGATGCTCAACCACTGATCCACACTGGCAAGGCTATCCTCATTTTTTTTTGGATTCTTTTTTCGTCTTACTGTTCTGATTGGATGTTTTCTTCTTCCAAATTGCTGATGCCCTGAAATGTATTCTTCATTTCAGTTATTATATTCCTCACTTCTGACTGGTTCTTTTTATTTATGTTTTCTACATCTATTTTTATGTTTCCTATCTCTTTATTGACGTTCTCAGTAAATTAATCTAATCTTCCCCAAAGTTCATTGTGTATCCTTATAATTAGTATTTTGAACTCTGCGTCTGATTGATTGCTTGTCTCCATTAGGTTTAGTTCTTTTTCTGGAGTTTTGTTCTGTTCTTTCATTTGGGACGTGTTTCTTTGTTTCATCACTTTGGCTGCTTCCCTATGTTTGTTTCTATGTATTAGAGAGAGCTGCTATGTCTCCTGGGCTTGGTAGAGTGGCCTTATGTAGTAGGTGTCCTGTAAGTCCAGTGGTTCAGCCACCATGTCACCTGATCAGGGCACTCCTGGTGCACCTCGTATTATGGGCTGTGTGCACCCTCATGTGGCAGTTGAGCCTGGATTGCTGTTGGCACTTCAATAGGAGGGATTTACCCCCAGGCCAATCAGTGAGGACTGGCCCTGACCACCATGGAAGATCTACTGTGCAGGGCCGACCCCAGGGAGCAGGACTCACACTTTAGTGAGGCTCTGGTGCCTGCTGAGTTCACCCTTTGAGTATGTCACTTGTGGAGGTGGTTGGGTGGTGCTCTGGGGTGGTCTGAAGCTGTCCACTGGGTGCACTGGCTCTGGGGCCTCCTGAGTGGAGCAGGCTAAGGTCATCTGCCATGCCTGCGGCCATCCAGCATGAGCTACCAAGCAATCTGCAGATGGTTGCTATTTGTACTTGTATTTGGCCCAGGAGAGGCCAAACAGTGCACCAAGGCTGGCTACCACTAGTGCTGGGACTAGGCCACTTAGCAAGAGGTACAGGGCATCCTGAGGCTAGATATTGCTTGTTTGAGAGATTTTAGAAAAATCTGCCACACGAGCCAAGATAGTCCATTTTTATGGAAAAGCCACTAGAAATAGCTTGGGTGGACCCACAAGTTGAGTGGTGCAGGGTCTCAGGGAATCACAAGGGCAGTGTGAACAGTGTGAGTCAGGTTGATGGAGGTTCAGATATGGTGCCTGGCAGCCAGTTCGTTTACAGGTGTGTGTGTGTGTGGTCGGGGGGTTGAGGACAGAAAAGGAACATGGCCTCGTCAGCATTCTGTTTAGAAGAAAGCTGCCTCTCCAGTCTTCACCCTGATTCCAGACAATTCATTTCCTCCCCAAATGTCCCTGGTGCCTTTAGAGCTGTTGCCCCACCTCTAGAGCTCAGAGTCCTAGTAAGTTCATGTGTGGGCCCGTTAAGAGAAACTTCCTGGGACTCCAGCAACCTCCAACTCACTCAACCACAATCCCTGCTGGTTTTTACAGCCAGAGGTATGGGGACTTGTCTTCCTGGCACTGGAGCCCTGGGCTGGGGAGCCTGGTGGGGGCTGGGACCCCTGACTCCTCAGGAGAACCTCTGCAGCCAAGATATCCCTCCCAATTTTTATCCACCACACATGGGCGTGGGACCAGCCTGTTCTGCGCTCTGTCCTGCCTACCTTTCTCATTGTGGCTTCTTCTGTATATCCTTAGTGATAGGACTTCTGGTCAGCTAGATTGCAGGTGGTTGTGAATGACGGTGGTTCTGTTGTTTGTTTAGTTGTAATTTTGATGTGGTTGTGGGAGGCAGCCAGTCCCTCGGTTACCTACCCGGCCACCTTGACCAGAACTCTCCTGTGAACCCACTGTTTTAAACCACCTCTGAATAGGCTGTGTCTCCTGTCAACACAAGAAATGTCCAAACCTGTAAGAATTTTTATGAGTTTATTTGAGCCAAACTGACGACAACTGCCAGGAAGCAAAATCTCAACGAATTGAGAAAATGCTCCAGAAAATGGTAGTATTACCACTTACTTTATACATCAGAATCAAAGGGGAAGGCGAAAGGGGGTTACATAAAGTTCATTGGTGATAGATTAGGGAGGCGGGAGAAACCACAGCAGGGGATCTCTGGGATTGGATAAAAAGTAAAAGGAATAGACACTATGTCTTCAGACTGGTGGGTACAGGATTGTTAACAGTTAACAATTAACATGATAACAATAACCATAAGGGGATTTGTGGTCTCCACTGAGGTTGTGCCCTGCTGGGTCTGGGGGAAAAAGGAAAGTACCCTGACATTCCAAAGGGATGTCCTTCTAGACGCAAAAAGACAATAGACAGGCTCAGTCAAGGTAGAGATTGACCTTTGACGGGGAAGATGCTGGTCTAGGACCTGGCTACCTGCCATGACCTGCTTTTAGTTAGAAAGTTTTAATTTCAGGCCATCCTATGTGGTTACGTTTAGTCTCTGAGTTTGTGAGGCCACCATGCAGGCCTCCCCTGAGCTTGTCAAGTTTAGTATGTGGCTCCCTTTTCGTCCACTCTCCAGTTATAGCCTCTGTCATACCTAGTAAGAATCCTTTTTGCTTTCATAACTGTTTTGAGTTTCAGTAAAATTCCTAATCAATCAACAATAATAATTGTTAAATAACATATATTGAGTACTTACTAGGTGACAAGCACTATTCTGAGTCCTCTGTTTATGTACACACCTCACGTTCCCAGGTGGCTCTGTTATTACTGTCCTTATTCCCATTTGGCAATGAAGAAAATGGAAGTTCAGGTGTGTTATGTATGTAACAAAGGTATGAAATGGCTCAGTAGGGTTTTAAACCAAACCACCGGAGGCTGCATTCAGCGCCTTCTATGTCCCTGCACCCTGGGAGCTCTTTCTGGAATTGAGGAGGGTGTGTGACTATCAATTCAATAAAAGACTAGTATGGATATTTGTAAGTTCTCTGAAGAATATGTAACAACCAATTTCTGTCTTCTCTCTCCCAGAAGCCCTTGGGATGAAGGGATTAAGTTTGAGCTTTAAATCAATTTTTCTACTAGTATTTTGTAAACAAGTAACAACCCTCCACACAAGTTTTGTTGTATGCCTGTGAGCCGGGCCAGGGAGGGTTGGGTATGTCAGGGGTGACAGGGATCCTGCTAAGACCAACTTTGGCAGAATTCACCAGCCCTGAGCTGTTGGGTTTCGGTGGCTGTGTGCCCAGTGCTAGACGGCCAGACTCCTGGCTTACTTTCTTAGAGCTGGAAAGGCCTGAAATAGTAGGGAGGCATGTGGATTTGCTGCAACATGGTCATTGTTAGGCAAATCACATGACGTCTGTAAGCTGCTCAGGATTTGGTAGAGGCTTAATACAAATACAGGGAATAAAAAAAATGGACAAGGAATTTTGTCTTATGATATTTGACAGTTATTGAATAGGGGCTCTCGAGTTAGCCTTTCTATATAGGATTATAAAATCCCTACCTAGTGTAACCGATAAAATTGATGGGATCTACATTTTTTGACATGGAAAGATTTTCTTAATATATTATTCCATGAAAAAAGAGTAGTTTTAAAAAGAGATTTTTTTTTTAAAAAAAGTAGATTTAAATAGGACATGTTTCTGTTTTTGTGTTGTTATTGCTATGTAGTTATTCAGAGAAAAATATCAGAAAAGCTATATACCAAAATGCTAATATAACTTACTTCTATAGGAGTAAAGGTGATTTTAATTTTTTATTACTTGCCTGTCTTTTCTGACTATCTTGTGGTGAGTCTGCATTGCTTTTATAATTAGAAAAGTAATTTTTACCCAGAGATCCTACCCTATTTCACTTAGACAGGGGAAGAGAATGACACGGTGATGAAGAGCATACTTCTGAAATTTGGGCTTTTGGAAGCTGTTATGGCTAAGTTCTTTTAAAAAATTTTTTATAAGAGTTTATTGGAGCCTTGCCCGTGTGGCTCAATGATTGAGCATCAACCCATGAACCAGGAGGTCACAGTTCAATTCCCCATCAGGCATGTGCCCAAGTTTTCAGGCTCGATTCCCAGTAGGGGACATGCAGGAGGCAGCTGGTCCATGATTCTCTCTCCTCATTGATGTTTCTATCTCTCCCTCTCCCTTCCTCTCTGTGAAATCAATGAAAACAAAACCAAACATAAAAAGATTTTTTTTGAGCCAAACTGACGACATATGCCGGGGAGCCAGATCTCAAATGCTCTGGCGAATAATAGTTTCTTATGCATTTGAAATTAAGGAGGGAACATATGGAAGCTTGGAGAAGGTGAGGTGGGGATTGGATTACAGGATAGTTAACAAGATGATGTGCTCTCTTGAGGGTTACTATCCCCTCGGAGGGGTATTACTTCTGTATTTTGGTG
Organism: Myotis davidii; assembly: GCF_000327345.1. Classification (NCBI taxonomy): domain Eukaryota; kingdom Metazoa; phylum Chordata; class Mammalia; order Chiroptera; family Vespertilionidae; genus Myotis; species Myotis davidii. The sequence continues at coordinate 2,393,821 of NW_006288853.1, forward strand.
GGGAACATCCTGCCCACTGGCCATAGAAGGCCCGAGAAATCATCTGGTCTGGCCCTGACAAGGCCTTAGGGGTGAGTAGTATGGCCCACAAATGATGTTATAAGTATCCAATGGCCCTTGGCAGAAAAAAGGTTCCCCACCCACAAAGGCCCAAGAACAACGGGCAGGGCTGGCTGGACCCCTTCCACTGAAGAAGTTACAGGCCTGGGCAGGACTGCCCATCGTGACCTGCCCAGTTAGGACCTTAGGAGCAGAACACCTATTTTCCATTTCTATTTTATTTCCTCCCCAAAGCACCCTTTTTAGACCTCATCTTAAGCAGAGGAGACTGTGGTTGGTGGTGAGGCACCCCCTGCAGACAGGCTCCAAGGAGTTTTTTCTAGAATAATATCCTCCTAGAAAGCTTATGACGTTTCACTTGGGGTTGCGGATTTTTCTGGGAACAGGGGCTGAGAACTCCCCACTGGTGAGGATATGAATGAGACCGATGAGCCCCTGACTGCCTCTTCTGGGTTTGCTTCCCTCCAGGTGTCCCGGCCCCTGCTGCTGAGGGCAGAAGAGAAGAAAGGCCCCGGGCACCGCTGGTGTCCTCCACCATGGGGCAGAACTGCCAGCGGGCCTGGGTAAGGTCTCCCCTCGCTCTCCTCTGGCTTCACAGGTCACAGGCACCATGGCCCCTCCGCCCACTCCCGGCACGGTGTGGGTGTGACGTTGGGGGCTGTTGTGTAGAAGGGACACCCTGGACCCAGAGCACAGCAGGGACATGTGATGAAACAAGGCAGCACCCCCTCCGGTCAGGCCTCTAACCTTCTGTGCAGGTTAATTCTCACCTGGGCCAGGTAGGTCCTGACCTCGGGACCGCTCACCTAACTCCTTTGGTCAATCACTTCCTGGCCCGTTATGCTGTGAAGTCACGAATGTGTGCTGAGCCCAGGGGTGTGGCTTTCTCTGAGCGAAGCCTTCGCTGGCGGGATTTCCTGCTGCCATGTGAAAGCCGAGCTCATTCTTGCCTTTTAGAGCGAGCTTCGCTTCTCCCCGGACGGTGAACACACCCTGGAGAATGCTTATAGGACAAGTTGTGCTCTCCTGAGTAGCGGGCTCACTTTAATTAAATGGACCTGTGCTGCACAGGGCCCATCTGGAGCAAGAGCGACAGCTGCTCCCTTTTTACAGTTTGGGAAATTGAGGCACAGTGCGGTTTAAGCCCAATGACACTCGGGGCTGGGACTTACAGAGCGCTCTGGGGACCGAACTCAGAGCAAGTCTCAGTCCCTGCTGTGGCCTGGCCTGTTTGCCTCGGGGTGACTCTTAGTTCCCAATTAGCATCTGAAAGTGGGGCGGGGGTGCAAGCTCAAGGAGCTGCTGTCACCCTGTGAGGAGCCTGGGCAAGCCCAGAGCAGCAGGCAGCTCCCCTCACTCCTCCAGGGCAGATTAAAGTGCTCCTTCATCATCTCTCACAAGGGCTTTGCAAACCCAGCTCAGCCGCATCCTTCCCAGTGCACAGATGCATTCCATCCCACTTCTAACGCCCAACTGGGAGCTCCGTCCCAGCCTCATTTGCAGAATCCAAGGCTGCTGTTTGGTTACAATGGAGGCCAGAAAGGCATAAACCTGCAGACTCTCCTTGGCCCCAGGACCTCCTGGGGCTCGTCCCTGTCTTCTCCTTTGCTCCCCAGGTGAAAAGCTTTGCCTGCGCTGGGAAACAAAAAGCACCTCCCCTGCAGGAGGTTTGTTTGGCATTGCCAGCTCTCAGGGTCTCCAGTGCCTGTTCCTCTGCCCCTGGCTGCCCTTGCCTAGCTTTGCCAGCCCCAGGCAGGATGCCAGCAAGAGTTTAAAGCAGGCCAGGCCAGCCTTGGAAGGTGGCACAAAGCAGCCAGTGTCACAGGCGCCACGCGGCAGTCAGCAGGCTTGGACGCTGGCGCCCGGAGTTGAGTGTCGACCTGTGGATCTAGAGCTGGTACGTGGGGGATCAGAGAGAGGAACACAGGCTCTCGCGTCTCAGACACAAGAGGAAACCCTGCAGGTGGAAATTGGTTTGGCCCCTTCAGTGGCCCTGGGAAGCTGCAGGTATTGCCTGTTGCCTCTATAAATCCACGATCTTTACTGTAGCTCCTGCCATGTAATGAGCAAGTCCTCTGTGCCGGCCACTCCACTTTACACAGTCTCCTTTAATTTTCACAAAGGCCCAACGTCATTCCCATTTTATAGCTGGGAAAACTGAGGCTTGGGGAGGTTAAATTACTTGTCCAGGGTTGCACAGCTGATCAGGGCATAAACTCAGGTCTCTTTGACTCTACACCTGAGCTTTTTTTTACTCCCACAACAAACCCAAGGCTAAAGGTGAGGTGTGCTACTCCAATCCTAACTTTCTAAAGACAGTTTTACTTGGAGTTGTTCCAAGCTTAGAAATGTGCTCTGGATGTTGAATATATCCTCCCTCTTAATCTAAGGAAGGGCCCCAAACTCCATGGTCCATTTAGTTTCTTTCTCTTTGGCTCCCTGGCTATTCCACCCCCAGACAATGGTGTTTTTCACCGTTGCCCGACTTCTATTTCTCACGCAGGCCTGTAAGTATCTGCAAAGCTTCATTAGAACCCCTGAAGCAGGAAGTTTGCTCTCACGGGGATAACCGTGTACGACCGAGACTGTATGAGTCTAGGTCACGTGGAAAACGTGCCTGGTTTGTCCTGGTCGCTCGGGCTGTCTGGGCTGCCTTCCCTTGCTTCCCTGGGGCCAGGGTTTCTGCGAAGCTTCTTTGATTTGGGGCCTACTCAGAAGAGGGCATGGCCTTTCAGTGCACGACCAGCAAACGCTCACTGAGCACCTACCCTATGCGAGGCAGGACCAGAAGTGCTGAAAAGCTGGTCCCCGCCCTTCAGGGAGGACACGTGGTCACCTCTGATTTTACAGGAACTGTTGGCACATCTGAGGGTTGCTCTGCAACCTTTTAGTAACTTCCTCACAAGGTAGGATCGCCTCTTGTGCTCTGTCACTCGGGTCTCATCCTTTCTCACCCACCAGGGGTGGTGGTTGCAAGAATCCCAAGAGCAGCAAGAGAGGACCAACACAGGGTTTCTCAAGCCTGTGCCAAAGCGACTCACACGACCAATCCCCGAATCCCTGTGGCTGAAGACTACACCAGGACCTGGGTGCAGGGAGGAGAATGTGTGGCTGCTTTTTGCATACAATTTACTACTACCTAGCCCTTCCTAGCCCTTCAGCTGCCACCACAAAGAAATCCACATGGGCCTCTCTCTTGATTGGCAGCAACTTCCAAATCTGTGAGGAAGTGATGGGAGGGCCGGTCGCTGACTCACCCTTCCCAGACCAAGAGCTGGTCGCTACTCGACGGCCATGTTCCCGCCATGCCCATCTGGGAAGCATTGCACCCTGTCATTTT
>NW_006288853.1:2397289-2400122 GCF_000327345.1 Myotis davidii
CTCCCCACCCTCCCCTGCAGCGCCCCAGCCAGTGAGGGCTGTGCCTTCATACTGACACATCCGTGTTCTCTGCTGGACTGTGGGCCCCCCAGCAGCAGAGTCGCGGCTGTTTTCCATCTTTGAACCTCCTCCTCCTAGAACAGTGCCTGGCACAACCACGTTAAGTGAACACATTCAGGAACTGGACATTTCTCGGCTCTGCTGCGTCTCACCCAGAGAACCGTTAGTTATGTTAGAACTGGCTCAGCGGCTTCAAGTGACGGGTAGTTACTTCTGCTTTCTGAGCACGATTCCTTAGTTATAAGCATCCCCAGGGTGTGAATGCAAGTTTCTGAGATGCCTCTGTAACACCTGACCTTGTCCTGTCTTTCTTTAAGGATTCAGGATGTCAGAAATCAGTCCGGCCGCACCTTACAGAAAGTAAGGTAAGAAACCGAAATGCTCTTTCCGTCTCCTCCTGTAACATTTTCTGCAAAAGACAGATGCGCTGTGGCGATGCTCTGCAGGAATTCTGATCAGGTTTCTGTGCACCAGGCAGCCCTGCAGCTATTCCCATGGTGAGGAAGAGCGCTTGCCTGTAACCGGCTCCTATGGGCCCAGCCTACCCCCCAGGGCCAGTGCTTTCTGAGGGGCCTTGGCCTTGGTTAGGAGGCTCCCTTCTTGGCCCTTTCCTGGAAACAAAATGCCGGGTATCAGGGCTAACAATAGCCCCCCTGCCTTGGCGCTGCCTGGCAGACTCGCTGGGAGAGGCTCTGGGAGAGACAATGGGATGGTCCCTCCCCTCTCCTTTCCAATGTGCAGAAGGGAGAGTGGAAGGCACCCTCAGCCAGCTCAGGGGAAGAAACCAAGGCAAATGCCCCCACCCGGCCCCCCTGGGAGGGGCAGCTGCTGCCATGCCTCCCTCTGGCATGTGATCTGTCTCGCTCTCTGCTTGGTTTGAGGACGCCCTTTGAAAGAGGTCTCTGCCAAGCCCGCCGGCCTGGCTCCGTGGTTGATCGTCCACGACGAACCAGGAGGACTCGGTTTGATTCCCTGTCAGGGCTCAGGCCCAGGTTGCGGGCTCGATCCCCAATAGGGGGTGTGCAGGAGGCAGCCCATCAATGATTCTCTCTCATCATTGAGATTACTCTCTCTCCCTCTCCCTTTCTCTCTGAAATCAATAAAATGTATATTTTAAAAAATGTTAAAAAATAAAAGAGGGCTCTGCTGAGCCAGGGTCCATGCGCCATGCTTCACCAATCTAGCCAAGTACTATTCGGTCCTAGGGGACGGTCCTGGAACCCATCTGGGACTGCAGCAGCACTGGGCCCGGGTGGCATAAGAGAAATAGGACAACATGGAAAAATTCACCTGTTAGAGTGGCAGGGTAACCTTGTAACCTTGGAAAAGTCACGTAACTTCCTTGTGACTCAGTATTCTCATTATAAAATGGAGCTATAACTAGTATCTTCCTCACTGGATTGTTCGGAGGGTCAAATAAGTTATTAAGCCCTGGCCGGTGTAGCTCAGTAGGTTGAGCTTTGTCCCATGCACTGAGAGGTCACTGGTTTGATTCCCAGTCAGGGTACATGCCTGGGTTGTGGGTAGCGGGTGTGCAGAAGGCAGCCGATCGATGTTTCTCTCTCATCAATGTGTCTCTCCCCCTTCTTTCTTCCTCTCTCTCTAAAAAATCAATAAAAACATATTAAAAAATGTTATTAATATAAGTAAAGAATTTAGAACAACACCTGGCATGTAGTATGTTCTACCTAAGCACTAGCTGTTATCATTAAAAAGCCAAACGTATTTAGTTTAAAAAGCAGCCCTTATTTTTACTTCTCTGCGTTAAAACTTCTTTTCCTTTAGGAACTTAAGATGGTAGAAGATGGAAATTATACCTTTAAAAAATATCCTTTCATAGCAAAATAGAAGGTCAGTACGTAGTTCTTGCTTGTTTATACGTTTAACCTGCTGGGCTGCGAGGCCCCACAGCCGGGAACCTGCCTGGGTGCTGGCATGAGCCTCTCCCTCTACCTGTTGGTGTTAATTCTCAAGGGCAGGACTGAGGTCCTTCTGTTGGCCCCACGATGGCGGCTGTGTGTGGGCACTGGGGAGAACTATCCCAGGAAACTCAGGGTACCCGGCAGGGCCATTTGAGATTTCTCTGTTCCAACAAGATATGAGCTTCCTTTGGGGAAGGAGTGGGCCTGAGATAAGAAGCAGGGCTGGAGCTGCGGGCAGGTCTGGGCAGTCTGGTTAACCCTTCTCCTGCTAGGCCATTGTTCTTTCTGCGGGGGAGGCTTGTCAGGTTCACAGGCGATGGAATGAGGACCAGATGTCCAGGAAGGGACACCAGACTGGCTTTCCTTGGCTCCCCTAAGACAGAAGCGGAGAAAGGTGTCTCTGGGGCCAGCCCCTTTCTTAGCCAGGTAAACAGGTCAGGGTGAGCAAGAAGCAGGCAGGCAGGGGCCTGAGGAGGTTGAGACTCGGGTGAAGCAAGAGAGGTGCCTAGGATGTAGGGTGCAAGATTTGGGTGCAAGATTTAAATTTTGCAAACCTAGGCACCTCTCGATTTATCTTTTTAAAAAATATATGTTTTTATTGATTTTTAGAGAGAGGGGGAGAGGGATACAGAGATAGAATTGTCGATGAGAGAGAAACATCATCGATTGATTGCCTCCTGCGTGTTCCCCGCTGGGGATCGAGCCCACAACCCAGACATGTGCCCTGACTGGAATCAAACTGGTTCCTGTGCTGATGCTCAACCACTGAGCCACACTGGCCGACTCAGCCCTGCTTTCTCTTAATCCCAGCCCTAATACCTGAGGCCTTCTTCCTATAAATTCCAGTTATC
>NW_006288853.1:2400156-2405211 GCF_000327345.1 Myotis davidii
AGCAGTATCAGTGAAGTGGGTGGGCTGGGCGGGGCCTGGGGCAAGCTGCAGCTCCCCTGCCCTGACTGAAGGGGGCAGCAGGCCCTCATTTCTAGCTGATTGTTGCCTCAATAACCCTAGGCCCTGTGTGGCGAGACCTCAAATGCCAGAAACCTGTATTTTAAAGTGACATTTCCTAATTTTCAAGTGTTGGCTCATATTTTTAAAACATTGATGGGCCAAATAAAATATATTACAGACCATGTTTCAACCTGGTGGGTGCCTTTTTACAACCTCTGTTATGATGTTGTCAGAGGGCAGAACTTTGGGCAAATGGAAGAGAAAGGAGGTAGGCTGAGAATGCCATCATACAAACCCAGCAACGCCAGGGGCTGGGCACCTGTGGTCCCCTCTTCCCCCAACAAATGCATCAGGATTCCAAGACGCTGCCGTGGTTGGACACTGGCCTTAATTTTTTTTCACTTTCTCTTTCTTTTTGAGACTTTAAACAGCTCTATAATGCCCATAATCCTAATGACTGATTAAGTGGAGATAATGGTATTTGCTCTTGTAACCTCAGCAGCCTGTTATCAGGAGAAATGAGGGAATAAGTGAGAAACTGGTCTGCTAATGCCAACGGTGTGCAAACGTGGATGTTATGATGTGCTCCCAGGTGCTGGGGGACAGTCCTGATCCACAGGAGCAGTGGCTCTCAACCTTGGCTGCACATGAGAACCACCTGGGAATCTCTTTAAAATCCTGATTTCTGGGCCTCACTAGTAACAAAGAAACAGAATTTCCGGAGGATGAGGCCCAGAAATCAGGATTTTAAAAAGATTCCCAGGTGATTCTCATGTGCAGCCAAGGTTGAGAACCACTGCATTGGAGGGAGTGTCCGGCTCAGATGTGAACGGTTACACTGGCCTGGCTGCAGCTCGTCGTCTCTTACCAGCAGGTGGGATTTGCGGGGTGGCAGCCTGGCATGGTCGGACCCCTTTCCCCTCCTCTAACTTGTACAAGAGGAAGCCCAGTAAATGAACAAAGAAACCCAGGGGACCCCAGGGAGAGGGGAAGGCCACTGGAGGGTGAGGGAAGGAGCCGTCTGGAAGGAGATGTCCTGTGGTTGAGGTCTTTGCTGCTCTTCCTAAGGGCCCAGTGAGTAATCAGCAAGAGGGCTTAGTGGCAGGCTAAGAGCTACGTGACAGCAAAAAGAGACAGAATAATCAGGGAATGCGTGAGGTGATAACCGCGTGACAGAGGGGACACAGTGAGCATGGGCTCTGCCTCGGGAAGATGTCTGATTGGGGCAGATAAGCTGGCCCCCAGAAGAGAGTCAACGACTTCAGCAGTTTGTCATGACTCAGTGTCACTTATCTGAGGCCCAGGCTGCAGTGAGGTGGTGGGAAGGATGGACAGAGCACCGGCTGGGCATCAGAACTGGGTTTGAGTCCCAGCTCCAAATTCTACCACAACCTGACCCTGGGCAAGATGGCCCACCGGCTGTGCCTCAGGTTCTGCGTCTGTAAGGAAGAGTCTTGTTCTAGATCTGGATGGACGCCGAGTTTGCCCGGTGGCGGCGGTCCTAAGTCTGGGGTGAGTAGTCCCTGTCGGGGAAGGCTTTATGGGGAGGGTGGGGGGGCAGGCACTTGACCAGATGGAGGAGGGTGGAGAAGGCAGGGCAAGCAAGGAAATGTGAGCAGGGGCTCAAATGGAATGGACGTGGTGGAGTCTGAGGACAGCGGGAAGGGGCTTTGCTATGACCGCGGGTGCAGGAAGAGATAAGTGGGGGAGAGTGGAGTCAGATTACAGACGGCCTCGGACACAAGGCAGAGATGTCTAAAGCTCCATCCGGAAGGAGGGGTCATTCTGGGGCAGGATTAGGATGTGATTAGGCTGCTTTTTAGCAGGAAAAACGGGGCCTAGACCTCAGAATGACTTGGATGGAGGGAAGCCAGGAATCAGGGAGGCAGCTAGAAGACTCCTGTGATATTTCTGGCATAGGACGGTGAAGTGGGGGGTGAAGGTGGGGTTGGAAGGAGGCAGTGGGTCAGGCCTAGAAATGTTGGGAAATACTGATAGGCCCTGGTAGGCCTTGAGGCCTGGCTGCATTCGCGTGGTGGGGAGGAGTGAGTCACCTTGAGTAGTTTCTCACTCAAAGACCAGGGAAGAGCCTGACTGGCGTGGCTCAGTGGGTGAGCATCGACCTGTGAACCAGGAGGTTATGGTTCGATTCCCGGTCAGGGCACATGCCCAAGTTGCAGGCTCGATCCCCAGTGGGGGTATGCAAGAGACAGCCAATCAACGATTCTCTCTCATCATTGATGTTTCTATCTCTCTCTCCCTCCCCCTTCCTCTCTGAAATCAATAAATAATAATAATAATGACAACAACCGGGAAGAGAAAGCACTGGCAGCCTCTCTGCCTGCAAACATTACGTGTCAGGGCCACTGCGAGGGTCAGCTTCAGCCTGGCCCCGCTCAGAGGCCTCAGCTGTACTGGGGGCGCCTTGGTGGTGCGAGCAGGGGCTGGGTTAAAGGGTGTGCATGCTCTGGATCACTGGGCTCATTCCATTTTGAGTGCTAGGCTCTATGCAAGGTTTGGGAGCAGCGTGTTTACATAGGAACGTCCAAACTGATAGAAAATTTGAATAAGAGTTTATTTGAGCAAACTGGCGACATATGCCAGGAGCAAGATCTAAAATGCTCCTGGAGAAAGCGGTTTTGAGCTTCCTTTATGCATTTAAAATGGAGAGAGTTGGAAAAAGCAAGGAAGGGGTTGGCCTGGAGGATAGTTAAGATTATGTGCTCTCGCCCTAGCCAGTTTGGCTCAGTGTAGAGCACTGGCCTGTGGACTCAAAGGTCCTGGGTTTGATTCTGGTCAAGGGCACATGCCTGGGTTGCCAGCTCAATCCCTAGTAGGAGGTGTGCAGGAGGCAGCCAATCCATGATTCTCTCTCATCATTGATGTTTCTATCTCTCCCTTCCTCTCTGATATCAATAAAAATATATTTTTTTAAAAATCTTAAAAAAAGATTATGTGCTCTCTTGAGGGGTTAATATTTCTTTGGAGGGATATTCTTCCGGTATTTTAAAGGTGTGCTAACCTAGATGCACAAGAACAATGGACAGAGCTGGCTTAAAACATCTTACTAAAGAAGTTATAGGCCTGGTGTGACTACCCACCGTGAGCAGCCCTGTTAGAAATTTGTGATCCGACCACCCTGTGGGGTTACTTCCCATAGAACCCCTTCTGTGTCCACAAGAGCTATTAACAGCACAGTTCTCAGTCCTCAAGGAACAACCAGCCTGTGAGTCTGGCAGAATCATATTTGCTGGACTCAAATGGCACTCAAGAACATCCCGATTGTTCCCAGCCACCCAATTTTGCTTTCTGGCCATGTAGATAGTGGTTTTTTGTTATTTTTAAAAATGGTCTTTTATTTTATTAATCCTCATGGGAGGGTATTTTTTCCATTGATTTTTAGAGAGAGCAGAAGGTTCTCCATTGAGCCTATACTCTGCTTTCCATAGCAAGTAAATATGCAACCCTACTTTGCACATAAAATGTCTGACTTCTTGGCTGTTGGAGATTTGTACCTCAGAATATAAATGTACATCAGTTTTTATATTTGTGAATTCATCTGTGGGAGGGGTAAAGAAAATTCAAGAGTATTTAATTATTAGTGTGGTTTTCCTTTCATTCTATAAAGATTTGAAAATATATTTTTATATAGAGAGAGCGGGAGGGAGAGAGATACATGGATGTGAAAGAGACACATGAATTGGTTGCCTCCCCCGCCGCCCCCCAACTGAACCTGCAATCCAGATACATACCCTTGATCAGAATCAAACCCAAGACCCTTCAATGCACAGGCCGATGCTCTAACCACTGAGACACAGTGACCAGGGTGGTAGTGTGTTTGGTGGATGCCAGAAAACCTCTGTGTTCCTGGTTTATAATGATACTATCAAGGGGGTAAGTCCAGGTTTTGTGGAACTTAAAGCTTAAATCATTTCAGGGAGCCTCTTTGGAAAATAATTCAAAATTACAAACATTAAATTGCTAGGTGCTCTCAGGGACTAGACTGGGGGAATTCAAGTGAGAAGTCCAAGGTTTAAACCTCATCAGCTCCCCAATCTTATGATAATACCTACTATTTATTAAGCATATATTATAAGTGGGTGTTTAATTTGTGGTATTCCACGACCAAGGGGGAGGGTGGGCATTAGTGTCTCCATTTTATGGATGAGGATGCAGGCTCAGAGAGGTGACTCAGGATGTCAGTCATTAGGCTAGGGGGTGGGGGCTGTGCCCTGGACTGAGGGATCTGGCCTCACGGGCCTCCTCTGAGGTCCTCTTCAGCCCGCGATGGCAGAGGTCAGGCGCCTAAGGTTCCCGAGGAGGGCTGTCCTAGATCTAAGCCATCTCCCGATCCCCACGTCACCTTTCCTAGGCTTGGCCAGGGGCCCTCAGGGTCCAAGCTGGGGTAGAGGTAGGGGATGCCGTCTAGCCACCGCTAGCCATCTAGGGGCACCACATGGTGCAGCCTTGGTCCCAGGATGGTGGCCTAGTTAGGCGGAGAGCTACGTACAACCGGGAGGGCTGCAAATCCCAAGGGTGAGCACCGGTCTGAAAACAGACCCGAGGTCTACGCCTGGATCTGCAACTTCCCGCTTGTGTCAAGTCCCACAGGAGACATGGCCTCCCTGAGCCTCACATTTCTAATCTGCTGAATCAGGGTAATATTTGAGCTCATTACATGTCACCTCCTAACGCAGCGAAGATCCTGGTGGGGTCTGGCACACGGGAGGAATTTACCTAAGCATGGGAAGATGGCTATCCGTTCTAGCAGCGGCATAAATGCCAGATTCCGCACCTCCCCGCCCCCGTTTGAAGCTGGCTAACTTCCTCTGGGGAAGTAAAGGTGGCAGCTAGGTGGGGAGCCTAGAATCCCCGCCCCGCGAAAGAGCCAGGGAGCCTAAGAGGAAGTGGAGGCGGGGCGGCTGGGGTCAGGCCGGGACCTGCGGCCCAAGTCCCGCCCAGCAGGCGTGCACCCTCGGGGACAGAACCGGTGAT
>NW_006288853.1:2405866-2425089 GCF_000327345.1 Myotis davidii
GAGCTGAAGGATGACCAAGTCAAGAAGGTGAGCCCCGCCCGCGCCGCCGCCCCGCGCTCTGGCCGCGCGGTGCGTTCCGGCATCCGCTTTCCGCCGCAGCCTCCATCCTCCTGCGCCGGCCTGCCCCAGGCCAGCGCTGGCCGGGCTGTAGGCGGCAGGGAAAGGCTTCGCCCTTTGGTTCTCCCAGGGATTGTGTGTGTGTGTGTGTGTGTGCGTGTGTGCGCGCGCGCGGTGGTGGTGGGGTTTGGAGGGAAGACCCCTGTGACTGGGCTGCTTGCTGCAGTGTCCTTGAAGCGGACTGTGGATGTCAGATGGGGCCACGGGCTGTGCGGGGAGGTGGCCTGTTGGCAAGGGACTGAGCGCCGTGGGCGGAGGCGTGATCACAGAGATGCTGGGGAGGTGAGCGCACAGCAGGCCGGGGTGCTGACTGGAGGCCAGACATCCCATATTTCGGGTTCCCGGCGGCGGGGGGCGGAGGGCATCGGGCGCTCCTAGAAGCTGTCACCCCGGCTCTCCCAGCTGTTGCCGCTGCTGCTTAATCTGAGGACGGAGTGACCCGCCTGGCTTCCTGGAACGCGGAGGAAGCCACCGGAAACTTTGCTCATAGGCCTCAGGACTGGATTGGCATGTCTGAATGGAATTTTTTATTCCTCTACGTGACTGCTCTCTTAAAGCTGTAATTTCCAGCCAGTCCCGGGAGCACAAATAAGAGACTGGGCTTTTGAGTTGGGTGGAGGCTTTGACAAGTATGCTTGACACGTGTGCACTTGCACATGGTTGCATCTCCCAGGTGTTGCTGCCTTTAGCATATACAATACTGTCTGTGGCAGGTCTTCACGATGCTGCATCCTAGGGCGGGAGCTTCTTACACTGCTCCCTTCTGCCAGCTTTGCCACCACGTTCTTAAGATACAGTCCAGGCTGTAGACAGCCTCCTGACCCACCCAGGAAAAGCTGGGATGGACTAGCAAAGTCAGCCTCCCTTTAAAGTTCAAACAAGGGGCGTGCTAGCCACAGGTGAGAGGCATGAGCCACAGGCCTGGATTTGCTGCTCTACCAGCCACAGGATGTTCAGTTTCTTTCCACCACCTAAGACAACCCCTTCCTCTGGCACCATAGGAAACAGGCCTGATGAGGGTGACCTCATCAAGGTCACAGTGAGTGACAGGCAGAGCCTGGGTGGGACCCAGGTCTCCGCCTTTCTTCACAGGGAACTTGCCCAGCCTCCTCTGAGAAATTAGCTGAAGGGGAGGAGCTGAGACCAAGGTCTTGGGGATGCTGTGTGGACCCTGGATCAGTGCTGAGTGGGGATCAGAGTGGGACAGTTAGGATAGGATCCTGGGACTCTGCCATGGTCCCTCATGGCTGTGACAGTGACTCTGAAGTGATACTCGATTTCACGGTGGGAATGTAAGGCCTGGATGAGTTCACTGTTCTCTCCCTGCACATGGTACTCTCTGTGGCTCAAGACATCAGGCAGACCAACTGGGGTGGGCACTCATGACCTTGTAAGCCAACAATGTCCACACCCACCACCACCACCAATTGTGGTCTCCGGGGCTGAGTTGGGTTGAGTTAGGCCTGCACTCAGTGGGACCTGTTTTATCAGGCACACAGCATCTAGTGGCCCTGCTATCCCCCAGGCTCCTGTAGACATCTGAGTATGAGACTTCTGAATCGATCGATCCTCACATCCCTCCTCCTCTGAGACTGGGAGTCTGACATCCCCTCCCTGCCCTCCTCTGGCCTCAGAACGTTGCTGGAGGACAGTCTTGAGGCCAAAGCTTCTACCAGATGATATTATTGGTCAAGGAGAGTCTTCAGAACAAAGGGCCTTCTTGCACCGATGGCTTCCTAGGCTGCTTCCTATGGTGGGAGTGTGGTTTCCTGCCAGGGGATCGATCACCTTGGCCTGCATCATGGGCCGAGTGGGAGGGCCATTGTGGGTGTGGTCCCTGGAAGCTGCCTGCTTGGGCCTCCTGAGCACACTTGTTCTGATGGCCTAGTCAGCTTATTAGAGGCCAGCCCTTCCTACCCACACGACTGCAGGGAGAGCCCGGTGAGGGTGAAGGACTCCAAGCCTCACCCTGGGCTTTGCCTACGACCTGACGGGGACGTAGAACAGTGGTGGGCAGCCATGATGATTCAGCCCTTCAGCTCTCGGTGGCCTTCGGGGCTCCGCAGATAGCCTGGCACCAGCTATTAACCCCTTTCCATTTTCTTGCCCTCTGGCCTAGGTGTAGGTGGAGGGAAGGTGGGGGTGACACCAGCGAAGGTTTACTGGGATTGCTCCGGACACAGAAGTGATCATGACAAGGGTATTATTTCCCTCCCTCTGAGACATGTCAGTAATTCAACTTCATAAATCTGTCCTGGTTTGAAACAGGCCGAATGCCTGGCTTCCTGCCATGGAGCCCCATTTTCCAGACTGTGGCTGCATATTATTGATTAATAGAGCCCAGCGCAAAGACTGTCCCGGCATTAGGCAGAACTAAGCAAAAAACATAATTTCCTTTCATTCTCCTAGTGCTTTTAGGAGGCACAGGTGTGCTTGTGAAAGATTCCATTCATCAGAACCCCAGACATCTGCTAATCTGCAGGCAGAGACTGGGTCCTTTGACCTCCAAGTAACTTTTAACGTGCCTCTCATCTCACCAGCGTCTCCCACTCGGCTTAGCCTTTAGGAGCCTGCAGGAGGGTGAAGTATCGCATAGTCCTCTGCTTGTTTAGGAAAGGGAGAGTTGTCCAGCAAGGTCAGGAACTTGGCCTTTAAAGAAATACGGCTTTCTTTTCTCCAGGGTTGTCAGAATGGTGAGCAAACGCCAGTGGATTTTCTCTGGGTGGCATCCCCCTGAGCTAAGTAATCCCCATTTGCCAGTGTGATTCGTCCCAAAGGCCAGGACCCAGGAGTCTTCAGAGTGCTTGGCCCAGGAAGGTTGGGGGGGAGTGTGCTTAGCAGTTAAAGGGCTATTTCCTCAGAAACCCATGTGTCCCAGCTACAAAAGCAAGCATTAAAAACAAATGCCCCTTCTTGTTCTGGGGTGAGAGGGATGAGAGTTAGAAAATGATGAAAAATGACTCCTGCACCTTTTGGTTCGGCGTCATACACATATCCAGGAAGGGCCTCTCACCTTGGCGAACATTCATTGTGCAGTCCCTGTCCTCTGTACCTTGGGTGTGCCTAGGAGCTCTCCTCCGAGAGAAGCCCCAACACTTGATTTGGTTTGGTAATTTGGGGCTGTCGTGAGGGAATAAACTTGGAAAGCGGGTAGATGTGAGGGACTTTCACATCTGGCCAAGCTGTGCTGTCCTCCCACACGCCTGCTGTTCGCTGGAGAAGGCCTGGGCAGCTTTCTCCGAAAAGGACTGGTTTGGCACGACTAGTCCTGACTCCCTGTATGTGTCTGCCGTCAGGGATTCCTGCCTGACGGAATTAGCCACTGGAGTGGGCTCCGAGCGTGCCTGAGGAGGCCCCGGGGAGAGGCTGGCTGGGGAGGCAGCCCTACGTACACCTCTGCGTCCAGGAAGCAGTCGTGGAGGCTGCTGGCTCCCGCTTATTGATTTGAGGACCTTTACAATCACATCTGATCGTGGGAACTCAGTGGTTTCTGCAGAAAATGTTGAAGTCCTTTATCATGTGCAGAGAACTGTGCTAGGCTGGGGGACAGCTATGAACCTGGTCGAAATGGTCTCTATTCTCAGGGAGTATCAATAATTATTTGCTGTCTTATGGTGAGTGCAAAGCATAGAATGCCAGGAGAGCAGAGAGGAGCCCGTGGCCTAATTTTGGGTGGGAAATCACCAGCTTAGGAATTGCTTAAAGCCAGGCTGTCGATGTACAAAAGAAAATATTATACCTAGAAACTTTGTAAAGGAGAGTCAAATGGTTAGTTACCAAATTGTAGTATTTCTTTCTCTCCCGAAACACTCCATGGTGTCTTATCAGATACCACATACGTGTGTGCCTGTGTGCGTGTGTGCGTGTGTGCCTGTGTGTATGTCTGTATGTCAAGACCTGAGGCATTCACCGGTGTGTCCCAGGGCAACCCCTCCCCCTCACAGCTCCTCAGGGCATCCTGCTAGCTCCCTGGTGCGCAGCACCCAGAAGGCAGAGATTTTTATCCCCATTTAGAACCGGGGACTGGAGCTCCAGAGGAGGTGAGTGACTTCCTCAAGGCCTTAAGGAAATCTGGAATGGGGTTCAGAGGGTATCCTCGCTCCCTCTGCTTCTTTCCTCCAGAAAAACCCACCTTTGTTGATTTTAATGATTTACTTTGGAATGTGTATTAATGTGTGTATGTAGGAGTTAATTTTATATTATGAAACAGTTGAGGTGCATAAAAAATTACTGAAGTTGACATAACATGCACCCGTGTATCTGCTCCTCATTTGAGAAATAAAACACAATTATTACGTTACAGGCACAACTGAAACCCCTTGTATCCCCATCGTCAGCCATCCATTTCTCCGTCCAGAGATGACCTCTCTGCTGAATTTGGTGTTCATCATTTCCATGCATGATTTTATACTTTTATTACATATCATGTATCTATACGCAGCAAATAGTGTTACTTTATGGGACTTTAACCTTTTGTAAATGGTGCTGTATGTGTGTATCCTTCTGCAGCTTGCTTTTGTTAGCTCAACAATCTATATCTGGGATTTTTTCCACGTAGCTCTGTTTCCTCGATTTAAGCTGCTGTGTGCTCTTACATTGTGTGACTACAGTGCAATTAGTTAGTGTATCTATTCTTCTGATGGGCTTTGGGGTTTTTAAATTTTCGAGTTACAGTGTCATGCGCATCTCCAGTTCACGTGCAAGTCTCTCTAGGCCCTAGGCTGAGTCTGGGGTTGGAATTGGTAGGTGGAGGAGTGTGTGCACTTTCTCATTTTTAAAGTTTTGCCAAGTTGCCATCCTCCATGGTCACACCACCGTCAGAACTTGGTATGGGTTCCTTTTGCTCCACGCCACCCTTGGTGCAGTCACACCTTTACAGATGTTTGACGTTTTTAAAGACACTGCTTTTTTTTTTTTTTAAGACGCTGCTTCTTGTCAGGTATTACCGTTCACAATATAGCACTCAAGCTTGGTTTAAAGTCAGTTATTACCATTCACAATATAGCACTCAAGCTTGGTTTAAAATTAGCCCTTTCTTAGTGCATCCTATCGAGAAGCAGAGCCCTCCTTGCAAAGTATTGCTGAATGAAGTTGACAGCACTCATTGTGAGCAGCGCCAGCCCCATTGACTGAATGGTTTGCTGCTGAAATGTTTGCACTGAACCGAGGTGGGGGTGGGGGTGGGGGTGGGAGGTAGATGCGAGAAAGGCTTATGAGGACTCTCTGTGGCTCCTTGTGATCTGGCATGAATTGGTTAAACTTTTCTGGGAATTACAACACACACGTGGGCATTTGGCCACACACCCTCTCTCTCTTCCTGGGTGGATCCGAGCTGGGCAGGGCTGGTGGCTTATCAGTCCCTTACGCGTGCCCAGCTCTGTTAGCGAAAACTCAAGCCAGCAGCCTCTCCCAGACTGTCTTCCGTAAAAGGAGAGGGTGGCTGTGCCCCCGCAGCCACCGGGGAAGCTGAAATGTGGAGCCCGCGGCTCAGCCCTTTGCGAACAGAAGCTGAGGGAGAGGCCCGCTTCTGCACGAGGCAGAAAATGTCGGATCGCGTTCATCTGATTGCAAGCCTGACTACAGGCTCGCCGACGCCAGGACCTGGAGGGTACCTCAGAGGGAAGGGCGCACTGAGTGCCTACTGGGGTCTGTGTCTTCCCTATCATGGGCCTTATTTCATCGTTAATATAACAACACCAATCGAAACCAACCGAATGCCCGTCACATCTACTGCCAGGTTGATGCTAAAGGCATCACATCCCCACAGCGCCCTGTGAGGTGGGCACTGTCATCATCTCCACTTTCGGGTGAGGCCTCAGATCATACGCAGAAAAGCCAGCCAGCATTCGGACCCAAGTCAGATGGCAGTGCAGCCCCTGCTTTTATTTTTTAATTGAGAGAGAATTCACACACCAAAAAATTGACCATTTTCAAGTGTACCGTTCAGTGGTTTCTAGTACAAGATTGTGCAGCTATCACCACCATCTAATTCCAGCCCCCAAAGAAACCCCATATCCATTAAGCAGTCACTCCCCCTTCCTCCCTCCACCCAGCCCCTGGCACCTACGGATGTACTTTCTTTAAGTGGATTTGCTTCTTCTGGACATTTCACATAAATGGAATCATACAATCCGTGGCCTTTGTATCTGGCTCCTTTCACTAAGCATGTTTTCGAGGTTCATCCACGCTGTAGCAAGTATCATTACCCATTCTTTTTTACTGCTGACTAATGCTTAGCTGTATCAATATACCACATTTTGCTTATGCATTTGTCAGTTGATGGACATTTGCGTTGCTTCTGCTTTGGGGCTGTGAGCAAATACCTGTGTACACAGTTTTTCTGCGTGGATATATGCTTTCATTTTTCTTGGGTGTATGCATAGCAATGGAAGGAAGGACATCCTCTCCATTTAGAAATGGGGACCTGGAGGCCCCCACGTGGTGAAGTGACTTGTCAACTTGATCACACAACTCATGAGTGGTCATGACAGGGACACTACCAGGTCCCCTGGCTCAGAACCCTGCCCTGTCATTTTGCTGGCTAGGGAAACAGGTCTAGGAAGAGAAAGAGCTCTGGGGAGGGGCAGACCCTCCAGGGGCCCTGACTCCCATCTCTCCTTCCTCCCCGTCCTCCCCTCCACCAGCACACCGGCTGGTGGCTGCCACCCCACCTCCCCATCTCCCCACCACTCAGCTCCTCAGTGTGACCAGCTCCCTCTGCTTGGGAAGGAAATTGGCACAATAAAGTCACGTACAGCAAAATGTTAGGGATTTTTCCTGGTTTTCAAATTTTTCCCTTTCCCTTTCCATTTGCCCCCACCCCCCATCCTCGTTTGCATTTAAAAGAGGACCTCCAGGAAGGGCACTGCTTACCCTGCAAGAAGATGCCCTGATGCTCTCTGTATGCCACTCCTAGCATTCTCTCCCAGCTCTGCCTGGACTTGCAGATTGACACTGGGGTTGGCTTGCAGCCTTTAGTCAATCTGACTTATTTCTCTGATGTCCTTGGGTGCCTTCTGGAACCTTCTCAGGTGGATGGGGTGAGTGGAGTAGGATAACCAGGCCACCGTTGTAACGAAGGCACCATCTCACCTTTGCAGAGTTCTGCTCCATTTACAAAATATTTTCACATGCTTTATTTAGTTGAGTCCTTACAGCGAGCTTGGATATATGTATTTCTTCCTGCATCTTATTTTGTTAAGATTTTAAAAAAATTGATTTTTAGAGGCAAAGGGAACGGTAGAGAGAGGAACATTGATGTGAGAGCAGAGCGTCGATCGGCTGCCTCCTGCACCCCCTACCAGGGATCGAGCCCATAACCTATGCATGTGCCCTGACCAGGAATTGTACCAGCAACCTTTCGGTGCACAGGGCAATGCCAACCCACTGAGCCACCCCGGGCCTGGGCTCTTCCTACACTGGACATGTGGGGCAGGCAAGCTTCAGGAAGTGGAATTGACATGATCTTGATGGCCAGAACGCAGTAGGGCTGGGGTGGGATGCAGGCCACTCTGTCACTAGTGGGTAGCTCTTGCCATGCGTGCAGAACTAGGACTGTTGTTCAGGGCTTGAGACGCCCAAGAGGTGCATTGTGGTGGTCTCCCAGAGAAGCCACCCCCCAAGGCTGCCAGGATGATGATGTGACTGGAATGAGAGAGCAGTGCTGTCCAGAACCGTAGTCACCAGCCACGTGTGGCTACCGAGCTCTTGGCGAGTCTGGCTTGAGGTGTGCCGTTAAACATAAAATACACACAGGATTCTGGAGACTTTGTATGGCAAAAAGATAAAGTAGCTCATTCATAATTTTTAAAATATCAATTACACGTGGGAATAATATTTTGAATATTGGGTTAAATAAAATGTTATTAAAATTAATTTCACATGCTTTTTAAAATGTGGGTACTAGAACGTTTAAAATGACACACGTGGCTTGCATTACGCCCCCGTTGGACAGTGCTTTGCTAGACATGCTCTGCAGTGGCTCAGAAGTTTGGACAGAAGCACTCTGCCCTTGAAACAGGGGGTTCCTGGGGTCCTTGGGCCCCTTTTTCCCCTTCTGTAAGACCTGGAGGCTGGAATCCATTACCTCTGAAGGATTCCTCCAGCTGGAGCAGTGTTGTTCCGTGGGCATCAAGCTCTCTGTGCCTCAGTTTACTTACCTGTCGGATGGGGTAAATGAGTCCTGCCTTACTACCTGCTCATTTATCAGATGAGAGAAGGGACGTGGAAACGCTTGGACAGTGTACAGAACTTTGCAAATGCTGGATGTTACTGTGGTGCTTCACCCAGAGCACATCTGTGGGCCCCTGAGAGGCCTGGCGGGGGGGTGGGGGGTGGCGGGGAGTGAAGCTTTCGGGTCACAGAGGGGAGGCAGCAGGGTCCCGCGTGGGGCAGTGGCCCTGGGTACAGATCTGCCTGGGCCACCGTGGGTTTCTGGAAAGCCTGCGTTCTGAGGAACCCAGTGTCATGGAGCTCCTGTGTGTAGGTGAGGGCAAGAGGGCAGTTTTCATTGTTGCTGTTTTCTGGTGGGAAAGCAGAGCTGGACGGACTTGCTCAAGGTTAGAGAGGGAGACGGTGTAGCTGGCGGAAGCCAGGTCCGCTCCCACCCTGTGGTATTGGCGACTTATGAGCCGTGTGAGCGTCTGGTTGTGTCCTAGTGAAAGGAAAACTGTCTGCACTTCAGAGCCTCCTTTCCCTTTTGTCTGGAGGTACGGGGTCACTGGGACTGTGAGGCTGGCCCCGGGCCAAGGCCAAGCCGTGCAGGCTCAGAATGAAGCCTGTTGTTCTTGCAGAGCCACATTCCAGGGCTGTTCTGTCCCCCTGGAGGGGCGGAGCCTCCTGTATTTTTAGCCAGGTCAGTATGACAGCTCTGTCTCTCTCCCCAGCAGGAAACACTTATTAGTGGGTGCCAAGGTCAAGGTCACTGAGGACCTTGGGCATGGGAATCTGGGATAAGGGAAGGAGCACTGAGTTTGGAGTCTTAAGCTGGAGCCGCCCTGGTTGCTGGGTGCTCGGGGCCTTGTGACTAAGCGGCCTCAGGCTCCTGCTGTGGAATGGGGTCAGTCACTCCCACCCTGCAAGTGTGCAGGCTGGATCGGGCAGGTCGAGGTGCCCAGCGCGGGCCCTTTAAGCTTGCTGTTTCATCGTGGTTTCTGGAAGCTCGGTGTCTGGAGGTTACTCCTCCTGGCTCTTTGAGAGTAAAGAGAAGTGTGGTACGAGCAATCCCTGGTGCTTCACAGTGAAACAGAACTAACAGTTCAGAAGCAGAAATCAGTGAAAGAGAAGGCCCCGAGAGCTGTGTCCAGGCCTTGAATAGGAGCCTGGGAGGGAGCCGCCCGCACACGGCTCATTCAGCGCGTGGGAGGGACCTCCTGTTTGGTGTTGCTCCCACCCGTTTTCACTGGAGCCTCTGAAGTGGAATATTTTCCCAAACACATTTCCTCTGGTGACTTTCAGGTATTCACAGGCTCTGGGAGGCTTGAACAGCCGCCTGGGAATCCTCATGGGGCGCTGTGTCCCTCAGGGCCCCTGTCTCGAGATGCAGATGTTGTGAGAGGAAGAGGGTGGGTTAGAGGCCGCCTGGAACACTGTCCCGCAGGGAGAGGCCGTTGGCCCCTCACGAGTCACCTCAAGGCCAAAGTGAGGGCTGGTGCTGGAGAAGGGCTGGGCCTCAGGGAAGAGGAGCCTCGGCTTTATCTGAGCCAGCAAACCTGAGACTGGGGGCGAGGTGTCCCCAGGGCCCTCCTGCCCAGCAGAGCGGCCACGCCGAGGGCTTTGGGGGACACAAAGGGCCTGGAAGGCACGGCCCCTGCACCCCTGGCGCTCAGGGTCTAGCTCAGCTGTGGGCAAACTACAGCCCGCGGGCCGGATCCGGCCCGTTTGGAATGAATAAAACGAAAAAAAAAAAGACCGTACCCTTTTATGTAATGATGTTTACTTTGAATTTATATTAGTTCACACAAACACTCCATCCATGCTTTTGTTCCGGCCCTCCGGTCCAGTTTAAGAACCCATTGTGGCCCTCGAGTCAAAAAGTTTGCCCACCCCTGGCTGGAGACACAGACCATGCGTTTGTGGCTGCCGTGTCCGAGAAAGACTCACACTCTGTGATGTGTCCACCAGGGAGATGAATTCCTACATAGTGACCGGCAGCGAGGGGATGCGGAGGAGGGGAGCAGCCGGTGTTGGGCGGGCGGATCATGGCACACCCTCCGAGAGGGGGTGAGTTTGGAGATGGGCTTTGGGAGACAGAGGAGCGGGGCGAGGAAAGGCCTTGTACAGGTCCAGCAATCAGTGGACAGTGGACCCGTGAGCACCTTTGTAGGTAAAGAGCCACTGTCAGGGCCCGGGGCTACGTGAGGGGGGGCAGCGGTGAGCTGTGAGTAGCTGGTTCCTGTAGGGAACCCACTAGAGAAAAGCATCTCCCCTTATGGCCAACTTCCTCCCTGTGACCAGCTGCTAAGAGCAGTGCAGAAACTTGGGTTCCTCTGGCCACCACCCACAGCTGTGAGGTGGGGCTGGGCAGCCAGGTAGCCATGGGTAGGCAGGAAAAGGGATGGGATGCTGCCAGGTGGCATCCCCACACCCCCAGCAGAGGGTCTCACTGGGCCAGGACCGATCAGAACAGATAATTTGTAGCTGGCGTGGGGTGAAGGAGGCTTCCTAAAACACACATTGCAGTGGCGTGCTGTCTACAAGGAGTGGACGGAGCTGTGGCTTTCATGCCACCCGCATTCCCATGTCTCCTTGTTCCTGAAAGCCCTCGGCCTGGGTTCTCCCTGCACTGAGCAAGCCAGGTACCGAGGAGCACAGGGCCAGGGATGGGGAACTGTGTCCTCTCTGGATCTCTTATGACCAGAGAGTCACCTGGGCCAACTGGAGAGCCTCTCTGGCCCCCGTTTTTTCCCTGGGGTGTTGCAAGCGAGGACATCGGCCCTACTTCTCTGGACAGGATAGTTCAAGGCCCACCATGTGGAAGTGCGTGCAACATAGAGAGGCCTTTGTCGATCAAAGTCACAGACACACCTGCATGGTGGATGGCAAGCCTGGGATGCCCATAGGATGACAAAGCCAGTCAGATGCAGGTGTCTCCATTGCCTCGTCCGTGCCCCACCCTTGAAGCAGGGGGTCCCGAGAGGCAGTTCCCAGAGGAAATGGGGAGGTGGAGTTAAGGTTTCAAAAGAAAAAAAATGTTTATGATTCCATTGTTGTAAAATGAAATAAGCCAGGCTCTGTATGCGTGAGGGTTTGTTTAGGTAGGAAAACCAACCTACAGCATAAAGCTATTGTCCCTGGGACGGTTGGGGGAAGAACTCCCACTTTTCACTTGTCTGCATTTATGTGTTGCTTGAATATCTTTTAATAATAAATGGGTATTGCTATTCTTACTGTAACTTACTGTTAGTTGTTTTAAGAAATCAATAAAACATTGCAAATGTTTCAGAGCGATTTTGCCAGAATCTTCCATTTGCTGTGGTTTCTGGTGTCGTGCCACCCACCTTTAGTTTTCTCTTCTGCAACGTGGACCAATAACATTCGGCGACCAGTGCATTTTTCTGGGTATTCGGGTAGAAGGAGTTGGGACACGGGCTCATGTCAGTTAGAGAGGAGAGGCAGGGAGATGTCTCCCTTCTCGTCATTTAGATGGGAGGGTGGGAAATGATGTTGGATGCTTATTTTACAGATTCTCCCAGAAGCCGTCTGGGACGAAAGTATTATTATCCTCATGTTAAAAGTGAAGAAAGCCAAACTCAGGGAGGTTATGTAACTTGTCCAGCGTCGCAGGAGCCAATAAATGGCAGATCTTGGAGTTGAACCCAGCCCCCTTTGTCCATAGCTTCCTGTTCTCCCCGCCACATGAGAAAGAATGGGAGTGTTAGGGAGAAGCCCAGAACGAGGGGCTAGGAGAGGAATGTAGACCCAGCCGCCAATTACAAACTGTGGGACTCCTTGTGAATCGTGGGTCTCAGTTTTCTCTGGTGTAAAATGTAGAGATCCTTCCTTCCTGTTGTGCTAGGGGAAAGGGAACTAACATATCAAGCACCTGCTTCATCCCCAGCACCTGGCATCTCTGAGCTTATCTCATCTCTTACTATGACGTGCACATGGGCTAATGTATGAGCAGTCCCGTGTAAAGGGGGAAAGCCCTCTGCACATGTGAGCTATTATTAACATAACACGAACCCCCCGGGACCTGTTTTCTCCTGAGTCAGTGTAGGAAAGAGAAGTGAATCTGATGTTGAAATCACTGCCCTTTTCTTAAGCAAGAGTCCTCAGCCCTTCACTGCCAGCCCCCCAATTTCCTTCTTTGAAAGTTCATTCTGAAAGCATGCACGGAGCACCTTCAGGCCCACCTGTTGCTCTGCCTCATTCTTTTTGTTACTCCTCACCTGAGGCTGTTTTTCCATTGATGTTTAGATAGAGTGGAAGGGAGGGAGAGAGACAGAGAGAGGAACATTGATGTGAGAGACACATCGATTGGTTGCCTCCCACACATGCCCCAATGGGAGCTGGGATTGAGCCTGTAATTGAGGCACATGCCCTTGCCCCTTGACCCTTCAGTCCGCAGGCTGACTCTCTCTCCACTGAGCTCAACCAGCCAGGGCGATCTCTGCCTCATTCCTGATCCTCACAGGAGAGGACGAGAGAGGAGGTGAAAATTTTCCATGGTTGCGCCCCCCTCCACAGAAGGTCAAAATGGCCGGGTCACCAGTGGTCACCCCTCCTGCCACGACTGGTGCCCTTGCCCCTTGACCCTTTAGTCCGCAGGCTGACGCTCTCTCCACTGAGCTCAACCAGCCAGGGCGATCTCTGCCTCATTCCTGATCCTCACAGGAGAGGACGAGAGAGGAGGTGAAAATTTTCCATGGTTGCGCCCCCCTCCACAGAAGGTCAAAATGGCCGGGTCACCAGTGGTCACACCTCCTGCCACGACTGGCCTGTTCGCTCACTGGGCACGCCCGGTCTGGCATTGATATTTAGTGCATGTTCTGTTGGGAGCAGGGGGGCACTGGGGTCGAGCACAGAAATGGTGGCGTTTAGCACAGTGCGTGGCCCCTGTGTGTGCTCATTAGCTGACGGCTCTGGGCCAGGCACTGGATGAGGCTACGTTCTTCCCTCTGACATCTCCTGAGCTGCTGAGAGCTCGGGCCCTCCTGGTCTGCAGGAAGGACAGTCCAGGACAAGTGCTTGCTTAGTATCTGGGCGAGTGTCCATCCTGTGCGGCCGACCTGGCTCTCGCTCTCGGGACAAGGGCTGGTCCCTTCAAGTGAAAGGTGCTCTGGAGGCTGCCCATGGTCCTCGTCCGTCTCGGCCAAGTGTCTGCGGGACTCGCCGGGCTGGTGGTGTCTGGCCCTGGCACCTCCCATTTCCTCCCAGCCTGGCCCGAGTCCTGTGTGCCAGGGTGGGCACTCGGGGCCCGGACACCTGGGAGTCTCCATCCTAGGACAGATGTCCCCAAGACTGGCCTGGCTGCTTGTAGCCGCTAGAAGAGGTGCTGTGCCCTCTGGTCACCCAAATGTAGGGCTGGGGTCGGAGGCACAGGAGGGGTGGTTGGGGCACAGTGTTTGGCCAGAGCAGTGAAGGGCGAGTCCTGAGAGGAGAGGAAGGGCTGTGGAGATGGCAGTGTGAGAAGGGGAGGGGAGGAAGGGACCTGCAGATGCGGTGGAGAGGGGACGGAAGTAGAAAAGCTGAAAGGGCCACACGCTTTGCCAAACGTCCCAAGACCAGAAGCTGTCCTTTTCCAGGTCTGAACCCTCTGCCATCTCACCCGTCCTGGGCTTCTGGCCCCACCCTCTGGAGAAAGAAATAGCAGTTCTGTTACGGGGTTTCCTGCAGAGCACAGCCTCTCCGAGATCTGGAGAAAATGGCAGGGGTGGCTTCCCTGACATCCTCCTCTCCCGCCTCCTTCCACCACCACCATCCTCAGTCCCCACCCCAGGGGGACAGCAGCCGCCCAGCCAGCGGCAGCCACAGCTGGTCTGCAGGAGGGGAAAGAGGCCCCTTGTGTGGAGAGGTGCCCAGGGTGGTGGGTATCTGGCCAGCCCCGCTCCCAGGCTCCTCTCTTTGGAGGCCCCGTCCGTCTGAGCTCCCTCGGACCAGTGGGAAGGGCTCCCCTTGGTGTATCCTCATTCACATGACACCCAGGAGGCCTCAGGTTCAGGGCCAGCTCCGCCCCGGCTTGTACCCTTTTTGGCCTCATGTCCTACATCTCCTTGGGGGGGGGTGCCACATGCTGATTCATGAACCTGAGCCAGAGAAGGCAGGTTTTCTCTGTTCCCAGCCGGCTTTCTGATTTGAGCTTCTAGGCTCCGTTTGGGTTTGGCTTGGCTGTCCTACAACGTCAGGACTCTCAGATCCGGGTTCTTGTGCTGAGCTGCACCTTGACCTAGGAGACAGGATGGAGCAATGGAGAGTCCTGCCTTTTCTAGAAGTTTCTCCCTGTCCAGCTGGAAAACCTCAGCAGCTTTCCTTGGTCTGCCCTCCACAGGGACAGGCCTTCCCTTGGGGACGGGCATGATTGTTAAAGACAGCATTAGACTTGCAGGTATGAGACCCGACTTCTGGTCGTGTGCTTTGAACTAATCACTTAGCTTCTGGGAGCCTCAGTTTCTGCAACAGTGAAGTGGATCTCATTTCCAAAGAGATGTGAAAAAGGAGGCCAAAAAGAGGGTATGAGTCTCGCTGACAGGGTCGTTTTGAAGGTTAAATGACATGCTGGATGTGAAATCATTGGTAAACCACAATCCTATATAATAAAGAGGTAATATGGGATAGGGCCTAAACCGGCAGTCGGACATCCCCCGAGGGGTCCTGGATTGGAGAGGGTGCAGCCTGGGCAGAGGGGACCCCCCTCTCCACCCCTGTGCATGAAATTTGTGCATGGGACCTCTAGTATAATGATAAAGTATTATTCCAACATCTGATAATAATTGAATTCCTATTTTGTACGAGGCAACTGGGTGAGTTCCAAAGGTCTATTTGATCTTTCCTTTCCCTGGGGGACTCACACATTATCAGACGAGATGGACAAGTCAGTAAATTGATCGTCATATTGTGGGGTGAGGGGTGCGGCAGTTGAAGCATGCCCAAAATGCTAGAGTAGCCATGTGACTATTGCACGGATTTGCTCCTGCTCACCCGTTCTCTACCCCATACACAGCTTGATCTATTCTCAACACAGATCTCATTGGCGGATACTCATTCGAGTCACTCCACGGCTGCCGTGCTTTGGGGTTAATCTAAATGTATTTATGTGGCTTATAAAGCCCTGCACGGTTTAGCTCTTTCCAGTTGCCCCACTTACACTGTGTGCTGGATGCACATGGAGTTTATTTCTGTTCATTGCACAAACCACCCTCCCTTGCCTTCAGCCTTCCCACACGCTCTTGCTGTTCCTGGATGCACCTGGCCATCACCCTTCCCGGAAGCCTTCTCTGGCGTGCACTCAGTAGACCCCCGTGTGCTCCTGTGGGTGCCATGTGGCAAGGACTGCTGATCCGGTGCTGCTGACCTTGGGGGCAGAACAGAGCATGTCTCTTCGTAGGGCTGTGGTTCTGGTCATTTCTAGCTCAGCGCTCGGTGGTTTCTGATTGCCCTTCTTTGCAATGCTCTGCCACGAAGGGGAAAGGCAAGGTGGGGGTGTGGTAGAAGAGATTGGCGGCGGGGCCAGGATGGTCTCTGGCCACGGAGGACCCTGGGGGACTTTGGCCAATGCCTTGATTGTCAGGGAGGCAGGAGCAGGCAGGGCCTGGGAGAGCACCAGCATAGAGACCAAAGCAAGATGGCTGCCCAGGAGCAAAATAGGCAGAGTGACCTGGGACTGGAGCCTCTGTGTCCTTGAATCAGGACATTTCCAGTCACCCTGAAAAGTGAGCGTGAGATGCCATTTGCAGAAGCAAATCAGAGTCAAGGCCTTTTCAGCCTCACTGGGTCATAAATCTGTCTCTGTGCACCAGGAGCCTTCTGTGTGCAAGGCTGCCTGCCAGGCACTTGGATACATGCAGAAAGCTGTGATCCAGGCTAGAGCTTGGGCAGACATCAGTGCTGAGGGAGGGGTTATCTCTAGCCTGAGGGACTCGGGCATCCGTAGGAGGAGGTGACATTTGATCTGAACGTGGAAGGGTACGTGAGATTTGGGAAGAGAAGGAAGGGCATTTTAGTAGGGAAGCCCAGCACCTGCCAGGAATGGCAGAGGTAGTTGGGCTGGAGTTCACGGAGCACGAGCCACACCTACAGAGCACAGGTGCCTCCGACATGGGGAGGCATTGCAAGGCTTTGAGCGGGGGACTGAATTGACCAGTGTTGCAGTTTAAGAAGGTGAGTGTGGCAGCGTCTAAGAGGATTAATTGGAAGGTTGAGGGATTGAAAATGGAAAACTATTACAGTGAATGAATGAGTAATCAGAAATCAGTAATCCATGCATGCAGGTACCAAGGAGTGGCAAAAAAAAATGAATGATGGCTCAAAATGACTTCTGGTGAACTCCATGCAGACAGACACCATGAGGATAGGTATCTAGCCCAGGGCTAGGCACATAGTATGTGCCCAATAAATGCTTTTTGAGAGAATAAATGGGAAGAGACTATGAAGAAAGAACAACCAGTGACAATCAGGGAGCCTGAGGTTAGGAACCTGGGAACCTTGAGGAACAGGGGGAACCAGGAGGAGGAGCAGGTTGGGTCAGTATATGGAATGACTTGGAAACTTGATCACATCAGTCCTGGTACACGGGCATGGAAGCCTGGGGGACTGTTTCTATATCCTCTGGGGATCGTGGGGTTAAGGTCTCTGCTCTGGGCCTGCTGCCCCTACTGCTCGCGATGACGTGCACTGACTACCAGAGGGCAGTCAATTGGTCAACCAGTTGCTATGACATGCACTGACCACGAGGGGGTAGATGCTCCAACTGGTACGTTAGCTTGCTGCTGGGGTCCAGCCAGAGCCAGATGGGCCGGACACGCGCTGGAGCCCTCTGTGGTCCCTCCCTGGCTGGCCAACCTCCCGTGTCTCTCCCCAGCCCCAATTGTGCACTGGTGGGGTCCCTCGGCCTGGCCTGCGCCCTCTTGCAATCTGGGACGCCTCAGGGGATGTCAGAGAGCCAGTTTCGGTCTGATCCTGCAGGCCAGGCAGAGGGAACCCACTGGTGCACGAATTTGTGCACCGGGCCTCTAGTGTTAGTAATAATAGGTGATATTTATCAAACACTTTCTGTGTCTTTGGTGCTTTTCCATTTCATTTGATCGTACAACATTCTGTGAGTTAGGTCCCATTTATTGTCTTACTTTTTCAGTTGAAGAACCTGAAGTTCACACCCCTGCTAAGCGGTCGGGCTGGGATTTGAACTCCAGGTTTCTGGTCCTGGAGCTCTCATTCCTCACCTCTGTAGCACTTCCATTCACATGAGGATGAGCCAGCCACTTGTCAAAGAGGGAAGGGGTTGTGTGGAGGCTTCAGGCGCCTCTGACATGTCTTGTGGGAGGGGGGCTGTCAAAGGGCAGCTTCCATGTCATATTTGAGGCTTGAAAGGGACCTTGGAGATATTTGGCTCATTTTACAGGGGAGGCATTAGGGCTCAGAGCATTTGCAAGCACGCCCCGAGTGACCTGGCTGATGGCATTTGATGACTTCCCATCTTGTGATGGGCCAGCACGGTTGGTCAAGTGCCCGTGGGAGCTGGATTATCTTGGACAGGTGGGCACCTCACCTGCCCTGTCCTCCCTCAGTCAAACCTGAACTGGAATGCCCTTCCTCAGCCTTGGCCTCACTGTCCTTCCTTCTCATCCTTCCCCCAGATTGACAAGTATCTCTATGCCATGCGGCTCTCCGACGAAACTCTGATAGATATCATGACCCGTTTCAAGAAGGAGATGAGGCATGGTCTTTCCCGGGATTTTAATCCGACAGCCACAGTCAAGATGTTGCCAACGTTTGTAAGGTCCACTCCTGATGGCTCAGGTGAGTCTCTCATCCAGAGATCGGCTCCAAGGGCTGAATGCTCTGTGAGACATCCTTCCAACTTCCATTCATTTGTTCACTCATTTACTCATTCATTCACTTACCATTTCATCCATCTGTCCGTCCATCCATCCATCTTCCCTCCATACATTACCAATCCATCCATCCAACATAGGTCTACGGAGCATCTACCATGTGTCAGGCACTAGGGAGACCATGGTTGGACAAGGCCGACCTGCCCTCATTGGTCTGTCTAGTACAGTGGTTCTCAACCTTCCTAATGCTGCGACCCTTTAATACAGTTCCTCATGTTGTGGTGACCCCCAACCATAAAGTTATTTTCGTTGCTACTTCATAACTGTAATTTTGCTACTGTTATGAATCGTCATGTAAATATCTGATATGCAGGATGTATTTTCATTGTTACAAATTGAACATAATTAAAGCATAGTGATTAATCACAAAACCAATATGTAGCCAAAACCAGTTTGGCTCAGTGGATAGAGCGTCGGCCTGCGGACTGAAAGGTCCCAGGTTCGATTCCAGTCAAGGGCATGTACGTTGGTTGCGGGCACATCCCCAGTAGGAGATATGCAGGAGGCAGCTGATCGATGTTTCTCTCTCATCGATGTTTCTAACTCTCTATCTCTCTCCCTTCCTCTCTGTAAAAAAATCAATAAAATATATTTTTAAAAAAACAAACAAAAAACCCCCAATATGTAATCATATATGTGTTTTCTGATGGTCTTAGGCGACCCCTGTGAAAGGGTTGTTCAACCCCCAAAGGGGTCGCAACCCACAGGTTGAGAACCGCTGGTCTAGTAGTTTGTGATAAGAAAGGGCTGTATTTGTGGATCTTACAGATGCTGTGTAAGATCTTAGAGATGCTTGTCTCCAGAACAGGAAAGGCTCCAGAAGAAAGGAAGAGTTCATTTTAGGAGCATTTCTCCATCAGGGCATCAGGCCTCCCTTCTAATAAGTAGCAATCCTAGTGACTGGTGGGCCTCAGACTCAGGGGAGATTTGAGTCCCCATCTGAACAAATCATATAGATGCTAAATCAAGGTAGCCCCCAAGCAGAGAAAGGCCAGGGGAGAGAGACTGGAAGAAAAAATTATCCTGTTGGTGTGTCTGTATGGCTCATGCCCCACA
>NW_006288853.1:2425181-2438666 GCF_000327345.1 Myotis davidii
GGGTGGTGGGGGGGGCTCAGCCCCTGCACTTGGCAGGGTGGAGGCTGGGAGGGCACAGCCTGGCCTGCTCACGGAGCTGTTCTGTCCAGCCAACCCCTCCCTCCCCGCTCCCACCTCTCCCCCTTCCACTCTTTCTAAACAAACCAATGGGAAAAATATCCTTAGTTGAGGATTAAAAAACAAACCAAACAAACAAACAAACAAAAAACAGGAGGAGAAGGAGGAGGTGAAACCAAAACCCTGAAGTGCCGGGACCACCGTCCTGTGCTGAGGGCCTGGGTCTGCTCCCCGGCCCTCAGTGCTCTTCCCCTCCCACCCCACCCTTCACCCCGCGGCCTGTCTTGCCCCTGTTTCAGTGTCCTAGGCTGCCATAGGAAGTGCTGGTGGCTTTTCATAACGAGAACACACTGTTTCACGGTTCTGGAAGCTGGAAGTCCAAAATCAAGGTGTCAGCAGGGCCAGGCTCCCGCGGAGACTCCGGTCGGCTCGTCCTGGCCTCTTCTAGCTGCTGGTGCTGTTCTGGGCGTTTCTAGGTTTGCACGGTGTCCACCAGCCTGCCTCGGCCATCACATGGTGCTCTCCCTGCGTGCCTGTCTTCACGTGGCATTTTCCTCTTCTGAGGATACCAGTGAGACGGGACCCACACTAATGATCCCTCCTAACCCGATTACTTCTGCAAAGACCCTGCTTCCACATAGGGTCGTATTTCCAGGTATAAGAGTTAGGACTTGAACAGTGTAACCACAGCACACCCTGTAGCCTTCCTCCTCTGGCTGTTCCTGATATTCATGGGTGGGTTCAGTTCAGGTGCCCTGGGGCCCACACTCTTCTTGGAACGGCCCTTACAGCCCCACCCTGACATTGACATTGGTGCCAAGGCCTCGGAGACCTGCCCCGAGTCCAGGCCCTGCCCTTAGTGACGGATGTGCCTTCCCCTTTCCTTCCCCTGCTCACTTAGCAACCAAGAACCAGCAGGTCCCTTGGAGCCGTCAGAATGCTGGTCTTCTTCGTAGTAAACCGTGGTGCCGTTCCCCTTCTGGAGTATTAATTACTGCTTCAACGTGTAATTAGTCAGCAACAGAATTAGTGGGAGTCCCAAACCACGGAAGGACAAATTGGACTCACCCCGTGGAGGTTTGCCCCTGCCCCTCCGGGGGTGATGTGACTTCCACGGAAAGGGAGACACCAACCTTCCTTTCCTGCGACCTTTCCCCCGGTGGACTGGGCTCAGAGTTTGGAAAATCTGTTTTATTTATAACTGTATCAGCCCATTGCTATTATTATTTTTTTACCTTTGGACATTTTTTATGGGTAGTGGTTTTTCTTTAATTGATCTTCAGTAATCTATACATTAAAAAATTGTAAACCCTAAGGTGGCATTTAGCGGCGGCATATCCTTCTTGGAATAGGAAAGGTACGGACCATAAATGAAAGAAGATGTTAAAGCCTTTTTACTCTGGTGACGTGGCTGAGCAGAAGTCTCTTTTCAAAGCTGCCCAGTCTCCCTCCAAAGACCCTGGTCACTCAGTTTTATTTGTAAAACCTTTTCTTTTTTTCTCTCTCCTCATCTATCCTTAAGAATATTATAAATACCAATTGTAATTGAGGGTAAATTGAGTTGAATATTTCTTTGTTTTTGCTTCATGGTTCCTAGCACGCTCTATCCAAAAGGGTAGTTTAAAAAATATTTGATTGCCGAAACCGGTTTGGCTCAGTAGATAGAGCATCGGCTTGCGGACTGAAAGGTCCCAGGTTCGATTCCGGTCAAGGGCATGTACCTTGGTTGCGGGCTCATCCCCAGTGGGGAGTGTGCAGGAGGCAGCTGGTCGATGATTCTCTCTCATCGATGTTTCTAACTCTCTATCTCTCTCCTTTCCTCTCTGTAAAAACTCAATAAAGTATATTAAAAAAAAAAAAAAAAGAATAGTGCTCTGCTGAGCCATATTGGAGCTTGAAAAAAAAAATTTGATTTGTGGTGCGGTCACTGTTAATGCTTGTTCTTTCACTGTTAATTTTTTGAGCTCTCTATATACATAGTACTACTTTGTAGCCAAAGGGAGGAAAATATTTCCTTTCTTTTCATTTGGGCTGGACACTGATCTGTCTCTGACTCAGTTTCCTTATTTGAGCTTCCTTATCTTCCCATCTGTGAAATCTCTGGAATGTCCAGAGTCCTAGTTGGTTTTTTACTCATCAAGTATCTGGATTGCACACAGGAAAGACAGCCTTCGTATCTCAGGTGCAGAATTAATTCAGTGAGCAAGGCAGAGGTAGGCATTTCATGAAAGCGCAGTTTTTGTTTGCCCTGATCCCAGCGCAGGCCTGGGCTCAAGAGCGACATCTGTCCTGTGTTTGTTTTCTATTATTCGCTGGTAATAATGGCTGTCATTAGAGAGTGGAGAGTTGCCAGGGCCCTTCAGATGCGTTGTTTAACGAGCCTCCTCCAGAAGAGCCGTTCTCCGAGCTTCGGTGGAGATGGGAAATGTGGGAAGCAGTTGTAAGTAGGAGGCACCCGCAGCAGGAAGGAAGGCTGAGGCCCAAGATGTGAAGAGGAAGTTGGAGGAAAGCCCACCACTACAAAAAGAGGCTGAAATGGAAAGAACAATAAATAAAACAAAAGCCGGGAACACTGGATTTATCTCTGGCTCTGCTGCTCCTCATCTGTGTGACCTTGGAGAAGTCAGCTAACTTTTCTAAGCCTCCATTTCCTCATCTGTAAAATGGGCACAAGGATCCTTGCCCTACCTGCCCCAGGCTGTCAAGAGGATCAAGTAAAAGTGCTTTGGAAACTGCAAACCACCACGAGAGTCACAGTGGGCCGTTGTCCTCCTCTTCATTATTCTAACGTAATAACTGACCGTGTAAGAGTTTTGGGGAGGCCCTACCAATCGATGGGACTAGTCAGAGGCCTCCTTCCCCCAACCAAGTGTGTATGTCTAACCCTGGAGGAAAGATTCAGAGGTTTTCAGGATTCACTGGCATCCTTGCGATGTTGTTGGCAGGAGAGGTGGATAAAGGGGGGCTGTCTCACCCGATCCCGATCCCCCCCAAAATGTGGCTGAGCCCACAGATGGAACTCTGGTGCCTCTGCAGTGGCTGACTGGACACCACAGTCTGAATCAGGGTGCCAACCTGAGGGAAAAGGGGGTGATAGGCCCTTCGTTATGAGGCAAGCATTTGGTGGACTCGTTCCCTAATAAAGAATATTGGACTTGGGCCTGGGCTGGGTGGCTCACTTGGTTGGAGCATCGTCCCAGACACCAAGAAGGTTGCAGGTCTGATCTCTGGTCGGGACACATACCTAGGTTGTGGGTTCAATCCCCAGTCAGGGTGTGTAGGGGAGGCAACTGGTGAATGTTTCTCTCTCACATTGATGTCCTCCCCCCCGCCCCCTCAAAAATCAATAAACATATCCTTGGGTGAACATTTAAACAAAATGGAAAGAACTCTAACTCCAGTTTGTATAAGCAAAAGAGGCCCTTTCCTGGTTCATATGCCTGGGAAATCTTGTCGTAAGTTGGCTTCTGCCTAATATTCTTTCAGTCTCTGTTGGCTTCTTGCGCAGGCCACCTCTCCCTCAGGTGGAGACAGCCCTGCAGCCCCAGCCGACTCCTCACCTCAGAGCTGGCCATCCCAGGGATGGTCTTGCAGAGGGTGACGATTGGCTGGCATGGGTCATGTGCCCACCCCGAACCAATCCTGGTGGCAAGATGGGTGACTCTGGATGCTCCTGGGTCACACATTGGTCCCTGGAGCTGAAGCGGGGGTGGGGGTGGAGAGTTACCTAAAGATATGCTAGACAGGCAGCAAAGTTGACCCGATAGCATGTTGCCCTTACCGGAAGTCATTCCTTGTCCTTTGCGTGGCCGAGAATGGGGCCGAGCAGACCGTGTGTCTGACCCAGGCTGTTCTTACTGTACCAGCAGCAAACCTTGCTGATGGCCTGCTGTGTGCAGGACTCAGAACTGGGGAGGGAGGGAAGCATGCTAAGTTGGCCTTTCTTTCAGGTTGCTTATCATCCAACAAAGGAAAATAGGACATACACCCGTAAAAACAATGAGCATCACAGCATTTACAAGAATACGAGTGACTAAGAAAGGGAGGGTCCCTGGCCTTGCCACAGGTGTGACCACGAGCAGGCCATTCGGCTGGTTTGGTTGGAGCTTCCTAAGCCATAAACTGAGAAAGGGAGTTAATGTTTGTCCCCTGTTTCCTGAGCTGCAAATGTGATTTCTAGAAGAGGTGCCAACTGCCGTTTCTTTGAGCACAAACACGCCCTCGAAAGAGGGTCGCTGCTCAGGGAAGGACAGGCGCTGCGCTGGGCTGACAGGGATCCTTTGGGAACTGCCTCCAGGGAAAGCCCCCGCACGTCATCCGTCCCCACCTCCAGGGGTGTGGAGTGTCCGGTATTTGGCCTTGTCCTGACATCTCAAGGCCACCCTTTCTGACCCAACTCCCCAGGACCCCGCTGACCTGTGCTGGTGAGAACACAGAGCAGCAGAGAGCTGGGGTGGACAGGCCATGGGCTGGGACACACGGGGAGGGGTTTGCAGAGCTGCAGAAGTGCGGGCCAGCCCCACGCACCCTAAGGCCAGGTTCCTCCTGGGTCTTAGGGGGCTATGGTCATGTTCACTCACCTTGAAAACCGTTAGGCCTGGGTCCTGGGAAGGTACCGCGTGAAACCCGACCCCTTCCTGCATGAAGGGCAGAAAGCTCTTACCTGCTGTCAACACTGGCACCATTAAGCAGGTTCCACCTCCATCACCTGGGACTTGTGTTTCCTTAGGCCTTTTAGTCGACTGAAAATGAGACTTTCCACCAGGCTGGCAAACAAAAAACTCTTGATGCTATTTTTTTTAAAGTTATGATGATGAGCCAGTGTAAAACATGAAAAAATATTTATATAAACATTAAAGCAGTGAATTGATTTTTAAAATATTGAAACAAAATAAAAACATTCATAATTTTATCCTAGCATGGTGTTCACTTTTGTGCCTATGACTTCCCTATGCACAAGTGGTTTATAGTTGTTTACCAGACCGAATTTTCATGATCTGCACTAAAGAACAAAGAAAATGATGCTGGGATATCTATCCACATACAAGAGAATGAAGTGGGACCTTTACCTCATACCGTATAAAAAATTAATTTAAAAGTTATGATGAGCTAAAACTGTAAAACTCTTAGAAGGAAATAGAGGTGTGAATCTTTGTGACCTTGGGTTTGGCAATGGCTTCATAGAGAATGATACCCACATCACAAACAGCAAAACAAAAAATAAGTTGTATTTCATCAAAATTAAAACCTTTTATGCTTTAAAAGTTTGTGCCCTGACCAGGAATTGAACTGTGACTTGGTTCATAGGTCGATGCTCAACCACTGAACCACGCTGGCTAGGAAAATGAACAGATTTTTTAACTGATTTTTGGGGAGCATGTGTGGGGGTAACGAATGAGAAATAAGGTCATGTTTGGTGGTGGCTTACTGTTTGGAATCCTGCCCATGGCCACCACCCTGGGTGCTGTATGGTGGTCTTGGTGTACAGTCCCATCATCATTCTCTGTTCTGCTGAGGCCACCCCAGTTCTTGCACACATTGGTCCTGAGGATTGCAACGATGTCAGGCCAGTTTACTCTTAGGTGATCAACTGGGACTTCTGTTAAAAACATCCGTTGGTGGAGCCCTGACCGGTTTGGCTCAGTGAATAGATCATTGGCATGCGGACTGAAAGGTCCCAGGCTTGATTCTGGTCAAGGGCATGTACCTTGGTTGTGGGCACATGTAGGAGGTGTGCAGGAGGTAGCTGATGGATGTTTCTCTCTCATCAATGTTTCTAACTCTCTGTCTCTCTCCCTTCCTCTCTGTAAAAAATCAATAAAATATATTAAAAAAACACACACACAAAAAATCCGTTGGTGGAAACAACCCAAGTGGCCACCGACAGAGGAATGGATGAACAAAATGTGATATGTACACACAATATCATGCAGCCTCATAAGGACTGAAGTACTGACACATGCTACAACATGGATGAGCCTTTGAGTTCTTATACAAAATGAAATAAGCTAGACTCCAAAGGACAAATATTATGATTTCACTTATTATGAAATATCTAGAATAGGCAAGTTTGTAGAGACATGGAGTAGAATAGAGGCTACCAGGGACTAGAGGGAGGGGAAATGGAGAGTTATTGCTTAATGGTTATAGAGTTTCTGTTTGGGGTGATAAAAAGTTTTGGAAATAGATAGTGGTGATGATTGTAGAACACTGGGAGTATACTGAATTGTACACTTAAAAATGGTTGCAAAATGATAAGTTTTATATGTATACATATGTTTTTTAATATATTTTTATTGATTTAAGAGAGGAAGAGAGAGAGAGAGAAACATCAATGATGAGAGAGAATCATGGATCCGCTGCCTCATGCACGCCCCACTCTGGGGATCAAGCCCACAACTTGGCATTGTACCCTGACCGCGAATTGAACCGTGACCTCCTGATTCATAGGTCCATGCTCAACCACTGAATCACACTGGCTGAGTTCTTAAAAATAATAATAATAATTTTTTAAAAATCCCCTGGGGAATAAATGGAGCTCTGGCCTAGCTGTAATCCTGTCTGAGCTGACATGGGAGGAACCCAAGTTATGGGATGACCTCAGAGGTAGGGTATCGCTGAGTAGAAATGCTAGTTTTGTTTTTCATGTAGGCCAAGAGTTAGAGAAAGATGGGGTGGGACTTTGTACTTAGTGGGTATTTTCAGGGTGCCTGGCGGGAAGTGCTGTGCCTCCGGGAGGGGATGGTCGGACCCCAGGAGAAGTGGCAAAGTGTGGGGCCTTCGTAAAACCGGAATCTGACTCAGTACCTGCTTTCTCCCCGAACAGAAAAGGGAGATTTCATTGCCCTGGACCTTGGTGGGTCTTACTTTCGAATTCTGCGGGTGCAAGTGAGCCTAGAGAAGAACCAGAATGTTCACATGGAGTCCGAGGTGTATGACACGCCGGAGAACATCATGCACGGCAACGGAAGCCAGGTGGGTCCCCTGGGCACCAGACCCCACAGCACTGGTGTCCTGAGCTCCAGGAAGGAGCCCGTCATCGATGCATGTGGAGGGGGACTCCTGGGGGAAGCTGTGACTTCCTGAAGAGACCCGCTGCCTGGGGACACTGGTGGATGGGGCTCCAGGGACTGTCAGTCACAGGCGGGGGTGTGAAGACGGAGATCCAGCAGCTCTGTTGGATAAAGGCATTCATTCCCCAAGGATCCTCAGCACAGGTTTAGCAGAGCCCTTGTGTCAAAACACCCCTTCCTAATCATTGGCCTCCCCACCCACCTCACCACCGAGGGTGTGGCTGGCACCTATGAGGCGGCAGGAATTTTAGTTTGCAATCCCGGGACTAATCAAGGGATCCTGGCCACCTGCTTTAATAGCCTCCTGGGAGTCCTGGGCACCAAGAGCAAATCGGGCAGGGCCTTAAGTGGAAAATCACCGTCCCCTCCTCTCTCACTTGGTACCAGAGCCCCACCCACTTCAGGGCTCCCCCCTACCCCCTCGTCCCCCTGCCCCTTGCAAGGGCTACCTGCCTTTGCTGGCCGGGGGGCCATGGCCATGCTCGTGCTCATGCTCAGAAGGACCCATCCAGCCCTCTCCTGCCCGTCTGGTTGCAGTGAGTGGCGGGTCCCTGGCTGAGGACCCTGTGGTCAGGGTTCAGGCAGTCCCTGGTCAGGTTTTCAGCCACGTCTGCGTCCTGTAAGCCCCTACCCCTGTGGATGTTCTGGCTCCTCCAGTTTGTAGCTTGCCTCCTGGGTCATGGCTGCCATCCAAGGTACGGGCTCAGAGATCGCCAAATATTTGCTTGAGGGAGGGTGTGTTCACTCTAAGGTCCATGACTAATTTCTCCAGAAAACCCATTTGCTCTGGGCTAGGCTCTGACATGAGGCCCAGCAGCCACCTCCTCTTGGCTCCACTATGCTCCTAAATTAACATGAGTGGGACTAGAGCAAGCACTCTGCCTTTCTGAGAAAAGGGGTAAGCCTGGCCTTTAACCTGCTTCTGAGGGTTTTGGTTAAGAGCTTTTCAGGCCGTGACACTGTCATTGGAGCAGATGACCCGCCAGTGGTTCAGTGGTTCAGCCACTGAATTGGGTTGTCTCCCTCATCCATGGCCCTGCCTCGAGGTGTCCCGCTTAGAAACCGGCCCATTCATCCGGCGTGTGTGCGCGAACCCTGCCAGCTGGTGGGGCTCCTAGCCCTGCCCCGTGGCTGCTGCACTGCTCCTCCTCGCAGTGGCTGGCAGGCTTGGGTGGCATCCTTGCGCTTTCCATTTAGCAACAAGTACTGACCTGGCGCACTCTGTTCTCATGGTCCTTGGGTTGAGCCACCTCTGCCTGCTGCCTTCACTCCTGGGACTGTCCCCCTGTGCCTCGACATTCCTGTGTGCTTTGGCAGGGTTTGCAAATTAAGGGGTGTCTGTCCCACAGTACATACTGGCCATGTTCACTTCCTTCTTTTTTAAAAAAATATTTTTTCTTTATTTTAGAGAGAGAGGAAGGGAGGGGGATAGAGAGAAATATCAGTGATGAGAGAGAAACATTGATCAGCTGCTTGTGTATGCCCCCTACTGGGGATTGAGCCCACAACCTGGGCTTGTGCCCTGACTGGGAATTGAACCATTGTCCTTTTGGTTCATGGGTTGATGCTCAACCACTGAGCCACACCAGCTGGGCCATAGTGACTTCCTTCTAACTGCTGCCTCTGGGACCTCGTTTCTGCCAGCCTCTTTCCCCATCTTCGCAGCCCCAGGTTCACTTTCTTTCCTGCTGTCTGTTTTCTCCTCTGCCCTTTTGAACCGGTCTGCAAAGAAGGAAGATGATGATGATGATAACGATGATGATGTAGTATTATAGTAAATACATAGCATTTGTTATATATAAGTCACTAATGTAAGCACTTAATATGGATTCACTAAGTTCATCATCACAACAACCCTCTTGGATAGGTATTACTATTCCCATTTCACAGAGGAAAAAATTGAGGCTTGATGTTAAGTAACCAGCCCTTTGGGTCTCACAGCTGATAAGGGATAGATCCGGGATTTGAACCCAGGCAGCCTGGCTCCAGATGTGACACTTTTACCAACATGGAACACTCTTAGTCCGGGCTTTGTCTTTGTCTTGTTTTCATTTATTTAAAAATTTTTTGGTGGTGAGGAAATGGGAGGGCTGTGGGCAAGTCCAGGGGATGAGGGAGAAGGTTGCAGCTGATAAATAGGGAGGATAAGGAACCTCTGTTGCAGAAGTTTGGTGTGAAGTTAGACATAACTACTGGGTGGCCCATTTTTCTGAGATCTCGTATTGACCTGTAGAGTATTCTGGAAAACTAAGGGCTTTGTTTTGCCCACGAAGCAACTCAGACTCACGGACTCTGAACAGTGCCGAATTCTGGGCGTTGTGATAACATCTTTTGAAATGTGTTGGGAATTCTTAATATATTTGCAAACCATTTGCTTGAAATAATATTGAACGTACAGAAAAGTTTTCATATAAGCACAAAGAATTCCCATATAGCCCTTGGTCCAGACTTCCCAATTGCTAACCATTTGCTCTAACCTCCCCTTTCTCTTTCTACACACACACGGTATCTCTAATTTTGATGCGATTGTAAGCTTTAATTTTGGAAGCATGCATGCAACCATAAAGCATCACTTCATTTAGGGAATTTTGAATAAGAAGTGTTTAGGTGTTTTTAGTGCTAGTTTGTCATCTGTCAGAGGAACTGAGTCTGTGTGTGGGGACTTTTAAAATAACTAGCAAGTTGTCAGAAAAGAGAAAAATGTTTTTCGGACCCTGAATGCAGAGAAGCCTTCCCCGGTTGGTCCCAGACATAGTTCGCCTGAGCTGGGGGTGGCTTCCTGTCTGCTGGAGCCCCTGGACAGTTCACAAATACGGCATTCCCTTCATAACAGGGCACTTTGGCTGGTTATGTTTGGCTCGGTTGTGGGGGGGCTGGTTAGTGCACCCCACTCCTGTGAATCCGCTCTGCAGCCTGCTGGCCTTCTCTGTGCGTGCGGATGACGGGGCGGGGGGCGGGGGGATGATGGGTGAGTGGGGGTGGACGTAGCAGTGGGCTTATAGCTCTCAGATGTAGGTCACAGGGAGCTTAGCCGAGCCTTGGGGGAAGGTGGCCACGTGTCTCCCCGTCGGTGCTGCCGGCGGCAGGCGTAGCCTGAGTCCCATTGACTCAGGGACAGGGGCTCCTGCATCCAAGCGGACAGGCTTTTCTTTACCCTGGCAGATAAGTCAGACTTTAGGCTGGGTCTGGGGCATCTGGAGAAAGACAGAGGTGGGAATGGTGACTTCTGGTCCCCTCTCAAGGGTACCCCGCAGGGAAAGCCTTCAGGCAGACGGCCTTGGGAGCAGGCCCGGTGTGCTGCCTGTGCCCGGGTGGCCCGGCTTTGCCGCCTTCTGGGCTCCAAGAAGCTCCGCAGTTGTGTCAGTTCCGTACAGAAGGGAGGCCTGGTGCTATGACGGCATGTGAAGAAGGGGGGGTGGGGTGGGGGCGGGGTAATACCTGGACTGTGGAGTACAGAGTTAAGGAAAAGGGGAGTTCTTAGTTCAACTGAGAACTCGGCCAGAACACATATGAAACTATATTCGGTTCTGGGTACATTTTAGAGAGGAAGGGAGCTATTAGATCCAAAAAGATTGCCTTAATGGTGGTGAGCCCCCATCACTGACAGTCTCTGTTCAGAGACTAGGGCAGTGATGGCGAACCTACGACATGCGTGTCAGAGGTGACACGCGAACTCACTTTTTTGGTTGATTTTTCTTTGTTAAATGGCATTTAAATATATAAAATAAATATCAAAAATATACATCTTTGTTTTACTATGGTTGCAAATATCAAAAAAGTTCTATATGTGACACGGCACCAGAGTTAAGTTAGGGTTTTTCAAAATGCTGACACGCCGAGCTCAAAAGGTTTGCCGTCACTGGGCTAGGGAAACAGTGTTCAGGCCTCTTTGTAGTCTATCCCACGATGTGTGTGCATTTCCCAGGCAGCGTGTGGTGGAGCAGGTGAGCTTACACCGCAATCCACTAAATATGGTCTATTCACCCCTTAGAATACTGTGCAGCCATGAGAATGAACAGTCTACAAAGACATACAGCAGGTGGAGGACTCACACACGAAACAGAGCGAAAGAGACATCCCTGGGAGGGCAGTGTCGTTCCGTTCATGCGTGGCGGACAGGCAGGACCAGTGGAAGTCAGGGTTCCTGGCGGTTACCCTTGTGGAGCTGGTGGTGGCAGCTGTGCCTGGAGGGGACCCCAGGGGGTGTCTGTGTGCTGATAGCTTGTGTTTCTTGATCTTTTTGGATCTAATACCTGGTGACACAGGTGGATACAGCTTGTGAGAACCCGGTGAACTCTGCACTTAGGGCATGGGCACTCTTTTTGGCATGTCCATTATACTTCAGGAAAAAGTAAAAATACGGCAGTCTGCCCTAACCGGTTTGGCTCAGTGGATAGAGCGTCGGCCTGCAGACTC
Organism: Myotis davidii; assembly: GCF_000327345.1. NCBI lineage: Eukaryota > Metazoa > Chordata > Mammalia > Chiroptera > Vespertilionidae > Myotis > Myotis davidii. The sequence continues at coordinate 2,436,728 of NW_006288853.1, forward strand.
AAGGGTCCCAGGTTCCATTCCGGTCAAGGGCATGTACCTTGGTTGCAGGCACATCCCCAGTAGGGGGTGTGCAGGAGGCAGCTGATGGATGTTTCTCTCTCATCGATGTTTCTAACTCTCTATCCCTCTCCCTTCCTCTCTGTAAAAAATCAATAAAATATATTAAAAAAAAAGACCTGGAACTTAAAAAAAAAAAATACAGCAGCCTGAAGATTGCTAAACCGCTCAAGTGCGCTAGCAACCGTGGGACTGCTTGCGGAGCTTCTGGGGTTTGCAGATTGAGGTAGACAGACAGAGGCGTCTGGGGCAATGGCGACGGAGTAATGACTTCTGGAGGGGCCAGGCGGGCACTCCACCAGGGTGGCTGATGGAGACCGTGTGACATGGAGGGATGAGCTGATTTCTATTATGTTTAATTAAAAAAAATTAAATTATGAGTTTTAATATTTAAAATATTTTTCCTATTTTAAATGTCCTCAATACCCTGATAATACCTTTTAGGGATTGCTAAGAGGGCAGTTCTGTTTGAAGGGTTTGAAATGCTCCCTCAGCCGTGCTGGCCCCCAGGACAGGCTGTGTGAAGGGACTTGTCTCTGCCGTTCACACTCACTGTGGCTTTTCAAGCAGGGCCTCAGGGTGCTGTGTCTTCACACTTTCCCTGAACTGCTTTTCTCCCTCCTGACTGCTCTTGTGCTCTCCCCAGCTTTTTGACCATGTCGCTGAGTGCCTGGGAGACTTCATGGAGAAAAAAAAAATCAAGGACAAGAAATTACCTGTGGGACTCACATTTTCTTTCCCTTGTCGGCAGACCAGAATAGATGAGGTAAGTTCATTCTGCGATCCCAGGCTCGAGGGAAGCCCCAGAGGGTAAAAGCTCACGAACCTTTTCTTGACTACCTTTCCCTTTTGTTTATGGGAAGGTCTGCGTGCCACATATACATATGTGTGTGTGTGTGTGTGTGTGTGTGTGTGTGTGTAAATACAGACAGATCTCAGGTTACATTGGACTCGACGTACGTCGTTTCGTGGTTACGTCGCCATCTCCCTTTTATTTATATAAAAAAAAGTTCCATCATTTCGACGTGTGTACATATGTGCTTTATGTTTTTATTATTATTTACCACAAGTGTAAAGGTCAGGAATTGTTATCTTTCTCTTAAATTTTTTTACTGTTTCACTTCATTACTGCTGTGTATGTGCTCCACGTGAGTGACGTAGGGGCTTATGAGGGTGGGTTCCGACTTACGTCGCGCCGTAGGAGCGGATCTCCAACGTAACCCGAGGGCCTACTGTACTGTCCCTGGCTTCCAGAAATGTTTGTTGTTCTGTTGGCAGAGCCACCCATCCATCCATCCACCCATCCACCCACCCCTGTTTCTAGCCATTTTAAACTAATATGCAAACGTTTAAAAAATGTGTTTTTATTGATGATTTTAGAGAGAGGGGAGAGAGAGAAACATTGATGAGAGGCAACCATTGATCAACTGCCTCCTACACGCCCCCTACTGCGGATTGAGCCAGTAACTCAGGCATGTGCCCTGACTAGGAGTCGAGCCATCGACCCCTTGGTGCATGGGACAGCACTCAACCAACTGAGCCACACTGGCCAGGCTGCATGTCTTATATTTTTTTAGAAACTCTGTAGACATGACCATGAGGTGATGATATTTGTGGCCATCAGGTAGAGAGAACCATGTATGAAAGTCAGGCAAGTGAAGGTTAAAAAGTAGGCTCAGTGATGGAGAGAGGTTGGGAAGCACTTGGTCAGAGTTGCAGGATGTGGTGTTTGTTTACCGGGAAGCCATCCTCATTAGAACGCCTCTGATCAGGATGCCACCCCCACAGCATCTGCTGGTCACTGGCGCCAGCCCCGGGAGGCCCTTGCTTCTCCTTTGGACCTCCCGGTGCTATGCACCCACCTTCCTGTGTGTCACTTGTT
>NW_006288853.1:2438831-2444665 GCF_000327345.1 Myotis davidii
AATAGACTGGTAACAGGAACTCAGAGTTAACATTACTGGGGTCCATCAGGTGCTGGGCTCTGTTCTAATGTGTCCTTGGCTGTTAACACACACACACCCAGGAGCGAAGTGCATCTGATCCCCACTTTACAGATGAGGAAATTGAGGCTCAGCTTTTGGGAAATTGTTCTTACTCTTCAGTGACAAATATACAGGCCCCGCCTCCCATCCGGTGGCCTCTCAGCACACACAAACGCACACGCACACTCACATGCACACACACACATGCACACATACACACTCATGCATACATACATGCTCACACACATTCACATATGCACACACACTCACATGCACACACACATGCACATACACACACTCACACATACACATTCACACATGCACACACATTCTCACACACACATTCACACACACACTCTCTCACACACACACACACACACGCAAAACCCTCTGGGATGTTGCCGTCTCCTCTCCTTTCTCTCTCTGGTATCTGATATTGCTACACCTCCGAGGTGTTCAGATCACTTTGACCTCCGGGGTGTCTTCCCAAACCTTTCACAAAGCCTGTTGTCGGTATCACATGTCACTGAGAGGTGACAGTCACCTCCCTGGGCAGAGACAGTGTGGACACCCCTTCCCCACTGGGAGAGGAGGGACTGAAGCCAGTGTGCGCGATGTCGCTCATGCATTAGCAGCTACTGACCGAGCGCCATCCCTGTGCTGGCTGGGCTGGGCCCTCGGAGAGACCGCAGCAGAGGGTTTGGCCTGCCCCCGGAAGGGACAGTCTTCTAGGAAAGAAGGCATCACAGGCCACGAGATCCTCGCAGGGCGCTGCAGATAAGCCTGGCAGAAGGGCATTGTGGGCAGAGAAGGAGCCAAAGGTGGAGGCCCCATCGGCAGGCCTGGACCCCGCCTGGGAGGCTTCCTCAGCTGGGCTGCTACCTGCCAGGACCCGAGTGGATTGCAGGCTCTGATTGCAAGGCGGCCTGGGACTTCGAGATGGTCCGAATCTAGACTGGCTGCCGTACTCCACAGCCAGCACAGTGACCTCAGAGAGTCCCTGCCCACTAGGAAATGGGCAGACTTGGGGGAATAGGACCCAGTCTCCTGGCTTCCAGCCTCATGTTCTTTCCACAAGACCATGGGATGTTGCCGTCTCGTCTCCTCTGTCTCTCTGGTATCTGATATTGCTACACCTCCAAGGTGTTCAGATCACTTTGACCTCCAGGATGTCTTCCCAAACCTTTCACAAAGCCTGTTGTCGGTATCACATGTCACTGAGAGGTGACAGTCACCTCCCTGGGCAGAGACAGTGTGGACACCCCTTCCCCACTGGGAGAGGAGGGACTGAAGCCACTGTGCGCGATGTCGCTCATGCATTAGCAGCTACTGACCGAGCGCCATCCCTGTGCTGGCTGGGCTGGGCCCTCGGAGAGACCGCAGCAGAGGGTTTGGCCTGCCCCCGGGACAGCCAAGGGACAGTCTTCTAGGAAAGAAGGCATCACAGGCCACGAGATCCTCGCAGGGCGCTGCAGATAAGCCTGGCAGAAGGGCATTGTGGGCAGAGAAGGAGCCAAAGGTGGAGGCCCCATCGGCAGGCCTGGACCCCGCCTGGGAGGCTTCCTCAGCTGGGCTGCTACCTGCCAGGACCCGAGTGGATTGCAGGCTCTGATTGCAAGGCGGCCTGGGACTTCGAGATGGTCCGAATCTAGACTGGCTGCCGTACTCCACAGCCAGCACAGTGACCTCAGAGAGTCCCTGCCCACTAGGAAATGGGCAGACTTGGGGGAATAGGACCCAGTCTCCTGGCTTCCAGCCTCATGTTCTTTCCACAAGACCATGTCCTCGGAGTCTGTTTTTGGGGGGAAGGCGGGGGGTGTGGGCAGTGAGAGGAAGAACACGTTGTCCAGGGGCTTTTGCAATGCCTGGTTTAGGTGCGGGCTGCTGAGCAAAGAACCACAAATTATCCCAAGTCCTCGCACTTCCGTACATCCTACGGGCCTTGTGGCTCTCACAGTGAGTGGGGCAGCCCATGCTACACAGAACATCCCTGCCCCCTACGCTGGAGGCCTCAACAGCAGCACTTCCCAGCCCTGCCACGTGACTTACAGTGATTTTTCTCCATTCAGAGAAAAACAGTCAATGGAACAGTCATTTTTCTTTTCTAGTATCTGATTTTTTAAAATACAAAAGCAATTTGTAAAACGATTGAAGTAATATGAAGAGGTAAAGCAAAAAGTAAAACTCCTACCATTCCACGTTCCCAAGGAAATAACCACTGGATGTTTATCCTCCTTGGGGTTTCTCCATGAATATACACACAGAAATGGGTCATACTGTAGAAATAGTGGGGTCGTTGCTTTCAAATGGGAGTTAAGTTCCAAAGTTGGGAACGAGACATAGTTGTATGCATAGAGTCCACATTTTCCTTAAATGTCCAGCACCTGCCTCTTGGAGCTCATTCGCCAAGAGTTACCGTAGCATTTTCTCTTCTCAGTTTGGCTCTGGCTTTCTTGCCTTGGGGCTGTGGAAGGTGATCCAGTAATAACTGGATTTCCCTTATTCACTTCTTAAAGGACGCCTGGCTGTGCAGTTGATGTCCAGTTGTAACACCCCGGTGGCGGCTGCCACCAGAGGAATCCACCGGGTGGAAGAGTGAACAGGAAAGGGGACAGTCTGGTCCTGTTACCCAGTGTGTCTGGAGCCACCTGGTCCCTCTGGGCCTCTGCTTTGTCACTGTCCTGAGCAGTGTCCCCAAGGGCCTGGGGTGCTGGGGGCCTCCCAGCCTTTTGTGTCCAACCCCATCTGCTCTTCTTTGCAGGGCATTCTGATCACCTGGACAAAGCGATTTAAAGCGAGCGGAGTGGAGGGAGCGGATGTGGTGAAGCTGCTTAACAAAGCCATCAAAAAACGCGGGGTAACTTCTCTCTAGGCCACCCGCCTTGGCCACACGGAGGTGGGGGGGGTGTGTGGGGAGAAATCTGTGTTCTAAAACAACTCTTTGGGGAGTGGGGGAGGCATAGTGCATGGCCTGAGGCATCACGTGAGAGGTCTTGAAGGCCCAGGAAGAAGCAGGTGGTGCGGGGCTCCGTCAGAAGGCGGGGTGGTTTGACACGGAGCTCTTTGAGGCAGGGGAGGCCGCCTCCTGACAGAGGAGGGCCGGGCCGTGCAGGGAGCCGTGTGAGCAGGTGCAGCCTGTGTGGTGGGAAGCAGGGCAGCCAGCACTGGATGTAGTGGGGTGACTTGCAGAGGGCTGTGGCTCTGCGTATAAAATCCACATGGGAAAGAATCTTCAGCCAGATAACCAAGGGGACGGGGCCGTTTCTATAATTTAATCACCGCATGGGGTCCAGGTAATGGGAGTGCCAACAGGGATGAAAGTGGTCCCTCCTCCAGGAGCAACAGCAGGTATGAAAACCACCCTCTCTTTTGTTTTTTTGGTTAATCCTCATCCAAGGATATTGTCTTCCTTTTTTTTTTTAAGAGAATGGAAGGGAGGGGGAGAGACGCACAGAGAGAAACATGGTATGAGACACACACATCCATTGGTTGCCTCCTACATGCACTTGGACCAGCGCCGGGGATTGAGCCTGCACCTGATACGTGCCCTTGACTGGAATCAAACCCGGGACCCTTCAGTTTGTAGGCCAATGCTCTAACCACAGGGGAAAACTGGCTAGGCCTCTTTCTCTTTAAGGTTGTGACCTCTGCCCCCATGTGTGGGTGGACGGTGACGTCCTGTTGTCTGTCCCCAGGATTATGATGCCAACATCGTGGCTGTGGTGAATGACACGGTGGGGACCATGATGACTTGTGGCTACGACGACCAGCATTGTGAAGTCGGCCTCATCATCGGTAACGTCTCCCGTTTCCTCGTCCCTTCCTTCGGCCGGTATGTCCAGAAGGCACCGCCGCCTCTCTGTGACTTGGTGTGTGGTCACAGCTTCTGCTCTCGTCTCTCTCCAAGGCACCGGCACCAACGCGTGCTACATGGAGGAGCTGAGGCACATCGACCTGGTGGAAGGCGACGAGGGGAGGATGTGCATCAACACCGAGTGGGGGGCCTTTGGGGACGACGGGGCCCTGGAAGACATCCGCACGGAGTTCGACCGCGAGATAGACCGGGGGTCTCTCAACCCGGGGAAGCAGCTGTGAGTCCCCCCACCTTTCCATACTCGTCATCTGTGTGCCTCAGGACATTTAGCACGGGATTTGGGTGGGAGCTGAAAGGGGCAGAAAGCCCGGTGCCCACAAAGCGAAAAGCCCATCAGATTTGCACTGTCTGCCACTCCTTTGGGGAGATACCCAGCTGCAGAGTCTGCACTGGCTCCTGCAAGCTCAGGGTCGCACAGACGCCGTTCCAATAGGTCCTTGGGGTGGCAGGCGGGCATGTAGGACTCAGAAAGGCTCTCTCCTGCCAGGGATCCTCTGCACAGCGTGGCCGGGGCGGTCCTGTCTGGTCCTGTCAGGAGCAGGAACAATGAGAACGGTGTTCTCGGTGCCCGTGTTGACGGATGAGGGCGGGCCGGGGCTCAGGGTCTTTCATCCACCACCGAGCTGGCCCTGGCGCTTTGGAGAAGCACAGTGGAAATCTGCTAAATTGGCGGTCCCGCTGAACTTCACCTCTGATCTAACCCGGCCCAGCACCGCAGGTCCCAAGCTTCTCTCTGGCGCCATGGGAACTGCTCTGCCTGGCGCATCAGGGCGGAGAGCAGAGGGACCAACTTCCTCACGCTGCTGGGTCCTGCTGCTTCCTCTTCGGCAGCACATGTGAAAGGCTGTGAGTGCCACCTGCACACCTGCCCCGGTGTCTGCTTTAGGGAAATTGGGACAGAAAGGGAAACTCCGCTTGGCCGGCGTGGCTCAGTGGTTGAGTGCCGACCCCGGAAAACAAGAGGTCACAGTTCAATTCCCGGTCAGGGCACATGCCCAGGGTTGCGGGTTCGATCCCCAGTGTGGGGTGTGCAGGAGGCAGCCAGTCAGCGATGCTCTCTCATCATTGATGTTTCTATCTCTCCCTCTCCCTTCCTCTCTGAAATAAATTAAAAAAAATTTTTTTAAGTATAGCATCAGTTCTGTAAGAGATGAGCATATTCTGCTCAGTTCTAAGTCCTAACGTTTCTGCTAAGTCCTTCCCTGCCTGCCTCTGGGTGCTCGCCCCCGGTTGACCACCCTGGGCATGGGTGTGGGGTCTAGATGACCCCGGGCATCCCCTTGTTGCTTATTCACACGTGTGTGGTCTTGCCTGCCAGCGAGGCTGAGAGCTGGTGAGGGATGGGTCCGCATCTCCTGTGTCTGTCCCACTCCCTCGAGTTGCCCGGTGGCGGGTGCGTCGGAAGGGCCTAACGAGTGCCTGGGTGCTCTTCTCCTGCAGGTTTGAGAAGATGATCAGTGGCATGTACCTGGGGGAGCTGGTTCGACTGATCCTGGTCAAGATGGCCAAGGAGGGCCTTTTATTTGAAGGGCGGATCACCCCAGAGCTGCTCACCAGAGGGAAGTTTACCACCAGTGACGTGTCAGCCATTGAAAGGTAGGTGGTGTCTCTGAGGCTCTCTGGGGGGCTGTGGGGGCCGAAGAGCCACAGGTCCCTTGTTACCATGAGTCCTGGTTTGGTGGGCATCTCCCTCAAGAGCGCAGGGCTTCCTGGTCCATCTCTCCTCTCCTAGCTGTCCCGCCTGGGCTGGTCTCCCTGCAGGTACCTGGTGTCAGCTCATTAAAGAATGGTAGCCCGGCCAGCATGGCTCAGTGGTTGAGCATTGACCCGTGAACCAGGAGGTCACAGTTTGATTCCTGGTCAGGGTGCATGTCCAGTATGTTTGAAGAGGTGTGTTGTG
>NW_006288853.1:2444899-2446827 GCF_000327345.1 Myotis davidii
TCAGCAGCATACGCTTCATGGATGACATAGTTACAGAAGCAGCCCCCTTTTCTCTCCCCTCCCCCCACAAAAGGGTGAGATTAGAGGTGATCCTAGTGGTGAACAAGGAGCTGACCGAGCCCAGAGCCTGGATTTGGAATTCCTCCTTCGGATATCAGAACCTTCTCTAGACTATGTTCCAAGGAACCCTAGCGACTCAAGATAGGTGTTCCTTGCAGAAAGGGTTCTGTGGCCAATAGGGTTGGGAAATACTGCATATTTATCCTCTTTAGGGATTTGCAGTGTCTTAGCATATTAAAGAAAACCCAGCTCACTATGGTTAGCAGCCAGAAGACGTGTTCCCTGGCTCAAGTTTGAGAAACATTGGTTAACACGTGAGACAGGACAGATAGACACAGAAGAACAAAGGCCAGCCAGCACCCTGGCTGCTACCTCTTGGCCTCAACATGAGGGACCCCTGCTGTGGTCCTGGAAATGCAGGGAGAGCCAGTGCTTCATAGCTCCGGCTCCACGGAGGAGATGCGCGTGAGCTGTCTTTGTGGGCGGAGGAGGCTGATGGACGTGGAAAGGAGCCTGTCTGGGCCTGCTGTTCTGCCACAGGAAGTACTGGCGTTTGGCCGAGGAGGGATTGGTGCTGCGCTGCTGCAAGCAGAGAGCAGGGGACTGTTTCCAGCCAACTGTCCTTCAGGTCTCCTGGTCAGCTGCTGGGAGGGGAGGGACAGGATGCTCATGGCCTGTCGTCAGACTCACTGACAAAGTCGGGAAATGCCTGCCTTCCTCTCGGCCTGTGTCTCGTGTTGGCTTTTTGGTGACCAAGAAACAAAAACCCACTTGAACTCTAGCTCAAGAAAACCTGTAGACTGTAATAAAGACTTTCTTAAAAATGCCTGTGAAAGGCATTCTGCAAGGGCAGATGTTAGAAGCATTCTCTTTAAAGTCAGGAGCAAGACAGTATCACCCGTTTTTGTTCAGCGTTGCCCTGGAGTCTTGGCTAGTGTTTAAAGACTAAGAGAGCCCGGCCGCCGTGGCTCAGTGGATGGAGTGTTGGCCCTCGGACTGAAGGGCTGCAGGTTCAATGACAGTCAAGGGCAACATAGCTGGGCTGCAGGCTCGATCCTGGCCCATGTCTCTCTCACATCGATGTTTCTCTCTCTCTCTCTCTTACCCTCCCTTCCACTCTCTCTAAAAATCAATGGAAAAATATCCTCAGTTGAGGATTAACAACAATAGATAAAAGAATAAGAAAGAGAAAAAGAAAAAGAAATTACAAGCATAAGAATAAAAAAAAAGAGGAGGTAGACCTGTCATAGTTTGTAGATGGTAATTGTCTGTATGAAACACTGAGACATAGCTAGGCAAGTGACTAGGACAGTGGTTCTCAACCTTCCTAATGCCCCAACCCTTTAATACAGTTCCTCATGTTGTGGTGACCCCAACCATACAATTATTTTCGTTGCTACTTCATAACTGTAATGTTGTTACTGTTGTGAATCGTAATGTAAATATCTGATATGCAGGATGTATTTAGGCGACCCCTGGGAAAGGGTCGTTCGACCCCCAAAGAGGTCATGACCCACAGGTTGAGAACCACTGGACTAGGATAACCAGAGAGGTTAGGAAGGTGTCTGGAGAGAAGATACAAAAGTCAATTGTATTTCTGTATATTGGCAATAATGAAAATAGGTATACCGGTATATGTTTAAAATAAATCTTTTATTTTAGACTAATTTTAGATTTACAGAAAAATTGCAAGGCTAGTGCAGAATGCTTCCACAATCCCTCACGCAGTTTTCCCGGTGTTAACATCTGACTTTGCTGTGGTACATTAAAGGGGGGAAAATACACACACACACACACACACACACACACACGTACATATATAAGTCGGTGACTTTACCATTAATAGGGACAAAATATTAATATTTACT
>NW_006288853.1:2446922-2452240 GCF_000327345.1 Myotis davidii
TAGAATAGATTTAGAAAAGAAGATTCTCTAATTCTGTTCTATTCTTTTGCACATTTATAATTCTCACTAGAGGCCCAATGCACGAAATTCGTGCAAGAGTACACCTTCCTTCCCCCAGCTGCCGGCATTGGCTTCCCTCTGGCACCCGGGACCCAGGCTTGCCTTGCAGCCCTGGCTTCATCCTGAAGCACGTCCGGTCTAATTAGCATATCATGCTTTTATTATTATAGATATAAAAAGACACCATCTATAATGGTAACAAAACTGTAAAGTACCTTGGAACGACTTCAACAATAGCTATTTAAAGCGGGTGTGCAGAAAATGACAATTTGATTGGAAAGCATTGAGGTAGAATGTGGGAGCAGCAGCTCACAGACTGGGAGACCAGGCGACTCCCTCGGGCCCCTGACTCCGAGCCCCAGGGAGGGAGCAGCTGTCTGTCCACCTCTTCAGCGGCCCTGCGGTCTCGCCTCTCCACCTCTCCCATGTGCATGTCACCACCCAGCAGAGCACCATTTCTCATAGCCTGACTGGTGTTTCTTGTGGAGGAACCCCCTTTGCACGCTCCTTTCCGTCTTGGCACCCTGCCGCACACCCCGGGGAATGGCGGGCACCTCCCCAGACCCTGGGCCCTCCGTGCTCTGCGCTGCCCGGCGAGGTCCCTCAGTCACAAGAGGCCCTCTCACTTCACAGGAATAAGGAAGGCCTCAGCAATGCCAAAGACATCCTGACCCGCCTGGGAGTGGAGCCGTCCGATGTCGACTGCGTCGCCGTCCAGCACGTGTGCACCATCGTCTCCTTCCGCTCTGCCAACCTGGTGGCTGCGGCGCTGGGCGCCATCTTGAATCGCCTCCGAGATAACAAGGGCATCCCCAGGCTGCGGACCACGGTTGGTGTCGACGGGTCTCTTTACAAGATGCACCCACAGTGAGTCTGCCCTTTGCTGTCATTGGCATCAGTACCCGTCTGGGCTAAGGACCTGCTCCAGAGGTCGGGCTTTTGCACCCAGTAGGAGTTTTTTTTGGCGGATAAGACAATGCCTGGTTCTGGCCAGAAAGGTCAGGGTCGCCCACTTGGAAAGTATCCGGCCCTCAGCCATTTCTCGTTGGTGTTGCTTCTGCCTGGCACTGTCGTCTCTCTCATTCCGTGAGCTTTGTTAGTGATTCCTGTAGCTGCCAGGAACGCCGGGTGGGATGTGTCTGCATCTTCAGTTCTCCTGCTTGTCCTCATGTCATCAGGGACCTTGATCCTCACGGACGCTTGGGTCTTAGGTGCAGCGTCTACATTCCTGATGTAGAAGCTCCTGTGAAAGTCCCGCAGACGTTACCTTTTTAAACGGGCCACGTGCTGACACTTTGCCTCTGAGAGCCAGAGGGAGGTGGAAGTTGGAAGCGGTCCCCACGGAGGATGAGGGCCTCGTCCCCGGGCTGCCTCCTTGTCTGTAGGACGCCTCAGCTTCCACAGCCCTCGGTGGCCACTCAGAACATGGCTTTCCCCTTTTAAAAGGCCAAAGGTGAATTCTCTAAGCCTTTATGCTGAGTTTGAACCATGACTCCCTAGCCCAGTGATGGCGAACCTATGACACTGGTGTGAGAAGCAGCGAACTCATTTTTTTGGTTGATTTTTCTTTGTTAAATGGCATTTAAATATATAAAATAAATATCAAAAATATAAGTCTTTGTTTTACTATGGTTGCAAATATCAAAAAATTTCTATATGTGACACGGCACCAGAGTTAAGTTAGGGTTTTTCAAAATGCTGACACGCCGAGCTCAAAAGGTTCGCCAGCACTGCCCTAGCCCATGACTTCTGTGCGGAATCGCAGGTGCTTTTCCCACGGGACGTGATGTGCAGGTGAAGGGGCCCGCAGGTAGATGCTCACCTTCACACCCAGTTCTAGTGCCAGTGAAGCGGAGGCCGGCTTATACGGAGGGAGGTACGTGGTGCTGGGGATAGGCTTTGAGCAAGTTAGATATTATTACCTGTAGGGTCATTGTTTTACTTCTTTGTATTTTTTGTGCATTTTTGACATTGAAATGAGCCATCTTGGTGGGGATTTGGAGAGGACTTGGGGAGGATTTCTTAGCAAATGTTTAGACAAGCAAGCTTAGAGATTTGCAACGTGAGATTTAAAAAGCTTTTTAAGTTGTAGTAAAAACACATAATATATAACTCACTCTCTTAACCAGTGTTGAGTGTATAGTTCAGCAGCCTGAAGTACAGTCACGCTGTGGAGCTGCTGCCACCAGCCAGCCATCTCCAGAACTCTTCACTTGCAACATCACGTTTAACCAGTGAACTGCCAGGCGTCTGCAATGGGGACCATCCCCGCATGCCCCGCTATTTCAAATTCAATTGCGTCTATAGACGCTTATGGCGTACAGAGGGTTAAAAAATAACTGTGGTTAAGTGTTTCTTATCTTAGAAGGAACATGTATTCGGTCTAGACACTGGAGATAATTACAAAAGTCACACAGAGCACAGAAGTCGTTTTTAACCCCACCCCTGGAGTTGACCCCTGTTAGTTTTCGGGGTTCCCGCTTTCCCGTTTCCTTTGGCAGGCAGCCTTCCCCACTTACAACAGACACAGACTCCGAGGAAGTTCTGTGTCCCAGCGAGTCCTGTCCTCAAGTCCTCTTCTAGCCGCTGAAAATGCCCAGACCCTGGGGCGGGGGAAAGGACCGTGTGGACATAGAAAGCAGGAGTGATCATCCAGCCCTCGTCCTCATGCCAGTCACTGATCTAAGCGTTTCATGAACGCCTTTAGTTCCCGCACATCGCTGGCAGCCAGGCACCGTCATCCTCTGAGCTCCAAGGTCCGGCACAGGCCCGCGATGGGGAAGTGCCGGGGCTCACGCAGGCTCTCTCCCCATGTGACACGCCAGTTCTGGGCTCTGAGCTCTATGCTGCCTCTCCTCTTGTCGTGGCGGAGGACAGAATCCTCTGTGGACCCTGAATTTCCATATCCGATGCTCGTGTAATAATGAGAATCCTCTCCTTGTGTGTGACTATGAGTGATTTTGTCTTTCTTTTCCGCTTGTCCGCGTTTAACTTTTCTACAGTGGGTGTGTCTGACTTGTATAATGAGAAGAGCAAGCGTAGAAAATGGAATTAAAGTGTGAGAAAAAAAGGAGGTACAGGAGGTTCCTGAGACATGGCTCAGTTCAGCTCTTGTGCCCCCTCCACACCCCCCTCCCCTCCAGATATTCTCGACGTTTCCACAAGACCCTGAGGCGCCTGGTGCCCGACTGCGACGTGCGTTTCCTCCTCTCAGAGAGTGGCAGCGGCAAGGGGGCAGCCATGGTGACCGCGGTGGCCTACCGCCTGGCCGAGCAGCACCGGCAGATAGAGGAGACCCTGGCGCACTTCCGCCTCACCAGGGAGATGTTGCTGGAGGTGAAGAAGAGGATGCGGACCGAGATGGAGATGGGGCTGAAGAAGAAGACCAACGATAAGGCCGTGGTGAAGATGCTGCCCTCCTTCGTCCGCAGCACTCCGGATGGGACCGGTGAGGCCTCTGCTGGGGCCCACGTGCCCTCCTGCTTCTCACACCAGTGACCCAGGCACAGTGGGCAGCAGGGTGGTTGGCTTCTCCGGTGGATGCATTGGCACTGGGGTTGCATGGTTTTGGCAAGAGCCAGAAACTCACTCACTCACTTTTTCATTTTTATCGCTGACTTGCCTGTGTGTGACTCAGGGCCGTGGACTTCCCTGGTCGGGCCTCCTGGGCAGGCGCCTTCTCTAAAACCACAGCCTGCTGGGAATTACACAGTGTTCTTCTAAGAACGGAGCTGGGCAAACCTTGCTCCCTGAGATGCTATAGGTTGTCTCACAAACACGGTAAACCGGTAGGATACACACCCACGCACCCCTCCTACGCCCTGATGGTGTGCATGAGGCAGACGGGCCCAGGGATGGTCACACCCAGGCAGATTGAGAGCAGCGGTCAGCCCTTAGCGCTGACCTTGCTGGGTGTCGTCGGAGCTGACCACTGTGGGGACTCCAAAGGGCTTCTTGGGTGGGCCCGTGGAGTAATGAATGCGTGTGACATGAAGATGTCCCACGTGTAAGTTATTTTATATCGTTGCATTGGAAACCACTCTGAACCTAGTGTCTTAACACAGCAACCATTCATTATTGCCTGTGAGTCTGTGGGTCAGCAGTTTATGGTGGCCCATCGGGGCCAGGCTCGCTGATCTTTGCTGGACTCACTCATGTGTCCGCAGTCACTGGTGGGTCAGCTGAGGGGCCTCCCTCACATGTCGAGCAGTTGTTAGCAGCAGCTGGGGTGCAGGAGAGCCTGGCCCCGTGTCTCACCCTCCAGTGGGCCACAGGGCTTGTTCACGTGGTAGCGGCAGGGTCCACAAGGGAGAGGGAAGACTTTGAAGCCTCTTGGAGGCCTGAGCTGGGAGTGGCTCAGCTTGGCTTCTGCCACACTGTTGGCCAAAGCAAGTCATTGGCCAAGCCAGATACCAGGGGAGGAGAAATAGACTCTATCTTTCAATGGGAAGAACTGCAGTCACTTTGCAAAGAAGCATGTGGACAGGGAGGGGAATGATGGTGGCCATGTGTGCAAACACCGTACACACTGACAAATGTTACTAATCTTTGTATGAGGTTTCCCGTAATTAGGTTGTTGCCTGGCTTTTCAGTAACCCTGGTGAAGTTTGTTGTGAAGATTGGTTCCTCTCTGGGGCCTTTTGTCCTTCTAGTGTGGCTCACAGGTTGTGGTGGTCAGTGAGTGAGTGGCCACCCCTCTCTGAGCCTGAGCTGTGTCCTGGAAGAGAGACTTGTAGCTTCTCCCCTTTATTTAGTACTAGAGGCCTGGTGCACAAAAATTTGCGCACTCAGGAGGGTCCCTCAGCCTGGCCTGTGCCCTCTCGCAGTCTGGGACCCCTCGGGGAATGACCACCTGCTGGCTTAGGCCAGCTCCCTGGGGGATTGGGCCTAAGCTGGCAGTCAGACATCTCTCTGGCAGCCCGGGAGCCCTCGAGGGATGTCCACTTGCCAGCAGGGAGCAGACCTAAGCTGCAGTCGGACATCCTTAGTGCTGCTGAGGAGGCTGGAGAGGCTCCCACCACCACCGCTGTGCTGGTAGCCATCAGCCTGGCTTGTGGCTGAGCAGAGCTCCCCATGTGGGAGCGCCCTGACCACCAGAGGGCAGCTCCTGCATTGAGTGTCTGCCCTCTGGTGGTCAGTGTGTGTCATAGTGAACAGTGATTCCCAGTCGTTCTGCTGTTAGGGTCATTTGCATATTACCCTTTTATTATAGAGGATAGAGGCCTGGTGCATGGGTCGGGGCTGGCTGGGTTGCCTGC
>NW_006288853.1:2452607-2459877 GCF_000327345.1 Myotis davidii
AGTGGGGGTGGCTTAAGACGTAGCAAAGGTATGGTCAATTTGCATGTTTGTCTTTTATTAGTGTAGATGGGGGTTTCCCCCTTGAAAGCCTGGCGTCTTAGGGTCACTGGCTGCCAGGAGGCACTTGGCTATTTCCTGAGATTCTTTCTGTTCTTGACTACGACAGAGAATGGTGACTTCTTGGCCCTGGATCTTGGAGGAACGAATTTCCGCGTCCTGCTGGTGAAAATCCGTAGTGGGAAAAAGAGGACGGTGGAGATGCACAACAAGATCTATGCCATTCCCATCGAAATCATGCAGGGCACTGGGGAGGAGGTGAGGCGGTTTTGCTTTCTACACCACATGGTGTGTATGTGTCACACAGCCGGTGGCAGTGGTGGTCCCCAACACCTGCCATGTGATTTCTGCAGCCGGGCAGGTGTCCTTGTGGCCCCAAAGCAGCAGGCACTTTCAGCCACGCTGGGCTTACGATGCTCAGGGGATCCCGGAAAGGGGGGCATGCTCTGATGTGTCAGGGTGAATGTCTGTGTGTGTGCGTCCATGTACATTTATACGAGTGCATTGAAAGTATGAAACCAGAGAACACACATGTGATCCGCTCTTTCCTCCTCAAGCTGTTTGACCACATCGTCTCCTGCATCTCCGACTTCCTGGACTACATGGGGATCAAAGGCCCCCGAATGCCTCTGGGCTTCACCTTCTCGTTTCCTTGCAAGCAGATGAGCTTGGATGCGGTGAGTCAGGCACGGGGCAGCGCTGACCGTCCGGTGGCCAGTGCGAGCTGGCTCTGGGGGCCTCCTCCGGCCTCACTGTCATTCCTCAATGTCCGCATGGCCCCGATGGCACAGTCGGTGGGTGACCAGGCTTTATGCCACACCATCCAGGACATCTTCAGACTCTTATCATTTAAAGCATTTACCTCCGTGAGGAAGTATTTTGTCCTTCAGACAACAAGAACCGCACCCTCCTCCTTGTTCCCTGTTCCTCCTAGTGTTGTCCGACTGTAGCACTTCCTACACTTATTAGTGTTTGTCTTTCTGCTGTGTTTATGCTTCTTGAGTGCGGACCTCTGTTTCCCACATGCCTAGCACAGAGCTCTCAGGAGAAATACTTGATGAATATTCAGTAAGTGGGATGGAAAGGGGTTTAGGCCACCGACTGCTTGGGTCAGTGCTGAGCACCTGCTGAGTACGAATGACTGGGTGGAGCTGAAGAGCACAGCGTCTGTCCTCAGGGAGCCTGCAGTCCCGAGGAGCTGGCCTCCCAGAGCCCAGCACTGTGCTAGGGGCGGTCAGTAGGTTGGCCATGTTCTGTGCAGAGGGAACCTATTTTGCAGCGTCACGGAGGCAAGACCAAGCCTGCCTTGCAGAAGGAGCCACAGTGCCTCTGTGTGTCACAGGTGATGCGTGGCCAGGGTGGAGGCCCTGGAGGGGACCTTACATCACTCTTGGCCTTGGGTCAGGCTTTGAAGCGTCTGGTTGGCAGAACCAGGGAAACTGGGTCGGGCACCTGCCTCTGGGAGCCAGTTAATGCAGTGACAGTGCTGACTTGGGGTTTTTCTCCTCTTAGGGCCTGTTAGGTGTCAGCAGTTGGATCCGTATAAGCTTGTTTTTTGCAGTTCACTTACACACCCACCAGCTGCATCGCTGCAGTCCAATCAGTTTTACTTTAGGTAGTAATAGTGCTACTAAAAATGTGCTTTTCTTCACTTAGGTTGTTGGCAGACTGTTCTTCAGGGGAACTAGTTGGTTAACATTCTATGCCTCAGTTTCTCCATCTGTGAAATGGGGATTGTAAATGGACCACTGTGAGGATGGTGAGGAGGAGTCGGACCTGTGGAGGACTATTAGTATTTTATTGGTTTATGCCTCCATTTTTCCAGCATAGTCTCGCTGTACATTCTCAGCAGATGTTTACTCAGGAAGGAATGGGGTTTTGTGCTGTAAATTCTCAGCACATAGTGACTCAGGAAGGAAAGGAATTGTGTGTTCTGCCCATAGAGTCTGATTTCACAGACTCTCCCTGTGCCTTTCCTGTTTCAGGGAATCTTGATAACCTGGACGAAGGGGTTTAAGGCAACCGACTGTGTGGGGCACGACGTAGCCACCTTACTGCGGGAAGCAGTAAAAAGGAGAGAGGTAACTATTACAAAGATGTTTTCAAACATTTTTACTGTGCTTTTGGGTTATAAGAATCCTACTTGCTGATCATACAACCCAGAGGCACATGACCTGGGTAGAAGGTTCCCCCAACAGTCGGCAGTAAAACAGAGGTGAAGAGTTTTGAGCTGTTAAAGGATAGTTTGCTTAAAAAGGTAAAATCACAACTCTCCTACAAAGAGCCTGGCACTACTGTCAGACCTGGTGTCCTCTGTTGGACACAACAGTCTCACAGAACACAAACATCATCGCAGCCACTGGTGACCGCCGTGGGACCGGGCAGCATGGGCGTGTAGCTCCATCACGGCAAGCTCAGCGCACATGCAAAGAACTGCCCTGCTTCCCCCACAGCATCCAACCCAGACCAAAGCCCCCTTCTCTGACCCCTCCCTGAAGCCATCCACCGACGCTCAAATCCCAGAAGAAGGGCTAACACGCTGAGACGCCCCACGGACGGTGTTCTCCCGGGTCGCCACCAGCCAGGAGTCTAGCTCTGTTCCACTACAGCTGTGTTCCTGTTGGCCTCTGGCCGGAGAACATTGACACAATAGAAAATGAAAAATTCCAGAGGTTTTATTTAACTCGTTAATTAATCAGGGAATCAGTAAGGTGTTAAAAAACACACACACCAGTTTAAACATGTACAGCTTAAAAGAGCAGACAAATAAATACCTAGATGACCAGGAAGACTGGAGTGAATAGGTTTGAAGGAGGGATCGGTTGCACCTGAAGGGTATGCTAGCCAGCAGCTGGTATGTCATTGAAAAGAAACCCAATGATCTATTTTTGCCCATTTCACAACTCAATATTAGTGTTCCCCCAACTTACGTTCCATGCATATACCAACACACATTTTTTTAAAGTTGAAATCACACCATATAGGCTATATAACAAGTTGCTTTTCTAAATTTAACAGGAAGCAGGCATCTTTTCATGTCACTAATTTTGCCCTCTGAAAGGCTATAAGGCTTTAAACTCCAAGAGCAAGAGCTTTTGGGCGAAGTCTCTGGCAGCCTTTTATCCGTTCAACAATTCCCCCTAGGCCGCCTCTCTAATAATACTTCCTTTCTGTAGATCTTAAACTGTAGCTACATCGTTAATAGGAGGCGTTTAGTCAGTGAAGGAGCATTTGAGTGCCTTGTATGGGCTGGCGAGAACACTGTTCCAGGTGATGCCCCCGGAGCGTTCGGACTGTGGCGCAGCCCAGTGAGCCTGGGAACTCCGGCCAGGCAGGGCGTCCCTCCCTAAAGCTCACGCCCTGTCCGTTTCCCTCCCCAGGAATTTGATCTGGACGTGGTGGCTGTGGTCAACGACACGGTGGGCACCATGATGACTTGTGCTTATGAGGAGCCCACCTGTGAGATTGGACTCATCGTAGGTGGGTGTCCCGGAAGGTCGGTCTCCTCGGGGCAGGGAAGGCTGGGTTTTCCTGTTCAGTGAGGCCTTGAACCGCAGCTCAGCCCTCTGTGGGAGACAGCACCTGTCAGCCCTGTCCCCTTACCACCTCCAGAGTTGTATCCTTGACCGAGGCTACAGAGCCCTGCAGGGCTCCCTCCCCAGCACCTACCACGTTGATAGTGACCAGACGGTCAAGAGCAGAGCTTTCCAGGGATGAGGCCTCACGTGGCTCACGTGGCCGGGAGCATGGTGGGGGAGCACGGGGTGGGAGCACGGGAGCTGGTATCGAGAAGCTCCAGGCAGGTGTTGCCAGCCTGTGGCTGGGAAGGAAGAGGCGGGCTCCTCAGGCCTGACCCTGGGAAAGAGCTGGAGAGAAGTCTTGGGTGCCAGCAGCCCCTGTTTGTGAGCAGTGCCAGCCCCTGAAGCGGGTTGAGAAGGGTCATCTGCTGGCTTTGCAGGTTGTCTCCTTATAGCCCAAGCACATTAGGGGCTTGGGCCTCAAGAGCACTGGTTCCGGGAGCATACTGACCTGGGCTGTGGGAAAACCACTTGTCTAATTGGACCTGCTCCTGGTGTCGGGGTGCTGGGACAGAACCCTGTTTCTTAGGTGCAGCTGGCTGCGTGGGCCTTTCACTGAGTGCGGGGATAAAGCTGGGATAAAGCCCAGCCGGCCAGCGGCCCTGTGGAGCCAGGAAGGCCTTTTTATTGGCTAAACCACTCTGGCTCCTACGGAAAATCAAAGAAGGAGGGAGCAGCTCCAGGTGAAAGTTCTGGGGCCTGGCTTTGGGGCTCATTTGTTGTTTCTTCCTTTCCTTTGCAAAGCTCTCTCCACCCAACCCCTCCCTCTCTTCTCTTTATGAATGGACTTGGGTGTGAAATGCAAAGCCAGAGTGACATAGCACATTCTCCACTTCCTGGTCAGGCCTCACCTTCCTGCCTGGGTGTCAGCCCAGTTAGCTGTTCCTGGCACGATAGGCGGGCGGGGTGGGGGTGGGGGTTCTCCACAGCTCCAGCTGCCTGCAAAGCCACATTTTATTTCCCTGCTCATCCATCTCTCTGCTCAGAACTCCCAGGGGCAGAAAGTATGATTTTCATGCTCTGGTTTTCTTTGCACCCACTTCCATTTCTCAGTTTTACATTTTAGGTGAAAGGAAGCGGAGAAAACAAAAATAACCCCGTTACACAGCCAGAGGCTTGTGAATTCTGCTTCAGCTTCTTTAACGGGTTTGGCAACGACCAAAGCCCTTTTGGCCTAGCCCAGTGGTCGGCAAACTGCGGCTTGTGAGCCACGTGCAGCTCTTTGGCCCCTTGAATGTGGCTCTTCCCAAGCCTTAGGAGTACCCTAATTAAGTTAATAACAGTGTACCTACCTGTATAGTTTAAGTTTAAAAAATTTGGCTCTCAAAAGAAATTTCAGTCGTCGTACTGTTGATAATTGTCTCTGTGGACTAATGAGTTTGCCAACCAGTGGCCTAGCCAGTGGGGATGCCCTTCCGTTCCCTCATGTGGACAGTCCGTCTGTGTCTGCATTCTGCCTGGTTGATGGTCCGCCAGGGCCTTGCTACTGAAAGTGTGGTCCCTGGGCCAGCAGCCTCGGCACCACCTGCGGGGGTGTCAGAAATTCGGAGTCTCAGGCCCCACCCCAGACCTGAATCGAAATCTGCATCCTCACTAGCAGGCTTTCCAGGCGATTCAGGAGCATATTTAACATGTCTTCACTTGGTTAGTTGGTTGGGTTTTGTTTGTTTCATCCTCACCCGAGGACATGCGTGGAGAGAGGAAGGGAGAGCGAGAGAAAAATAAACATCGGTCCATTGTCTTCCGTGTGCACCCCAGTCAGGGCTTGAACCAAATCCCAGGGTTGTGTCCTGCCTGGGAATCAAACCGGCAACCTTTCGGTGCAAAGGACGATGCTCAACCAGCTGAGCCAGCCCAGTGGGTTGGTTTGTAAATTTCCAGTCCATTCACTGAGACAAAGCCAGTGACCACAAGCTTGGATATCGTGGCAATTAAAACTCTGTGAAAGTTTTCAATGACTTCCTCTCAAGTTCTCTACGTAACTCCTCATGGATGAGAACAGCAAACAGTTCGTGTCCCACTGGGTGCTTGGGGGGCCACAGTCTGAGTCGCCTGCTCTGGGGCAGTTCAGGGATGGATATCCGAGGCTCCTGAGCCCCTGGAATCTTTAGGTCATATCGTGTGTGTCCAGTGTGTGGTGCACCCTGGGACAAGGTCCTCAGGACAATCATCAGGTTTTCAAAAAGGTCTGTGATGCCAAAATGTGAGGAATCAGCACGTTAGAAAGACACCTTGAAATGCTCAGGACTGTGCCCTTCGGTGCCTCACTGTGGGCTTCATTCTGGAACACGTAGGGGAGGTGACTGAGCAGCCGTGGTCCGTGACCATCCTTGATAAGAAAAGATAAGTGGCCCTGGCCGATTTGGCTCTGGATAGAGCATTGGTCTTCTGGTTGAAGGGTCCTGGGTTCCATTCTGGTCAAGGACACGTACCTCGGTTGTAGGCTCAATCCTGGCCGGGTCAGAGCACGTGCGGGAGGTAACCAGTCAATGTGTCTCTCTCGCGTTGATGTTTCTCTTTCTTTCTGCCTCTTCCCCTTCCTTCCACTCTCTCTAAAAGTCTATGGGAAAATATCCTCGGATGAGGATTAACAACAAAACAGCAAAAGAAGAAAAGATAAGTGGACATCTAGGGTATAATAGTAGGCAACCCCCTAATATTGTGTGTGCGTGTGCGTGCGTGCGTGTGTGTGTGTGTGTGTGTGTGTGTGTGTAAAAAGAGGAAGAGGGAGCAGGAGTGGGAGAGAGAAATATCCTTCCATTCTAAATGAAGCCTAAATGCCCACCATTGAAGATACATCCCTTTATTGTATCCCTTCATCTTCTATTAAAATGAATACAGTCCTGCCTGGGCAGGAAACAGAGGCGGCTCTTGGCATCGGTGTCCTCATACAAAGCGAGTTGATCAAATGCTCTCTGGGCAGCTTAGATCTGACTCTCCTTTTATATTTTGAGATTTTTCTTGAAAACTTTGGGAAAGTGACGCTGTTACTTTGCTCATCTCAAAAGCTCACTCCTATCTGGAACCCCAGGCCAATGACCTCCCCCTCGTGTGTTGCAGGGACTGGCAGCAATGCCTGCTACATGGAAGAGATGAAGAACGTGGAGATGCTGGAGGGGAACGTGGGGCGGATGTGTATCAACATGGAGTGGGGCGCTTTCGGGGACAACGGGTGTCTGGATGATATCAGAACAGAGTATGACGTCCTGGTGGATGAAAACTCTCTGAATGCTGGGAAACAGAGGTAATTCTGCTTGTTGGAGGAGACGCATAAGGGGGTCGGGACAGGGAGAACGTTCTGCCTGTTACAGTCAAAGGTGCTTCTAGGAAGAGTGGGGTCTACGCAGAGGCTTGGAGACCGGTCCCTCCCTCGGGTGTCCTCCTGACCTTGGCTTTTGGCCCAAGGAGAGCAGGAACGGGGGATGGGCCCCCAACATGGGACAAGAGGGCCCTGGTTGATGTCCTCTCCAGGTGCCGCTTCCCACTAGTGACCGTGTTCATCCTGGAGCATCCTGGCCTCCCTCTTGGTCAGTAGGTTTTGTCTTGTTTAGTGGAAGTAGAGCACACTTGACCTACAGCTGTCAAAGGGCAAGGGAAATTCAGACCTGCCAGTGGGGGTGGGGGTGGGGTGGAGT
>NW_006288853.1:2461785-2467533 GCF_000327345.1 Myotis davidii
GATGGGCCCTGCTGGGGCCTGCTCACTGCTTCCCCCACGTCTGTGTAGCGGGGGAGGAAACTTTCCCCTACCCTCCTCGGTTCTCTTTGCTTATCTAATAATTAAATCTACATAACACAGATAAACAAGACAACATAAACTTCACTACGTAGGTATGAATGGGAACTCCACATACATGAGAAGGTCAGAAACAAAAAGTTACCATGAGGTATATGAGAAATCATAAAGAAAAAATTGCCAAATTTCACTAATAGCTTCTATAAGTTAAAAAAAAATCAGTAATCAAACTCATAAGGCAAACAACAAACATTTGAACAAAGGAAACCATTTGCATTGTATGTGATAAGATGCAGAGTGTGGCACCGTTAACAAGAGCTCGGTCAGGTCTGGTCTTGAGATCTGCTCTGTCCCCCTGGCTGTGTGCTCTGAGTGAGTTACTCAGTTTCTCCCGGGCTCAGTTTCCTCATCTCTAAAATGGGAATGATGTTACATGTATTGGTTGGTCTGTATGAAGAGGAAACTTGTATGTAATGTATGTAAAGCACCCGTCACACAGTAAGTCCTCACACAGGGCTGGCTGCTCTTATCACCGTCATTGTCATCATCTCTTCCAATTTAATAAGAATGAGACAAATATCCCAGGAGAGTGAGTCTTGACATAATAGTTAGTTCCTATGGCCAATAAACAAATGAAAAAATAAAATAAAAAAGGTCATCCTCACTAATAGAGAAGAATGCAGATGAAACCACAGCGTGATGCCATTCTTACCAAATTGTTTGGTTTCTTTAAACTGGCTAATTAAGTTTGGTGTATCCCAGAATGGAATGCTTAGGTAAGAAGGTGGGAAATTGCTCAGATGTTTTAAAAAGTGATCCTTTCCCTGGGGGACAAGGACAGGCAAGCACTGTGCGGCAGAGGGAGTAAAGTGATGGAACTTTCTGAAAGGCACTGGGCCATATATAGCAAAGATTTATAAACAGGAAACGTCATTAGAATGTCACTTCCATCCTGGCTGGTTGCTCAGTGGTTAGAGCGTCGGCCCATGCACCAAAAGGTCTCAGGTTTGATTCTCAATCAGGGGCATGTGCTGCCTGGGTTGCAGATTCTATCCCTGGTCCCTGGGGTGCGTGCTGAAGGCATCCAATCGATGTGTCTCTCTCACACAGATATTTCTCTCTCTGTCTCCCTCCCCCCTCTCTAAAAAAAATCAATGGAAAAAATATCCTTGGGTGAGGATTAACAAACAGAAAACAAACAAAAAGTATGCTACTTCATAATAGCAGAAAATTAGAAAATTATAAAAAACTTAAATTTCTTTAAACTGGCTAAATAAGTTTGGTGTATCCCAGAATGGAATGCTTAGGTAAGAAGGTGGGAAATTGCTCAGACGTGTGAAGTAGGAAAAAAGCAATAAAGAAAACCACATGTAAAGGACAAGCCCGTGGTGCATATGAACAAAGACATTGTTTAAAGATAATTCAGAAAAAAATAGGTTGGGAATGTTAATAGCATATCCCCCCGTGTTGGGATTGTGGATGGCTTTCATTTTCCAATATTTATTTCTCTAGATTTGCCAGATTTTCTACAATTTAACAGGTAGTACTGTGGGGGAATCATTTAAAAATTTACAAATAAATGTTACTTCGATGGGGAAAAGCCCCATGACCTATTCACGGGTAAGTACAGTGAGCGGGCTCCCGGGCTGCTCTCGTGGGTCCTGCTTTGTGCAGCCTCCTGCTCTTGTTCCCACAGTGACCGCTTGGCGCTGCTCCAGGTTCGGGCCATCCTGCAGCAGCTGGGCCTGAACAGCACCTGCGACGACAGTATCCTCGTCAAGACCGTGTGCGGGGTGGTGTCCAGGAGGGCCGCGCAGCTGTGTGGTGCTGGCATGGCTGCCGTGGTGGATAAGATCCGGGAAAACAGAGGGCTGGACCATCTCGATGTGACCGTGGGGGTGGATGGAACTCTCTACAAGCTTCATCCGCAGTGAGTGGGGCTTCCGGTTGGGATGGGCAGAGCTCCCTGGGCTGTGAGGTCCTTTGATGGTTATGGGGCATCGGGATGTGAGTCCCACCAGGACAATGCCTCACCTGACGGCTGTGCGCTCAGGGACTGGGGCTGAGCTGGGATGAGGTCATGGACTGCTCTGAAGTTTAACTGAGAGGCAGATTAGCGCTTTACCTGGCCAGCTTACACCAGGGTCGTGGCATGTCCCTCTCCCCGCTCCTCCTGGGCCCATTTAGGTCGGGCGGAGTCCAGGTGGGGAGCAGGAAAGGAGGGAGAGAGGGGTGTGGGCCGCCCCATCAGCCTGGATAGCTGCAGCCTGGCCAGGAGGCTATTTGGTAAGTGGGGAGAGGGAGTGAAGGAAAGGGGGAGGAGGGCTCTTTGTCTTGTTCATCTGCTAAATCAGCTTCTCAGGAGACACAGGAGTCGTATTGGCTCTGGGCTTGGAGCAGGGAGGGGGCTGGGGAGGAACTTCTTTCAGTCAAGTGCCCGGCACCTCATCTGCTCTTGTGCCAAGCGTGTCCCAAAACTTGGCTCTTGTGAATAGTGACCATATAATTTACTGTCTGAACTCTTGGATGCTTTTGTCAGCGAAGAGAGTGCTGTTAGTAATTACACTGGGACCATCCCAGCTACACCAGGCCATAATGTCACCCTACTTAACAGCAACGTTACCCAACTCATCGTAGGCACTTCCTGCTTCCCTCATGGCCGTGGCTATGGATGGACCGGTCTGTCTGGCTCCACCTTAATAGCCACCCTCTTCCTCACCTGAGGTAGCACCCAGGTGTGGTTTAGAGCTAGGCTTTGGAGCCATACACACCTGGATTTAATCCTGGCACCATCATTTGGAAGCCGTGTTCAGTTGCTCAGTCTTGCCAAGTCTCACCTTCCTCATGGGATAATGGCTGCTGGCAGGACTGGAAATTATGTCTATAAAGTGTAGGTAAATGGTAGGCGTTCCGCAAAGGGCAGTCCATGTGACCTCTGAGAGCCCCCATGTCCTGAGCATCCTCAGTCTGGTCTGTCAGGCGTTCCACAAAGGGCAGTCCATGTGACCTCTGAGAGCCCCATGTCCTGAGCATCCTCAGTCTGGTCTGTCAATGGCTGCTGGCAGGACTGGAAATTATGTCTATAAAGTGCAGGTAAATGGTAGGCGTTCCACAAAGGGCAGTCCATGTGACCTCTGAGAGCCCCCATGTCCTGAGCATCCTCAGTCTGGTCTGTCTCATTTTCAACAAAAAATGGAAGAACGTCGAGTCACCTCTCATGTAGAGATTCTCCTTCACTTGCAGGCCTCCCCTGTTGGCTTCTGGTGCGGGGCTGTAGCTGGTGACGGGCTGGGGGTCCGAGGGCTGCGGCTGTGGGCAGGTGATTTCCTGCATGGAGGCCCTCGCACAGCTCTTGGTTTTTGGCCCCCTAGGTGTGTCTTTGAGGACAGGCGTGTCTCAGTGTATTATTCATGCCCTGGCCCTTGTATGCCGTACAGGGTAGTTTGGTTTTCTCAGCTGAGAATTGTAATCATAGGATTGATTGTAAATCCACCGGCTACTCTCAATAAGCCACAGCTGCTGCTAAGCAGCCCCTCCTGCCTTGTTTGCCCTCCTAATTATTAGAGTCCTTTGGCATCTTCAGGTGGGTCCGGCATCTCTTTTCATCTTACCCTACCTACCCTTTTCTTCTCTTTTTTAGCTTCTCCAGAATCATGCACCAAACCGTGAAGGAACTGTCACCAAAGTGTAACGTGTCCTTCCTCCTGTCCGAAGATGGCAGTGGCAAGGGGGCTGCCCTCATCACGGCAGTGGGCGTCCGGCTCCGGAACGAAGCGGGCAGCTAAGAGCCCCGGACCCCAGCCTGCTGCCCTTCCAACACTTACTTCTCTCTCCAAGCAGCGACCCCCCCACCCCCCCAATCTCCCAGCGAGTGGAGCTGGGAGACGCCAGCACCAGAGCCCGCCACTGCCACAGCGGGAGGAGAGCAAACGCCGGCCACTGGCGCCTAACGTAGGGTACAGAACCGAGTGTGTGCTGCTGATAATACCTCTCCCCTCCCGGCCCTCCTCACCTCCCTGCCACTCTGCATGAGTTGATTTCAGCCTGGCCGTCCGTTCCCCACGTGTGAAGTGTCGTGGCGTCCATTCTAATTTATGCATTCGTCCAACATTATTTATTGGCCTGAGATGACAAGTCACACCATCCGACAGGCCTCATGGGCGTCTGCAGCCCGTCCTTGGGGACGAACCCCCGTGTGAAATGTATTATCACCAGCAGACACTGCCTGCGCTCCGCCCAGGGGCGCTCGCCGCCTCCTCCCGTCCCAGCACCCACTGCTGGCCTCCCAAGGTTCCCGTCCGGGCGTGTCCATGCCACTGGGTTGTGTGTCTGTGGACCTGGTCGTAGCCACGTGGTGACTGTCTTGCATTCTGTCTGGGGGGGGGGAGGTGCGCGGTCCTGTGGCAAAGTGTCTTGTCTCCTCTGTAAAAGGAACCAACCAACAAAACAGTGCCCTCATTGGAATGTCCCTTCGCTTCTGTGAGCCATGTCGTATGACCTAGTAAACTTTGTACCAGTTCAAAGACCTGAGTGATGCTTGATGGCCGGGGACCGGGGAGGACATGGAGCGACAAAAACCAAACCCTGGGGATTTCTGTGGCTGCCTGGTCAATGGGGGGATTGAGGTGAAGATCGTGTGCTTTAGGCCCCGCCTTCCTCTGGGCTCCTGAGGACTCTCCCTGCTGCATCAGGGCTAGCCTCTCCCCGGGTCTTCCAGCACCTGCTCCAGCCCCAGGGTCCTGTCCTGGGGAGAGGCTCCTGCAGCCCCCGTCCCAGGTAAAGGGATGCCCTCTGTCCTCCTGCAGCTCCCGTCCCAGGTAGAGGGGTGCCCTCTGTCCTCCTGCAGCTCCCGTCTCAGGTAAAGGGGTGCCCTCTGTCCTCCTGCAGCCCCCGTCCCAGGTAAAGGGGTGCCCTCTGTCCTCCTGCAGCCTGGCCTCCTCACTTGCTGTGGGAACAGGGAAAAAAGTCCACTTGGCTTCCCGGGGCTGTCTGGGTTTAATGAGAGGCCGGGCCACATCCGCCTCCCCTGCCACCCCCAAGCAGATCTGCCTTCGGCACCTTCTCTGCCAACTCTGACATCCAGAGGATGGCGGGCCAAGGCCCAACGCAGATGAAGTCCTGCAGCAGCCTGGGCACAGGGTGGCTGCACTCACCCCTCCCCCACCTGACATTAACTCCTTCTGCAGGAGCCTGGCCCTTAGCTGACCCTTGCATCCCTACCCCTCCTCAGCCTTGAGGCCGCTGTTCCATTTTGGATCCTCCCACAGCCCGTCCCTTCGGAGGATCCCACATCAGTCCGCATTCTGGTGCCTGTGACGGGTGCCACGCGAGCCTTCCAAGCTATGGCTACAGCTCTGGGTGCCCTCTCCCCCAGTAACGAAGACCACGGCTGCTGTCTATTAAGCGCTTAACCTGTGCTTGGCCTGGTAGTTTATGGGCACCATCCTCCCCGCACACCGCACGGGGGGGTGAGGTGGGGGGGGAGGAGCCGAGGGTCCCAGGAACAAGTAGCTATGGCTACAGCTCTGGGTGCCCTCTCCCCCACCCCCCAGGATGGGTGGCCGCCCCAGGACTGACCGCATGCTCCCTTGGTGTGGTGAGACCAGCCCCTTTATTGGGCAGTGCCGATGCCTGTGCACAGTGATCTTTGTGGAGAACACAGCATTAATCTTGGTTCTTCTGCAGGGACCC
>NW_006288853.1:2467657-2474869 GCF_000327345.1 Myotis davidii
TGGTGGTTTCTGGCTGCCACCTTCTTGCTGTGGAAGTGGGGGTGAGAGTTGTGTTGCCCATTCATGTAAAACGGCCGGCATGCCAGTAACGAAGACCACGGCTGCTGTCCATTAAGCACTTAACCTGTGCTTGGCCTGGTAGTTTATGGGCACCATCCTCCCCGCACACCGCACGGGGGGGTGAGGTGGGGGGGGAGGAGCCGAGGGTCCGAGTGACTTGTCTGAGGCAGCACGGCTGGGGCGCCCTTTGCTTCCTATTTACTCCCCAGTTTTCAATTCCTTGGACTCTACCACCATCTCTACCGGGCTGGATCTGAGTTCTTAGATGCTGAGCAGAGAGGCCGCGGATTGACTCACACCAGGTAGGTGCCGCTTTGCCGAACAAGCACCTTCTGACCTTTTCGCCGGAGAAGAATCCGTGTCTTGTTGGGTGCTGCCCACAGGTGAGTTTCGTTTTGTTTACCCAACATTTATAAACACGTGGGCCGAATGCAGCCAGTCCGGAAGCCTCACACATTTGGATTTCTGGCTTCTCTGGATTTAGAAGATCTGGCAGCAATGAGCTCCCACTACCACATGGCAGCATTTGTCCAGAGCCGATCAGCTACTGTCCTCGTTGGATACCTAGGTCCTCTCATTTGCCACAGTCCCCACTATTCCCGGTTACCCCAACACTGGAAACCAATGGCCTTTTATCGTCATATTGGCACTTCTCCTCTTATACCGGGTCCAGTTTACACATGATGTTGAATGCCCAGGAAGGCGTCTGAGCTTGCCCCTGGATTAGATGTGTTCACTCAGACTGTCGTCTTTGGCTCCTATTGGGTCCCCCGAAGCACTGAGAGGGAAGGCTGGGTCCCCTTAAAGTTAGCATCCGCTGTAGAGTTCCCAGACCCGTCTTGTTTTTCCATCCACGTGTTGAAGGGTGAGGCATGGGCCAGATTTTTACATCTCGTCTCTTGACCTGCTGCTTCTCAGAGGGTGTCAGCCTCACCCTGCAGCCAGGCACAAGGCTTCAGGATTCAGGAGGCACCCCATCTGGGGGACCCCCAGCCTGCCCACTGGTAGCCTCAGATGGGACCACATCCCCACTAATGAATAAAGTCTCTTTAGTGTGACACCTGTTGACCCTCCTGGAGAGAGAGGGCGTGTGAGTCAGCTCCATCTTATCCTCCTCGGTTGGCGTGACCCATGGGCAGCAACGGAAAGCGATCCGGAATCCAGAGCGAAACCTGCAGGATGGAGAGCAGCTGGAGCAGGGGGTGAGGGCACAGTGACAGGCGCTGTCGTGTGGTTTCCCCCACCTCCAGGAGCCCAGCTCCCCTTGAGGAAAGTCACTGCCTCACTCCCAGGAACCCTATCTTTAGGAGACACAGTCCTTAGTAGATTTGATTTTTTGAAATAGCCAGGAGCAATCGGAAGCTAGGTCTAGTGATGGAAGTGGGTGACCGAGCCGAAGGACACCACTTGTTATAACCAACAGACAAAAAGAAACCAAGTATAAACTATGTAGAAACAACAGTTTTTCTTGTTTGGCTTGTTCACTGACTTGTAAAGGAATGTTCATAGGAGTCTTAAAAAATTGGGGCTTTGGCAATGTTGGGTGGAATAAGAGTGCTCTCCCAAGAAAACATACACTTGGAGCTATGGAGTTTGGGTACGTTTGCATAAAAAATAACTCCTCGGCATCACTGAGATGTAACTAGAGATCCACATACAACTTGGGGATAGGAGGAAGCCGGTCGGGAGTGGAGGAAATGGGCTGGCGTAGCGAGCCCTGGCCTGTCGGGGAGGAGGAGAAATAGAGGAGACCCTGCGTGACTGCCGAGATGGGGGAGAACTACTGCCTGTTCCCAGGAACCACACGGTTCCATGGTCCAGAAGAGCAGGTCTGACTTTCGCTCCTTGCCTGTGGCTCTACAAGACTCCACGGAGCGGCCCAACAAATGCCTTTACTGAGGGAGCTTAGTGGCCTCTGCCCCTCGCACCCACGCTCAGCACGTCCCCGCCTGAGCTAACCATCACCCTCCCCACCCCTTCCTCACTGTCCTCCGCATCTCAGTTCCTGACAACTGACAATTCCATCCTTGTCCTTCGGGTTATTCAGGCCAAGAACCTGGGAGTCATCCTTGATCTCCTCTCGCAGGCCACCTCCCCTCCATCCACTCTGTTGGCTTTGCCTTAGCAATATCCAGACTCACCCCGTCTCACCCCAGTCTAAACCCACCGTCGTCGCCTGGATTACTGCGCTAGCCTAACCGTCGTCTCCCTCTTTCCCCTTGCTGTGCTGTGGTCCGCTTCCGGCACAGCTGCCAGACGGATTCTTTTCAAAGGGACGTCAGAGCGTGTCTCCTGGGCTCAGCCCCACAGGGCTCCCCAGGTCAGAGCACCGGCCAAGTCCTTCCCTTGGCCCCAAGGCCTTTGCCTTGGCTGTTCCGTTCCCTCTGCCTAGAACTCTGCCCAGACGGTCCGCTCAACCTTCAAGTCTTTGCTCAAAAGACTCCTCCAGAAGGCCTACCCTGACCACCCTGTAAAATTGTACCCCATGCCCACACCTCCCCCAGCCCTTCCTATCCTCCTTACCCAGCTCTCGTGTTTTCTCTTTTCCGTAGGACTTACCACCTCATGCCTCATGTCCTCACTATGTCTGCTTGTTGTCTGGCCCCCTCGCTAGAATGTCAGCTCCCGGAGGGAAAGGAGCGTTGTTTCTGTTCACTGGTGTCTCCTAAGTGCCTGGAGCACTCAACAAGTATTTTGGGGGGTCATATTCTCCACAAAGGTCCCTGCCAGGGGCACCGGTGTCATCAAACACTGAATGACCCTGAACTTGTCTCAGGAACTTGTCTCAGGGGAGGTGGCCTGCGAGAGGAGATCAAGGATGACTCCCAGGTTCTTGGCCTGAATAACCAGAAGGACAAGGATGGAGTCCCTTGGGGAAGCAGAGCCCTCGCGACTGTGTCCTCTGGTAGCAGACACTGCGTGCTGGTGGCCCCTCGTGTGACAGTCCCTGTCCCCAAGTTCTGCAAGCTGCATGGAAGAGAGATGTGTTGTGTGGGGATAAGATTACAGGTCTTAGAGAGACATGGATGCTGGCTCCATTGCTTGCTGTGTGAATTTAGGAAAAAAGTCATCTTTTCTGAGACTCAGTTTCCTCATCTGTAAAATGGGAATGAACACCTCGCTCCCTCTATTATCTGCTTACCTTGCAGGAGACAATTGAGGGTTCTGGCACCCATTAAACACTCAGAACACTGTATAGTTTTCTCACGTCCTTCTGGCCTTCCCCTTGTGGGCAGGATGTCTGAACAGCAAAGACCCTAATGGCATGAGTGGCTTGGACATGTGGGCAGGGAGGTGACAAAAAGGCATGAGCAAAGAGGCCCGGGGCTAACCCTGCCCATTATACTCTCAGCTAAGGTCAGACTCAGTGTCCACCTCTCAGCTCCTCTGGCCTGACCCCACCTTCGGGGTTCCTGAGGCTGCATGGCCTGCTCTGCAAGCAGGGCTCCTGGGTGCGGGGGTTTCTGCCTGGCCCAGCCCCTCCCACCTCTCCCAGTGCCCAGAGCAAATGCCAGCCCGGCTCTGCGGCTCTGCTTCCTCAGCAGCACAGTGGGGAGAACCAGGTGGGGTCAGGGAGGACCGAGGCCGTGGCTCCATCCTCCCTGGCTGTCTCTGCCAAAGTCACATCCCAGCTGCCCTGAATGCCCCTCGAGGGCAGGAAATGCACCGTGATCTTCCCAGGGAGCAGGCTGCCCCTCCGCCAGGCTCGGCTCTGGGTCTCCGATCCTGTGCTCCCCACTGCTTGGTGCTCTCCTCGCCCAGGGACAGTCCTTGGTTCTTCTCATTGCAGGAGCTCTTAAAAGTGTCAGAGCAGCCCTGCCGGCATGGCCCAGTGGTTGAGCGTCGACCTGGTCACGGTTTGATTCCTGGTCAGGGCACGTGCCCAGGTTGTGGGCTCAATCCGCCATGTGGGGTGTGCAGGAAGCAGCCAATCAATGATTCTCTCTCATCATTGATGTTTCTATCTTTCTCTTTGAAAACAATAAAAATATATTTTTTAAAAATGTCAGAACAGATGAAGTCTTTTACTTGGCTCCTTCCTTCCTCCCTCTCGGTCTGTCCTTCTGCCTCTCTGCGTCTCCCCTTCCTTCCATCTCTCGGTCCCTCCCTCTCCTGGTTCCAGATGTATCCTCAGAAGAGAGAGCAGGAGCAGGCACATGGTGAGAACAAGGGGGCAAGGCTTTGGGGAGGAGGCGGGCTCACACCAGGAGGAGGGTGCTGTGGGCTCACTGTGAGGATGGCAATCCCACGGGGATTAGGGGGCACAAGGACACAGGGCACAGGCTCAAGCTGCTCAGGGAAGGCCAGACAGGGCCCGGCCGTGGGGCCCTGAGGGCTGAGGAGAGGGGCGGATGAGGACTCACCTGCGGTTGAGGCAGCAGTAGATGATGGGATTGTACATGGTGGAGCTCATGGCCAGCCAGAAGAGCGCCAGGTAGACCTGCTGAATGAACTTGTGGCAGTAGATGTCCTCCTGGAAGTTGCCCAGGATGAAGTAGAGGTGGTAGGGCAGCCAGCAGATGGCAAACGTCACCACCACCACCACCATGGTCTTCACAAACTGTGCAGGGAAAGGCTTAGGTCACCCCTCACCTGGAAGCCCCGAGCCCCCATCCTCCCCAGGGCGGGGTGGGGTGCCCCTCTTGCCAGCCTGGGAAGCCCTCAGCAAGCAGGTCCTGTCTACCTCGATGGCCTCAGTCCCCTGGGGCACCCGCTGCTCTCTCCTGGGCCCTCCGTGTAGGGCTTCTGCTCAGCCTGGTCCCCCTGCCCACCCTGCTGTCTTTCCTTTGAAGCCCTCACTCCCCGAATCCCAACTCAGTGGCCACTTCCTTTAACAGGCGCCCTGGATCCCTTGTGGATGAGGCTCACTCCTAACCCCATCCTTTGGGAGTCCCTATGCCAGCTATGGGTCTCCAGTCCTGCTGCCCTCCCTGGGGACTGTGTCTGCCACAGCCCTTCTATCCATAGGTATGAGGCTCCAACGTGGGACCCCAGCCTGTGCCCAGGGCCTAGCTAAACCCCCTGCCCCCCTACTCCCATGGCTGGTTTCAGCAGGTGCCCTTGAGCACAGCCCAGTACCCCATGAGGGATGGGAGACAGGCCCGGGCTGGCAAATGGAGACCAGCTCTCCATGCAGAGGAACACCCACATGGTGTCCTATACCCAACCATCTCCCTGAATGGCCCTGAAAATGTCCAAATAGTAGTTGAGAAGTTGAGACTTCGACCTGATGCACGATGTGATTAACCTACCACCTGCCTGCTTGCCTCACAGGAAGCGGGCAAGGCAAGGACAAGCTCTGAGCCTGCACCAGGATCTCTGGGGGCCTGCGTGGGAGGGAGGAGGGGGAACACTGGCCCTTCCTTTGGAAATTGAAGGCGGATGATGTGGCCGGGAGGCAGCCCAACCTCCGTGACCTCTGAGGGCTGCAGTTCCAGCATCAGAATTCTGTGATCCTAGCAAGGAGCCTCCTGGCGTTCTGCGGGGCTTCTTAGATTCAACATTCTGCTGACTCAGCGGTGCAAGATTTTACTGTCATTCTAAGGTGCTTGGAGGTCTCTGAAATTCCGTGGGGCTTTAGGATTTCCCTAACATTCTGGGAAGTTCCTTTAACGTTGTGTTTACCTCAAGACCAAGGGCAAGTCGGCCTGCCCTGGAAGAACGAATTCAGGCTCCGGCCAGGACTTGTGGCTCCTGTGCTCCGCGGCGCCCCCCTGAGGGCGGGCCTGGAGCCCAGAAGAGAGGCTGCGGGCCTGCCCCTCCCCATCCAGCCCCCCAACCAGCCCACCTTCTTCTTGGCCTGCAGGTACTGGGAGTTGGCGCCATGAGCATGGTACCCGGGTACCCCGCGTCTCCACAGCGTGAAGCCGATGACGCTGTAGGCGAAGAACATCACCGCGAGGGGCAGGAAGTAGATGAGGGCGATCACGGCGAGGTGGTACCTGGAGGGAGAGCCAAGGGCCTGGGCACCGGTGGTACGGGGGCGACTTCGGCCTCGCCAGTCCTCAGTCCCCAGGATCCCGCGGGCGCCTCTGGCGCGCACCCCCCCGCCCCAGGCCTTAGTTTGAGTTAAGGAGGATGGATAAATAAGGCAACCTCAGCCAGCACCTGCCCACAGGGGTCTCTCCGGCTGCAGGAGGGAACCAGTGCTAGCCCTGCGTCCGCCCGTGATAGTCAAGCACCAAAAAGGGAGTCAGTGGGAAGGAAGAAGTTAACCAAGTCATACATTTGTTTAAAACTTAAAATGTCAGTAAGCACAAAGGAGGAAGTAAACTTACTTATCCGCCCCCATCGCTGCTCACAATTCGGAATCTCTCCTTCCAGAACCACAGGTGTGTACAAGTGTTGCCTGAATCGTGGGTGTGCACCAGCCCCAGGGAGCAGGTGCTGGTACCCTGCCTTCCCACTGCCCCTTCTCAGGGCGGGGAGGCCGGTGATAACGTGGGGAACACCGCCTCCCAGTGGCCAGTCCGGAATAGTCTCCCCATCCCTCCCTGAGCCAGAAAATGGGATCCCGTCACTACAGGACCGGCTTTGCAGCAGGGAGTCCTTCTGAGAAGGTGGGGTGCAGGGTAGGGACGAGACCCCAGGCAGGGCCTGCCCTCGAAACTCAACAGTCCCCAGGAACAGGCTTCTCAGAGGAATGGCGCCTTCACCAATACTGAGGCCACAGCGCCGCCCTCTTCTGGCTGGTGCCTGGGGCAGATGGGGACCAGGAAGATAACGTGGGGAACACCGCCTCCCAGTGGCCAGTCCCAGAAGAGTCTGCTCTCCATCCCTCCCTGAGCCAGAAAATGGGATCCTGTCACTACAGGACCGGCTTTGCAGCAGGGAGTCCTTCTGAGAAGGTGGGGTGCAGGGTAGGGACGAGTCCCCGGGCAGGGCCTGCCCTCGAAACTGAACAGTCCCCAGGAACAGGCTTCTCAGAGGAATGGCGCCTTCACCAATACTGAGGCCACAGCGCCGCCCTCTTCTGGCTGGTGCCTGGGGCAGATGGGGACCAGGAAGGGGTGGTGTTGGAGGGCAGGTGTTAGAGGAGGCAGGAACGGGGCTGTGTTGCATGGTGACCTCCAGAAGAGTCTGCTCTCCATCCCTCCCTGAGCCAGAAAATGGGATCCTGTCACTACAGGACCGGCTTTGCAGCAGGGAGTC
>NW_006288853.1:2475058-2475694 GCF_000327345.1 Myotis davidii
TGTGGTGTGGGAGGGCAGGTGTTAGAGGAGGCAGGAACGGGGCTGTGTTGCATGGTGACCTGGCAGCCCTCAGCTCAGATCCTCATGCTTCGGGCAGCTGGGTCCTTGTCGGACTAAACCTGCCACCTCCAGGTTTGTGGTCGTTTGTCCCCTATTAATGTCGCCACGTACTGAGGCGCCACTTCCGTGACAGGCATGGTGCTGGGACTTCTGGGCATTTTCTCCTATGTGCTCACAATAGCCCTTGGACAAGGTCCTTCCACTAATAATCCCCATTTGAGAGAGAAGGTTAAGAGACTACGAAGGGTCTTCCAGCAGCAGGGACAGAGTAGGACTCCAAGCCCTCAAGCAGTTCTTCATCCTCTACAACCGACCATGCCATGCTTGGGCGTCAGGAAGCCCCGCCATGAGGACTAGGCATATGGAGGCCCAGAGGCGAAGGGCTTACCCGGGACACACAGCAGCTGGACCACTCCGAGGTTCGTTCACCGCCCCCCCAGAGCCCTTGGCACCCACCTCAGCACAGGCAGGCACCAGGCATCCCCCCAAAAACATCCCCTGCCCTTCCTTCCTGCCTCAATACCCTGACCCGTGTGGCCCGAGCTTTTACAGTGCCCTCCCCCAAACACCACCCTC
>NW_006288853.1:2477502-2486638 GCF_000327345.1 Myotis davidii
GCGGGTGTTAAAGGCAGGAACGGGGCTGTGTTGCATGGTGACCTGGCAGCCCTCAGCTCAGATCCTCATGCTTCGGGCAGCTGGGTCCTTGTCGGACTAAACCTGCCACCTCCAGGTTTGTGGTCGTTTGTCCCCTATTAATGTCGCCACGTACTGAGGCGCCACTTCCGTGACAGGCATGGTGCTGGGACTTCTGGGCATTTTCTCCTATGTGCTCACAATAGCCCTTGGACAAGGTCCTTCCACTAATAATCCCCATTTGAGAGAGAAGGTTAAGAGACTACGAAGGGTCTTCCAGCAGCAGGGACAGAGTAGGACTCCAAGCCCTCAAGCAGTTCTTCATCCTCTACAACCGACCATGCCATGCTTGGGCGTCAGGAAGCCCCGCCATGAGGACTAGGCATATGGAGGCCCAGAGGCGAAGGGCTTACCCGGGACACACAGCAGCTGGACCACTCCGAGGTTCGTTCACCGCCCCCCCAGAGCCCTTGGCACCCACCTCAGCACAGGCAGGCACCAGGCATCCCCCCAAAAACATCCCCTGCCCTTCCTTCCTGCCTCAATACCCTGACCCGTGTGGCCCGAGCTTTTACAGTGCCCTCCCCCAAACACAGACCTACACACACATTCCTGACTGTACCTGTGCGCACACACACGCCCACAAGCACACCCACATACTTATACACACACAAATGCTCACAGACATGAGTGGGGCAGCGCACCTGCACATGCAGTGTCACATGCACATGTGCACGCATCCATATTCTCGTTTAAGGGCACACATCCTGATCAAAGGGGCAGAGTGGGGCGGTGGAGGGGGGAGACTGGGCTCTGAGGCAGGACTGCCTGTGTTTAGCTCCTTCCTTCACCACTTACTAGCGGAACGGTCTTGGGCACATTACTTAGTTTATTAGCGCCTCAGTTTCCTCATCTGAAAAATGGGAATAATAATAATACATATCCCATAATATTAAGGGAAGTAGATGAGTTCATATATGTAATATATTTAGAACAAGCCTGACACTTAGTACTTGATGTTTCTTGTAGTATACACATGTACTCACATAATCCCAAGTACACTCACCGACACATATGTGTACCCACATGCACATCCTACACATGTGTACATGCATGTGTGTGCAAACACACAAGCACACACATTGGCAGGTGTATGCACATGTACACACACCCACGCTTCCCCCACCCCCAGGCCTTACCAAAGGATCACCTTGCCACCGTTGTCTTTGGGCCAGGCCACTACGCACTTGGTGGCTCCCTGGTCCATGATGATGGTGGAGTAGAAACACTGGGGAAAGGCGAGGGCCAGGGCCACCAGCCAGATGCCAGCAATAACCGCTCTGGTGCCAGGGGCTGAGAGCCGTGGCTGGAAGGGGTGGACGATGGCTATATACCTGTGAGCAAGGGACAGTATAAGCAGTGGGCGCCTTCCTGTCACACCAGCCCCTCCTGCTCCCCCACTGCAGGCCCTCACCCTCGAGCCCCGTTCCCCACATGCTGCTGGTGACCTGCAGAAAGACAGCGGGGCTGCTGGCTTTCCCACAGCCACATGGCACACTGTGGCCTAAACCCCAGCCCAGACCCCCAGTACAATGCCTCCCTCTGAGAATGGACTTGCTCTCTGTGGCCACAAGAGAGCAGTGTGGCCATATTGGAAGTCCATCTCCGGACATTTGTCTGAAGCTCAGCCCTAGGCCAGTCCCTCTTCTGCTCAGAAACCTGAGCAGAGCCCAACAGTCCCCTGGACAGAGCCCACAGTAGCGCTGCCGCCAGCCTTCTGCAATGGTGGAAACGCTCTCTGTATGCACTGTCCTGTTCGGGCAGTTTTAATGAGTTAGAACTTAAATAGGCACATATGGCCACAGCTCCGTTATCAGACAGCACAGGCCCACACCTTTAAACGCGGCATTCAATGCCCTCTGCACGTGGCCAGTGCACTGTCCAGCACCTTCCTTGGCTCCCTCTGGTGGTGGAACAGCCTGCCTGTGTGACCCTCTGCGGTATAGCACACAGGATGATGAAGACAGTCAGTTACACTGAAATACCATCATTAAAAAATAAAATAAAGTTGGGGCATAGTAATGTGTTCGCTTCTTTATCCATCCACTAAACAACAAGATCTACCAGCAGTCTGGAAACTATGGTGATTTTGAAGTAGTGATTGATGAGTGTAGGCGATACTTTGAGATTTCTGCACAACAGAAGTACCTGTGATACCGGTATGTATTGGTGACAGTCCCAGGCCCTGCTGGAGTCCCAGCGAACTGTGGTGTGCTGCCTACATTGGTAACTGCGACCCCCTCCAAATTCATGACCCCTCATATTTCGCTCTCAGTCCACGGTCACAGCTGGTGCACCTCTGGACTAGATGACTATTGACCAGCCCTGCCCACCCTGTGACACTGACCTTCTCCCTGGACTGTGGCCTGGCCCCGGGCCAGACCTACCCCTCCACAGCCCGGACCCAGGCCGAGTACCTTAGCAGGAGAAGTAGGCCATGTTCCTCAAGGTTCATCTTTTTTTTTTTTTTGGCCCTTTTGTCTTTTAAAAAATAAATATATTATTTTTTTATTTCAGAGAGGAAGGGAGAGGGAGAGAGAGATAGAAACGTCAATGATGGCAGTGCCCTCGGCGGTCCCGGATCTGTCTCTTGCTTCAACAGAGATTGGACCGGACAGACCCAGGGACGCCCCTTCTTCCAGCCTCTGGTCACCCTCCTGTTTCTTACCAGTCACCACCTTCAGAAGCACCTCTGGGACCAGCCAGCACACCGTTTTGTTTGTTTGTTTTTCCTACCTTAACTCCTTATTGCCGAACAACCATGTGCTCCCAAATTAGTCAGAATTATTCCACCGAGGAGGAGGCTGTGGTCCACCGCCTGGCCAGCCTGCCTCTGCGGCCCCACACCGCCCTCTCTCAGGGCTTCTATTTCGACCACAACGGTGTAGCTCCGGGGTGGGGGTGGCGGGGGAGCGGGGGCCACTTCTTCCCGGAGGTGGCGAGGAGAAGCACGAGGGCCCTGAGCGTCTCTTAAAGCTGCAAAACAAGCGCAGAGGCCGCGTTCTCCTCCAGGACGCCCTGAAGCCGCCCAAAGTGAGTGGGCAAAACTCAGGACGCCATGGAGCCACCCTGGCCTTGGAGAGGAACCAGAACCGGCCCTTTGGATCTGCAGGCCCTGGTTCTACCCGCACAGACCCCTGTGACTTCCTGCAGAACCACTTCCGGGGTGAGGAGGTGAAGCTCATCAAGAAATGGGCGACACCTGACTCACCCCGCAGGCTGCTGGCCCCAGGTTGGGCTGGGGTGGGGGGTTGGGGGGGCTCGGCCTGGCTGGGTGAGAGTCTCTTCAAACGGCTCATCCTCAAGCACAACTAGGAACCTTCGGAGCCCAGAGGCCTTTGAGGGGCCCCTCTGCATCCCCTGGTGTCTGGCTTTTGCCTGAGCCTCGCCTCAAAACTACTAGCCATTCTTTTAACACCCTGAAGCCCTCTCCCGTGCATTGGATCAATAAACAATAAAGCTTTTTGCAGCCAGAAAGAAAGAAAGAACAAGAAAAAGAAATCAATGATGAGAATCATTGATTGGCTGCCTCCTGCACGCCCCCTACTGGGTGACGAGCCCACAATCCAGGCATGGGCCTCAAACAAGAATTGAACTGTGACCTCCTGGTTCATGAGTTGATGCTCAACCACGGAGCCACACTGGCTGGGTCCTCAAGGTTCTTGAGGATTCTGCACCCCCATCGATGACGTAGGTGACCATAGTCAGCGGGTGGGCTTAGGTGTCCTTCCTGCTCTAGCAGGTGGGGTGGGAGAGGAGGGCTTTTCTTCGTGGTCTATTACAGAGGAGCGGCCTGGGACAGTAGGACCGGCCTCACGTATTATTTATTACTTATTTATCTGTTATTTATTATTGACTTGGCCTTGCCCTGAGCTGTATGCCTTGAGGTCTGGGGCATGAAGTTAGCAGCCGACTGTGCCAAGAGCATTTCCGCCCGGACTTGGTGAGGACTCGCTCTGTGCTGCTCCTCACGCCCCCCAGGCATGCTCCTGCCTCGGGCTGTGGCTGCTGCTGCGCCTGCTGCCTGGAACATTCCTTCCCCAGAGCCTGGGAAGCTCATTCTCTGGCTTCCCTTCTGTCTGCTCAAATCCTACCCTCACAACAAGTCCAGTTCTGACGCCCTGTCTAACACTCCAACCTGCCCCCACCCCAACACACACCCCCTAGCACCTCGGGCTCCCTTGCCCCTTCCTAACATTCCCCGTAGCCCAGCTGGAGTCCGGCGAACTGGGACTCCACATGCCGTAGATAATTTATTTATGCCTGCATTTATTATTTAACTTCTCACCGGGCAGGCATTTTTCTCTGTTCTTCCCGTCGCCCTTCAATGCCCAGAACAGTATCTCTACATAGTAGGCATTGAACGTATGAATGAATGAAGAAATGAATGGACAAGTCTCCACTCTTACCACCCTGACCAGAGCCACCCTCCTCTCTCACCTGGATTACTATTCAACAGCCTCCTGCCTGGTCTCCTGGAAGTTTTAAAAAGGACGTTTTTATGAGGTCATTTGGGGACTATTGTCTCCTATTGCTATATATTCCCAATGCCTGAAATAGACAACACACGCAAAATACTTGTTGAGTAAAAGGAAGAAAATCTTAGGGGGACTTTCAGTTACATCCGGGGGGTATTAAGGGTCTTTTTTGTGGTGGCAGTGGTGTGTGTGTCTGGATTCCAGTCACTCGGCCCTGCCCTTGACTTGCTGGCTGACCGCAGGGGATCCTGCACATCTCTCTAGCCTCAGTTTCCCTGGATGAAAAATTAGAACGTGTGTCTAGATCAGCGGTTCTCAACCTGTGGGTCATGACCATTTTGGGGGCCGAACGACCCTTTCACAGGGGTTGCCTAAGACCATCAGAAAACATATATATAATTACATATTGTTTTTGTGATTAATCACTATGCTTTCATTATGTTCCATTTGTAACAATGAAAATACATCCTGCGTATCAGATATTGACATTACGATTCATAACAGGAGAAAAATCACAGTTATGAAGTAGCAACGAAAATAATTTTATGGTTGGGGGTCACCACAACATGAGGAACTCTATTAAAGGGTCGCGGCATTCGGAAGGTTGAGAACCACAGGTCTAGATGAATAGTCTTAAAACTTTCTTTTTGTTGTTAATTAGTAGAAACAAATTTCTCAAATGAAGTCTTCAGAGAAACTAGAATAAAACAGCCAAGAGCAGAGAAGTGAGCTGCTGTAGGTGAGGGGTTGCTGAGGTAGTTAGGTTGGGCTGGGGGACCGTGAGCCGCATCAAACCGTCCTGATGAGGCACCTGCGTCTCCGAGGGTCCGGGCTCCCACCCTGCCTCCCACACGTCTGGTGTCTTTCCTCTGTTTCCTTCTGTTTGTCTCATCCACACTCCCCCAGGGGCACACAGTCCCCTCTGCATTCACACCAGGCCCTGCTTGCCCCAGCGCCCGCGTTACAAGGATCTCGTATCTGCCCACTGATCACTCCTCCATCCCTCCCTGACCCCTTCAGCAGAAGTCAGCCTGCAGCCCCTGACAGCAGCCACGGGAAAATACTGGTCTCTGTGTAATGGTATGCTATCTGCATGCAATATTAAATTCCCACCTCGTCTAATCTCTCTAGGAGTAGGAAAACCGTATGAGCAATTTTCTTGTAGTAAAAGACAGACCCCAAAGCGAAGAGCAACTTCAGAATAGAACACTCCAGAAAGTTCCTTAAACACTGCGACTCTTGCCCTGCCTTGAACAACCATCTGTGTGAAGTTCTCTCTGAGTGTAGCCTTCACCGCACCTGCTTCAGCCCCACAGTCCCCTGCCTTCCCGATGCTTAGGTTTGGATCATGACCAGGTTGGGAGGCAACTCCCTGGGTTCAGTCACCAGCCCGTCTGAGCTCCCGCAGCGCGAGCCGGCTCCCCCCAGCTTCCCCCAACCCCCTCCGCCTCTTGCCTGTCTGCGGCGATGGCGGTCATGGAGTAGATGCTGACGAACATGACCGTGACGGGGAAGAGGTTCTGGAAATAGCAGAAGGCGCGGCCGAAGTACCAGATGTTGTGGCTGGCGTAGACGAAGTTGAAGACAGCGTTGAAGGCAGCCATGCAGAGGTCGGCCAGGGCCAGGTTGACGATGAAGTAGTTGGTGACCGTGCGCATCCTCTGATGGGCCAGGATGATCCAGATGACCGTGGCGTTGCCCGTCACGGCCACCAGCACAAGGACCAGGTAGGCCGCAGCCCACAGTGCCAGCTGCCAGCCGGGCATGGAGAAGGCGGTGATGCCCGTGGTGTTGCTCTCAAGGCCAGAGGAGATGTTGGCATCAGTCTCCACAGCACAGGTCCCCATGGCTGCCTCTGGGTCTGGCTCCTCAGCTCCTTCCGCAGCCCGGTGCCATCGGAGAGAATCCTCTGGGCGTGAGCATCTGGGGGAGAGAGAAGTAGGCGCAAACCCAGGCACGTCAGGGAAAGCCGGGGTCACTCCCAAGTCTCAAGCGGAGATGAGTCGGGCTGAGGGAGAGCTGGTTCCAGGGCCATTGGCATTTCAGCTCCCCGTGTCCTGGCCAGACGTCTGCGACGGCACCTGGAACTCTAGCGTCCGAGACAC
This sequence comes from Myotis davidii, assembly GCF_000327345.1. Classification (NCBI taxonomy): domain Eukaryota; kingdom Metazoa; phylum Chordata; class Mammalia; order Chiroptera; family Vespertilionidae; genus Myotis; species Myotis davidii. Next base: position 2,484,164 of record NW_006288853.1, read on the forward strand.
GGCTTCAGAGCAGGCGATGTCCTTGCAAATGATCAGTCAGTCACTGCTTCACTGCAGAGATGGAAAAACAGATTCCAAGGGGAGGTGACCATGTGACCAGCCCAAGTCTCTCAGGACGTTGGTGACCAGCCAGGACGCAAACCCAGGTCCCCCCTAATATTATTCAGGAACCGGCCTGAGTCAGATGAGCATACAGCAGCAGTCTTCGATTCCACAGGTCAGCCGCTGTCCCCCCAGGCTTCGGGGTGCAGGCCGGGCTGCCAGCCCGCGGACCGCCGCCTTCCCCGCTGCTCCCCCGTGCGGGGCGGCCGAGGGCCTTGGCAGAGGTGCTGCCTGCTCATGAGATGGGGCTCTGGCTCCCGCCCCTCGTCCCAACCCTGCGTGGATGGCCCAGCCCTGTCTCTTGAGGAAACATTCAGGACTGGTTGCCAGGCAGGGAGGAGTGGGGGTGGCGGGGTGGGGGCTGGCATGAAGGGCACAGGCCTCAGTGGGGTGTTTATATTCAGCCCAGGCGAGGAGCTACATGTCGAACGTGATGAGGAGCACGTACTTGGGAGCCAGACTGGGTGAGAGTCAGCCCCAGTGATGCCAGGCAAGTCTCTTAACTTCTTGGAACATTAGCTTTCCCGGCTCAAAGGATCAAAGGATCGGGGGGAAAGCGTCCACCTCGCGGCACACAGCCGGTCCCTGAATGATGTTATTTTGTCCCGTGTTGTTTCATCATAACATTAATGAGATGCGTGGGAGTTTAACTCTGTTTATATCAGTTAGCTTATGGTTAAGCTTTTTTTTATCATGCATCATTTTGCTTAAAGTTTCAGATGATGTTAAATGAAGACTATTGTCTTTGTGAGTTTTAAATGAGATACTGTGTGTAAAGTCTGTTTAGCATAGGGGCCACCCTCACCGCCCCCTCAAAAGCTCGGGGCTCTGCAGGAAGGAGAAGACAGAACTCAAAGCATTTCTAACCAGTTCCTAGGTGACGCTAATGCTGCTGCCCCCGCGACCTCAGTTAACCCCTCTCAGAGGACAGAGGACAAGGTCAGGGCTCGCTGCCTCTCCCGTGAGTCCCGGAAGGACTGGCTGGGGCTGCTCTGGGTTTGCCCACGGGAATCTGCTCTTGGTTGTTGACTGTGTGCACGTGTGGGCGCTGAGCAGGGCAGCTAACTCCCAGGCAGCCGGAATTTGTCTGCTCACATACACCTGGGAGGCGGGGAGCGTGTCCCTCATTCCGCAGAGGCCAGCTCGCACTCACCAGCACCGCTGGCCGTGCTGTGCTGAGCGTGCGCTCGTGTCCTGGAATCCAGCCCTGCGCCTTGGGGAGGGTCCCTTCTGCCCCGTGGGTGTGTCATTATGCGGCTCTTGGGACTCCTGCCCTCCCCTCGTCAGCTCCAGGCACACCTGGCCCAGTCCTGGCCAGGCCAACGGGGCAGAGGCCTGTTCCTCTGGAGAAAGCCACCAGCCTGTCCTGGCCTAAGGGCTTCTGCCAGCATCCAGAGCCCTGGGGCTTATCTGTGTCTCCTGCTCTGCGGCCAGGGCTCCGAGGCAGACCGTGTGGGAGCAGGATGTAGCAAAGGCAACCTCTCTCTATCTGCTCCCAGGAAGCTGAATTTGCTGAGCTTCAGGTGCCAGCACAGTGCAGGGCTGGCACCCTCGTGAGCGTGTCACCAGTCACAGAAGCCCATGATAGTACAAATTCCCCATCATCCTGCCACCGCCATTGCATATGTCACCGGGGTTCTATGACGCTCTTGACGGCTAGTCTTTGTTAAAAGAGAGAAAAGGTCTGAATTCCTTTAGCTCCTGTGGGCACATGAAGACGCTGGTTTGCTCATGGAGGTTTGTGTGTGGGACGGCCCTTCCACCAGGAAGTGGAGGGGAAGGGCTGGCCCTCGGTTCTGCCGGGATTGGATGAGCTGATGGCGCACAGGGAGCCTCTAGGGCAGTGGTTCTCAACCTTGGCTGCACATTAGAATCACCTGGGAATCTTTTTAAAATCCTGATTTCTGAGCCTCATCCTCCGGAAACTCAGTTTCTTTGTTACTAATGTTGTGGCCCCACCCCATAACAAAGAAACAGAATTTCTGGAGGATGAGGCCCAGAAATCAGGTTTTTAAAAAGATTCCCAGGTGATTCTAATGTGCATTCAAGGTTGAGAACCACTGTCCTAAGACTTCCGTTCAGCCAGCTTTCCAGGAGTTCTGGATGATTTTTTGTTCTGTATTTTAGTTGTAGTTTTGATGTGGTTGTGGGACAAAGTGAGTATAGTCCCTAGCGTACACCGCCATCTTGGATCTCCTCTCCCGTAACATTTCTGAATTCAATTCTTCTTTTATCTTCACCTGAATAGTGAGAATATTTTTTCCATTGATGTTTTTTCTAAGAGAGAGAGAGAGAAAGTGAGAGGTAGAGAGAGAGAGAGAGAGAAAGAGAGAGAGAGATATCAAATGGTTGCCTCACACATGTGCCCCCACT
>NW_006288853.1:2488754-2489517 GCF_000327345.1 Myotis davidii
ATGGGGCTCTGCCTCCCGCCCCTCGTCCCAACCCTGCGTGGATGGCCCAGCCCTGTCTCTTGAGGAAACATTCAGGACTGGTTGCCAGGCAGGGAGGAGTGGGGGTGGCGGGGTGGGGGCTGGCATGAAGGGCACAGGCCTGAGTGGGGTGTTTATATTCAGCCCAGGCGAGGAGCTACATGTCGAACGTGATGAGGAGCACGTACTTGGGAGCCAGACTGGGTGAGAGTCAGCCCCAGTGATGCCAGGCAAGTCTCTTAGCTTTCCCGGCTCAAAGGATCAAAGGATCGGGGGGAAAGCGTCCACCTCGCGGCACACAGCCGGTCCCTGAATGATGTTATTTTGTCCCGTGTTGTTTCATCATAACATTAATGAGATGCGTGGGAGTTTAACTCTGTTTATATCAGTTAGCTTATGGTTAAGCTTTTTTTTATCATGCATCATTTTGCTTAAAGTTGCAGAAACTATCGATGATGTTAAATGAAGACTATTGTCTTTGTGAGTTTTAAATGAGATACTGTGTGTAAAGTCTGTTTAGCATAGGGGCCACCCTCACCGCCCCCTCAAAAGCTCGGGGCTCTGCAGGAAGGAGAAGACAGAACTCAAAGCATTTCTAACCAGTTCCTAGGTGACGCTAATGCTGCTGCCCCCGCGACCTCAGTTAACCCCTCTCAGAGGACAGAGGACAAGGTCAGGGCTCGCTGCCTCTCCCGTGAGTCCCGGAAGGACTGGCTGGGGCTGCTCTGGGTCTGCCCAGGGGAAG
>NW_006288853.1:2489711-2501552 GCF_000327345.1 Myotis davidii
GCAAATATTCTAGATGCTATCAAAAATCGGGGCTCAAATGATTGTCATTCATCGTACATGTCCAGGCAGAGAGCAATCTAAGGCAGTGGTTCTCAACCTTGGCTGCACATTAGAATCACCTGGGAATCTTTTTAAAATCCTGATTTCTGAGCCTCATCCTCCGGAAATTCTGTTTCTTTGTTACTAATGTTGTGGCCCCACACCATAACAAAGAAACAGAATTTCCGGAGGATGAGGCTCAGAAATCAGGATTTTAAAAAGATTCCCAGGTGATTCTAATGTGCAGCCAAGGTTGAGAACCACTGCTAGGAAGTGCCCCTGACTCAGAGTTTAGCGTGCAGGCTGTTTGTCAGGGATCCTCACCTGGGGAAGGGAGGAGGAAGCAGGAGTGGGCAGAGGAGGAAGTTGAGTTATGATGCAGTAAAGGGAGCCTTGGACAACCCCTGGGCCGCTCTGGACTAGAATTTTCCTTGAGAGTCAGCCGGTGTTGGGCAAAGGTGGTCAGGCCTTACACTTCCACATGGATCACTGGGTGTGTGCTGCCCTGAGAAGGGGTGTGGCCTTGCACAGGGCAGCTCTCTGAGGCAATGGCTGAAGGAGGGGAGAGCTGAGCACTGACTGCCTCGGGCTCTCCAGCATCCTGTAGGGAGCCCGGGAGCCCAGGTCAGGGTGAACCGGCCGAGCAGCAGCCTCCGGGACATGGGTGTGAGCTCGCCCGTGCTCCTCACGATCTCTGTTCTTGTGGCTCTTGGGCTGGAGGTCTGAAGACTGGAGTGGAGAGCGGAGCTGTCTTTTTCAGGGGTTTGGAGGAGGAGAAGATGGAGCAGCTGCAGGGGTGAGGGAAGGAGACGGAGAGAAGAGGGGCTCCAGGAAGGCGTGTGGACTGGGTGCTTCTGCAGCGGTGTCTGAGGGAGGGCACTGCGGGGCCTGGGCCACTCGGTCGTGACTTCAGAGGGTCACACAGCATCAAGGGCACTAGGCTGGGAAGGTCTGTGGGTCTCTTAGCCACCTCAGGGTTCCCTTGGTCTGGGCAGCATGAGGACCACGACAACACAGTGAGCTTGTTATTCAGCTAAAGGAATCGGGTGGAAGGATCAGTCTTCATTGCTGCTTTTTAAAGGGTTAAAATGTCCCTTCCTTCATGAAATAATGGTGAGGGCAGATGGGGGTTGGTCTGGTTTTCCTTTTCCTCTAAAATTGCTTATTTACTGGAATAAAAAGTTGGTGACGCACAGGGTACCCTCCGTTAGGTTTTTGATATGTGATTGGTCCATGAAATTCAAGGACCCAGGAGCCCCAATCTAGTTCCTCATTTGGAGAAGAGGAGGGGGAGCCCCTGAGGGAGGTGAGGGGCTGCCTGCCCAGGAGGTGAGGCCGTGCCCCCGATCGCTCCCCTCTGTCCTCCGCGGCCTTTACTGGTCTGTCTGCCTCCTCTCTCTCGGGACCCATCAAAGCCACCTCCCTGGATAGGGAGCTCCTCAGGGCCTGGACTGTGTCCTGTTTATGTCTGGTGCCCAGGAGAGCTGCCAGCACATCACGAGTGCCCTATAAATGTGGGTTGATTGAAAATGAATAAGATTTAAAATATGACTCAGGGGTGAGGGACAGGGAATCTTATACATAGAATAGATATTATATATCCGTATAGCTACTTACATCTATATTTGACACAGATAGATATGGAAGCCTTAAACTAATGAGACTAGCACTAATGATGGGATTTCAGGCAACTCTGAGTAGGCAGGGCAGTATAATGCCTGGCACATTGGCACATAGTAGATGCTCAATAATTGTCAAGAGAATAAGTGAATAACAAATGGTAAATGAAGTTTAAAATATCGCCCTGCCAGGGGTGAAGGGAGTAGATCCTTGTTTTTACAGGATCTGAAGCTTAAACTGAAATCACATGTCTTCCTAGGAAGGGTGGGGCTTTTGGCGGACACTGGGGTTTCTGGAGCGTTCCAGAACTTATTCCTCGTGGATAGCCCCTTTGCCTCTAAGCTAGAGGGTTCCAGGTGGCCCCTTTAGGAGATGAGCCCTGCACCCCCTGCCCCCTGGCCTGAGTGTCCGTGGCCCAGGATTTGGGACTTCAAAGGGAGGAGAGAACTGGCCTCAGCCCAGAGCAAGGGCTGCAGCTGACACCATTGTTAAACACTGAGTGTGCTGGGCCGTGCCGCCCCTGAAAGCCTGAAGTTTATCTGGCTGGAAAAGAGAGGCGTAGTGTTTACATCTGCTGTGGTCCTGGTGTACACAGAGCTCAGAAGCGCTTAACACAAAATGAATTCATTTCTCAGCATCAGGCTCCACAAAACCTGCCCATTTATGGCAGGCGGAGGAGGAAGTAAGCGAGGCCGTCCTAGGAGGGGGCACCTCAACACCCGCCGGCTGGTTGGATAACTAGGGGTCATCCCAGAGACAGCCTGGGCACAGACAGAGGGGCCTTGGTGTCTGCCCAGGGCATTGGCAAATGTGGCAGCAAGCTCTGTGGGCGGATGAGGTGAGGCCAGGGGGTTGGTGAAGGGCCTGCCAAGCCCTGGGCCCGGCGGCAAGTCTGTGGACTGGGCAGGTGCTCCGATGACCAGCCCGGAGTTAGGAGAAAAGATCACGTCTCTACCTTCAGGAAGCTCCCTTCCTTCCACTGGGGTTGGCACATAGCATATGCCCACTTATTATTTGCTAATTAAATAAATAGCAACGAACACACTGAAACAACTTGGATGTAATATTAGGGATGCTTTTTTACTGTGGGTAATAATGACTTAAACACATAGGTTCTTTTTTAAAAAATATGTTTTTATTGATTTCAGAGAGAAAGGGAGAGGGAAATAGAAACATCAATGATGAGAGAGAATCTTTGATCAGCTGCCTCCTGCACACCCTCTACTGGGGATGGAGCCTGCAACCTGGGCATGTGCCCTTCACCGGAATCGAACCCAGGACTCTTGAGTCCACAGGCTAATGCTCTATCCATTGAGCCAAACTGGCTAGGACAAAATAAATAGGTTCTTATTTTTCTCATATAACAAGAAGTCTGGAGGTAGGTGATTCCATGCTAAACAGCTCAACAATATCAAAATTTCTATGAGAATTTTTTTTTTCATGGCCTTCCAAATATCACGTTCCTACATGAGAGCATTCCCACTCCAGAAAGGGATTAGGAGGAAAAGAACTCTCCTTCTAGGCCTCTCTCTTCTGTCAGGGAGGAAAACCTTTCCCAGGACCCTCCCAGCAGATGTCCCTTACATCCGCTTGGTCAGATGAGGTCACATGGCCACCCTTAGCTGCAAGAGAAGCTGGGAGAGGGAATGTCTTCCTTCTTCAAGACCCACTTGGTTTTTGGCACAGTGGCACTCACTGGGGCTGGTGGGAAGAAGCCAATTCTAAGAGCCCTTACTCCTCCTTGCCCACATGGTTCCTTTTGGGGACGTCCCAGGAGCCATCAGAGCATCATAATGTCATAATGAACAGATGATCATGCACCGTGCTCGGTGCTTGCTGGAGAATGTCACTTTCTGTCTCTTGAAACTCTCTCCTTAACTCTGACCACCCAGGAGGCTGAGCTCCGCCAGTGAGCTCACCTGTTTCAGGACAGTCAGGCGACTGTCATTACTGTGGTCACTGCAGTGGTTACAGAGTGCCACCCCTGTGCCTGGTGATTGAATAAGTTACATAACCTCTTTGTGCCTCCTTTTCCTCATCTGTAATATGAGGCTAGTTGTACCACCTTATAGACTTGTTGTGAAGATTAAATTAGTTATACAGGCAAATTGCTCCGAATAGTACCTGGCACACAGGGTTGAATAAGTGTTTGCTGTTGTTACCTTATTATATCCCCATTTCTCAGATGGGAATGTAAGCTCATAATGTTTAAATAACATGTCCAAGGTCACACAGTTGGAGGAGCCAACAGGGAAAGCTGGTCTGACTCCACAGCCCACACCTTTTTTAAACATAGGGCGTAGCTTCTCCGTGATGACAAGCGTTTCCAGAATGTCCGAAGGGCGAAGTGTTTGGCAATAGATGCTATTTATTAATTCCTTAGGGCCCAGGTGGGATGCCACCTCCTCCTGGGAGCCCCCCAGGGTATCACTCTCTGTTCTCCACTGGCACCTGGCAGGCCCTTCTGGAGAACACAAGCCTGCCCCTTGTCTCTTCTCCGGAGGGAAGAGAAGTCAGTCTTACCCACTGTTGTGGTCATTACACGGACACAACCTTAGCCCCCCGCATCCCCCCACTCAGAGGCACCTGGTCCTGATAAGGACAGTGATGCCCAGACACAGCACTCCCTGGAGGTCAGCCAGCCAGTACTAGCAGAGCTGTGCCTGGAGCTCGGGCCTCCAGACTCCGTCCAGCGACCTCTTCTCTGCTCAGGCGTCCTCCATGATGTGAGCAGAGAGAGAGTGGCTTATCCAAAGGAGACCCTTACAGTTGGGTTGAACAAGGGGGCTGCTCACCTGGGAGATCCTGGCCTGAGCATGAAGAGGAGAGCATGTTGCCCAGCCAGTGTGGCTCAGTGGTTGAGCATCAACCCATGCACAGGAGTCACTGGTTCGATTCCCGGTCAGGGCACATGCCCGGGTTGTGGGCTCGTTCCCTAGTACCAGGCGTGCAGGAGGCAGCCAATCAATCGATGTTCTCTCTCATCGATGTTTCTGTCTATCTTTCCCTCTCCCTTCCTCTCTCTCTAAAATCAATAAAACTTTTTTTTTAAAGAGGAGAGTATGTTTTACTCATCTCTAATCTCCCACTTTCTCCCCTGCTGCTACCTGGGCCCAACTCAGCTGCTGCATGCCTACAGACTGCTGCTGCATGCATGCGGGTTGCTGCCTGAGTGTCTGTAATATACAGATGACAACACTAGAGGGCGACCTCACTGCTTTAATCCTTGTGACCACAAGGGCTTTAAGCACCTGTCAATCAGATGATGATGATGATAATTATGATAACGATGACCACAGCAAGAGCTATTTATTGAACGAAGCCTCCTGTAATAAGCACACATCATCTCTGATCAGCAGGTCTTCATACACACCCCCCTTTCTCCTGCACTTCAAAAAATGGACCACTTCCACCCAATTAGAAACCTGCACACTAAATCGCCATCATGCATTTAGATTTAACTGTATATATTGCTCACCATTGTGTTCTGTCTTCCCTCCATCTCAACATCTCTGTTCTGATTTAAATTGCCATTTGGTTAGAGTACTTCCTGGAAGTTTCTATTCGTGTATGATAGGAACATGGATAGGTACAAGAATTTTCTTTTTTAAAAATTATCTTTATTATTGAAATTATTACAGATGTCCCCCTTTTTCCCCATTGACTCTCTCCACCCTGCTCATGCACCCCCAGGCCTTCACTGCACTATTGTCTGTGTGCATGGGTTATGCATGTATGTATACAAATTCTTTGGTTAATCTCTTCCTGTCCCCTACAAGTATTTTCTCTGAGAATTTGCATGTTTAAAAATATTTTTCTTTTGTCTTTCCAGTGAATGATAATTTTGACAGGCTATAGATTCTTAGATTGTGGTTATTTCCTCTCAATAATCCATGACGTTGTTTCCCTATATTCCAGATTCAGGAGTTAAAAATGAAAAATCTAATGTTTGTCTGATACTCTTTTAAGGAACCCACTCTTTCTACTGAAATATTGTAGCTTTATCTCTTTTCTCATTGAAATTCAGGAATTTGCCAATTTATACCATAGGTGTAAAGGAGTATGAATTTTATTTATTTTTAAATATGTTTTTATTGATTTGAGAGAGGAAGGGAGAAGGATAGAGAAATAGAAACATAGGTGAGAGAGAAACATTGATCAGCTGCCTCCTGGGTATGTGCCCTGACCGAGAATTGAACTGGGGACCTCTTGGTTCACGGGTTGATGCTCAACCACTGAGCCACACTAGCCAGGCAAGGAGTATGAGTTTTAAATATGGTACTTGGTGAGTCCTTTCAATTTGGAAATAAATTTTCTTCAATTTGGAAATAAATTGGGAACTTTTCTTTTATAACTTCTTCTCATGTCACTTAGGAATGTTTTCAGGTGCAAGTAGCAGAAACTGATAAAGAATGACTTGAATAAGTGGCTGCTTATTTTTCTCATTTAACAAGAAGGCTCTGGGTAGGCAGAGTTGCTGGCTTTGGTCCAGTTGTTCACCGCTAGAGGCTGCACTGACATCTTCAGTTTTCCTGGCCTCTGTCTTGTGGTCATAGGATGGCTACTGTAGCTCCTGGCGCTATGCGCACACTCAGGGTACAGAGGATGAAGAAAAAAAGCATTGTACTACTTGCATATGCATCTATATTTAAAAAATGATCTTTCTGCGCACTGATGTCATGGGCTGGAACCATGTCACATAGCACAGGAAACTGGTAATACGTGTATTTCACGTGGCCAGCCTCCCTAGTGGAGTCTGGGAAGGGAGGGGGAGGTTGGGAATGGGGTTGAGTTAGTCAGCCCACGGCATTTGCCACATTTCTTCATCTTGGATCTGGCCTCCACATGTCTTATCTTTCTCTTCTGTTTTCCACTTCTTTGTGTTTCTGCTCTGTACTGTGAGATATTTCTCTCACTTTATCTTCCAGACTCAATCCTCAGCACTGACCTCTATTGAATTGTTACATTTGAAACTCATACTTTCTAGTTTGCAAGAGTCTTTTGCATTTCTCCAATTACATCTTCTTCAGAGTTCCCGTAACCTTTCCCACGAAATCTGTGCACTGGTAGGGTCCTACCCCCCTGCCCCCAGCCCCCCAAGATTTCCTGGTTATGTGGCACAGTGAGTGAACTGGCAGGGGCAGGGTAAGGGATGTGCAATGCTCGGCCAAAAAAACTTTAGGATTTACCCGAGTCAACTTTATAAAAGTTCTGCTATAGTTTAATATCTGGGTATTGTGCAAACAAATGTTGGAAATCCAGGTGTGACTTACCTGTTTGATAAAACAGGTCTAGTAGGGCTCCGCTGGAGGTATTTATCAGTAATTTGAATTCTACTAGTGATTTCAAACAGTGGGTTATGTCTAGTGTTAAAACAAAGGGGATAGTATAGAAAATGTGAAAGTGTATCACATGGTAAAGTGAGTTTATTTCATGCACTTTTGCTCAGTGTGTGTTTTGTGTGTTTATCAGGCTAGACTGTGAACTACGTTTCTGGGTAATATTAAAAACCTCTATTGAATTGTTACATTTGAAACTCATACTTTCTAGTTTGCAAGAGTCTTTTGCATTTCTCCAATTACATCTTCTTCAGAGTTCCCGTAACCTTTCCCACGAAATCTGTGCACTGGTAGGGTCCCTAGTGGCTGCCAGCCACCAGCTGGGGCTTCCCTCCCTTCCCCGCAGGCCCCACCCCCTGGTTGAACTCCTGGAAGGCCTCCTGGTGGAGGGGACAATTTGCATACTATGCTTTTATTATATAGGATCCCCTTCTGTCCTTCCTGCTGGTTCTACTTTGTGTGTTCATCAAGCAATTACATACCTTCTACTTGATCCCCAAAGAAAGACGTGCCTTCTCTCCCACCACTGTCCTCCTGCTCTAGCTCAGGAGAGTGGACCCTGCACCTGCCCTTGCCCTAGAAGATGTAGGGCTCTCTGTGGCCTCTGATGCCCCCCTGCCCCCGGCCCCCCAAGATTTCCTGGTTATGTGGCACAGACAGTGAACGAACTGGCAGGGGCAGGGTAAGGTATGTGCAATGCTTGGCCAAAAAAACTTTAGGATTTACCTGAGTCAATTTTATAAAAGTTCTGCTATAGTTTAATATCTGGGTATTGTGCAAACAAATGTTGGAAATCCAGGTGTGACTTACCTGTTTGACAAAACAGGTCTAGTAGGGCTCCGCTGGAGGAATTTATCAGTAATTTGAATTCTATTAGTGATTTCAAACAGTGGGTTATGACTAATGTTAAAACAAAGGGGTATAGAAAATGTAAGAGTGTATCACATGGTAAAGTGAGTTTATTTTATGCACTTTTGATCAGTGTGTGTTTTGTGCGTTTATCAGGCTACACTGTGAACTACGTTTCTGGGTAATATTAAAAAAATGTCTGAGCAATGCTGAATAAGAAGATGTTCGGGGGAAGCTGATTGGCTTCAGAAGAGAGTAAAATTAGAGGAGGATTGGATTTTACTAAAAAATCCCTACCATGGCTCCCTCCATCCCCAGCTGACTTTAATTACCAGGTACCCCTAGAATGAATCCCCAGAAGGTAGCCTACCCTCACAGGGGTCTTCCCCTAGCCCCCCTACTCGACCCTCAGAAGCCCAGGCCGGCCTGGTTTCTGGGCAGCCATGTGGAACCCTCAGGGCTGTTTCCCCGGTGAGAAGCATTGCTCTGTGCGTGGAGAGGGACGGAGGGAAGCCTGAGGAGGCAGAGTAGGAGGTGGGAATGAGACCCTGGCTCTGGTCCCTGCTCAGACCCTAAAGGGCTGCCTGACGGGTCACACGCTTGGGGACCAAGTCCCTCCCTGGCTTGATTCCCACGAAGCTGTGCTGATGGCCCAGGGGAGAGAAAGAACAGTGCAGCCGGCACATGTTGGGAACAGAAAGTGGTATTTTGCTAAGGGAAGGCCTTTTGTCTTTTCTGAGCAGGGCGGGGAGGGACTGGGTATGTCAGACAGAAAGTAGGTGCTGAGGCTGAGCCGGGCTGCCCCCAAACAGGAAAGAGGAAGTTGAAATGCCTGGGGGGAAATACAGGAAGTGGGAGAGAGGAGTCAGAAAGTCTCAGAGAAGAGAACTGACCGTCCCGGTGACCCTCCAGTTTCCTCCCAGTGCCTGGGTCGCTGACTCCTGGAGGAGAAGGGCAGGCAGAACTCCTCAGTCTGAGACGGGCCACAAGCAGTCCGCCCTCGTGGCCAAAGGCAGCTGACTTGTGTTTAATGAGCAGCTACATGTGCCCAGCTCCCGCCCAGACACCATGCTGGTAAGACGGTCTGCCTCATGGCGCTGACAATAGTGGAGAAGGCCCACATTGAAGTAAATGTAGGCGTGGGAAGGGCTTTAGCATGTGGGTGGAAGTGCTTTGTGAACTGTAGACGGTGACGTCCACCCGTAAGGGCTGCTGAGGGTCCCACAGCAACCAGCACATGGCAGGACCCGGCCTGCGAACTTCCTGGCATAGACCAGGGGGTGGATGGGGGTTTCTGAGTGCTCCAAGCACCCTCTCCCTTCCTCATAGCTATAGGACCAAGTCCAGACCCACCTCTGTGCTCCCCACCCCCATTCCGGGCACCCGGGATGGCCCGGACCCTGAGGGAGCCTGAGGCGCCCCTCCCCCACCAGCAGTACAGCCCCTGGAAGCAGCTGCACTCCCTCCTGAGGGAAGCCGGGTGCCCCGCCCCTGCCCAGCACCCCGTCAGCCTGAGTTCCAGCCGCTTTCCCAGAGTTCCCAGCTGGGCCCCAACAAGGCCGGCCCGCTGGCACCCGCTCCATGACCCTTCCTCGGTCACGGCTCTGTGAGGCCAGCCTGGGGTCCCCATGGGGAGAGGAGGTGGGATGGCACTTTCTCAGCCTGTCGGCCTCGGCATTGCCCACTTAATCTGAGAATGGCTGCAGGGTGTGCAAGGAATTTGTAGAACTATAAATGGCTAGTCGATATGTAAAAGTACACTCCACCTCACTAATCCTCAGGGAAATGCAAAGTAAAATAAGATTGAGACATTTTCTTTTTATCAAACTTTTTATTGTGCAATACGGTACACATGTAGAAAAGGGCACGGAATCTATAATAATAAATGCATAATATGCTAATTAGACCGGACGTCCTTCCGGTCTAATGACAGGGCTGTGAGGACCCAGGCAGCTGCCGAGGCTTGTCTCAGGCCAAGGCAAGCATCCGTGGCTGCGAGGGCTGAGCCCTGTGCATGAATTTCGTGCATCGGGCCTCTAGTATAAGCATAAACATGGAGCAATGTGTCCATTCACCAGGCCTGGTCACATGCTACCTAAAGGTCCTCCCGGCGCTGGCACTCCGTGAACCACCACTGTCAGTGCTGGTGTCCTGCTACTGCCTCAGTGGCCGGGGAAAACACCCTAACCCAGCGGTCACCAACCTTTCGGACCTCACTGACCCCCAGTGGTCTGCAAACCACCTGTTGGTGACTGCTGCCCTAACCTCTCTCTTTTCTCATTCATGATGGGGGACACGGACACCTCCCCAACTGCACGGGTAGGTGGCTGCAAAGCGTTTTGATAGAGCAAGTCAGCAGAGGACAAATGCCTTAAGAGGTGGGTGGAGGCACAGGGCCAGCGCCTGGGCCGAGAGGAGAGGGAAGTGGTTCTGTAGTCTCCGCGGTGTTGCCCACCCCCTGTCCAGTGGTTCTGGTCCATCCCCCGTTGGACTGGACAGAGGTGTGTCAGCTGTTGGCCAATGGGACTCACAGTTATTTAGTTCCTGCTTTGTTCTAGGGACAGTGCTTGATAATTTCATTTGGTTACCTCGAAGGTCCCATGTCACAGATGCACAGGTGTCCTGAGAGGGTCACTAGCGTTCCCAGGGTCCTCATGCAGGGCTGGCCTCATGTGGTAGGGCTGGCATGTGGCCTGTGCCCCCTGCCCCCTATCCTTACTGAATCGAATGTTTCACAACCCAGTGTTGCTTCAGGGAGCCCGGCTCTCCTGCACCATGTCCCACCGGTCCCACTTCTGTCACACGGCACCCCCTTCTCCCCCATGCCCGCCTTCAGACAGCTGAGGACACTGGTCCCATCCCGAGTCCTCCCCCCACTGCTCTCACCTCCCTCAGAGGGCACCGCCTGAGGCCCTCTCACCGCTGGCTGCTGCCCTGCACATCTGGGAGATGGCGGGAAAGGCTGGACAGAAGTAGGGTGACCCACTTGTCCTGCTTTTGTACAGGACTTTGCCGGTTTCAGCAGCAAATGTCCTGCATCCCAGCAAACCCCCAGTTCTAGGCAAACTGTTATGGTTTCTAGGAACTGTTCCAGTTTTAAAACTGGACATACCATGTGCCACAAACCACAAACCACTGTCAGCTGTGGCAAACAGGACGGTTGACCATCCCAGGCGAAGGGACAGAGAAGGGAAGCGTCTTGCCAGGGCATCTGCTTCTCTCCTGGGGATGCAGAAGGCGAGACAGGGAGGAAGAGGCCCACGCACCGCGGGGTCCCAGGGTAGGACCGTGGTGAGGAGCCTCTCCCAGTCGCCCCGGGAGCCACGTGTGCGGCCAGGGCGCGGCTGGTGCCTGCAGGTCTGGAGCCGAGACTCCCATCTGCAGTCACTCGGGGTTCCTGGGAGAGCTGAAGGTCATGTGCTGAGCGGGCCAGGTCTCATGCCATCCTCAGGGACATGTAGCCACAGGACCTGGCACTTGATGAGGAAGAAAAAGCTCCCAAAGGCGGTGGAGACATCAAGGCTGGGAAACCAGGTTGCACAGAAGACGACTAGCCGCCTGCTGGTGTCTCACTAAGAAGCTCTCCCCACTTCTTCTCTGAACAGAGCCCGTCTTTCATGCATATCCGACCTCACCCCACGTACACTTGGGGGGAAATCTATGATCGTGTTGAACTTGCCACTGGGTACCCTGCCCCATTCCTCCTCCCCTCCCCAATCATATCATGAAGTAGGCCTTCTGGTTCCCACGCCCCTCCTCACCTGGATCCCAGCGCCCCAATACTGAATGACCCCTGGGTGGCCCCTAACGCATGCATCCGTCTGTCCCCGAAGGCAACGTGCTTTCAGAGCCTGTCCCCTTCCCCAAAGGCTCACGGGCTCCGCAGACAGAAGCCTCTTGGGCTCTGACCTCACTCCCGCCCTGGGACCAGCCTGGGCGGACTATTCCCTGTAGGACCACTGCCCCCCCGCCCCCCCCCCCCCCCCCCCCCCCC
>NW_006288853.1:2501572-2510815 GCF_000327345.1 Myotis davidii
ACCAGATTCAGACCTCCCAGCTTGGTCTCTGGGCTCTGATGGGGGGGGGGCAGGGGGGCACGTTCCCCAGGACTCTGCAGGTGTCTCCTTCTGAAGGTCAGCAGCAGCTTCTCCTGTGACACTGCTCCTGCTCCTGCTCCCCAGCCCATCCCTGGGGAAGGAGGCCGAGAAAGCCTTGCTGGTCTCAGAACTAGAAGAACCTGATTTGGGCCCCACCCGGTCCCCAAACAGTCAGAGTCAGTGTATGAAGATCAGTTCCCTCAATACTCAGTGCCTTCCCACATAACTTTTTTTTTAAAGTTATCTTTATTGTTGAAAGTAGTATAGGTGTCTCCCCTTCCACCCCATTAACCTCCCACCCCCACCCCAGTGACCCCCCACCTCACTTCCAGTGGCTGCACAGGGCTCCATGGCACGGCTGTGCTATTAGTCAGTGATAGTTCCTGTGCCTCTCAGTTAGGTTATTTACATTTGTCTTCCCCAACCCCCTACCACACACCCACAGCTGCCCCTAAGGACGCCTGTTCTAGACAGCTGGTCAGGGGCAGCCTGGCACGCGGGCAGAAGGAAGGCGGGCCTGGCTGACCTCTGCGGGAGGGAACATTTACACAGCTGGTCCAGGGTCAGGCCTCAAGAAGAACAGGGTGGGGAGGGGCAGAGCACAGTGGGCGTCTAGGTGACCTGGTCCTGTTTGTCTGGAAGGAGGCAGGAAGTCCCCGGGGGGTTTGAAGGCCCCAGAAACAATCCTGGGATTGGGGCTGCAAGGAGGGGTGTCTGGCAGCCAAGGTAAGAGAAAGATTATGGGGTGCAAAGAGAGGGGTCCATGGCAGTCAGCCTTCGTGGGGCAGTGATGGGGCGCAGGGAGAGGGGCCGGAAGGAGCAGGCCTTGTAGAGGCAGCTCTTCAGCATGAAAAGCCTCTGGAGTGACCCAGGCTGCTCTGAGCCATGAGCATTTGGCTTTCCTTGGGGGCTCTTTCCCAGAATCCCTTGGGCCCCCGCGTCACCCCCTGCAGGGCCCTAGGCGGCATGATCACAGACAGATCTGGTTATCTGACAATCCCAGCAGAGAAAGTTCGGTAATTTTGCAAAGTCAGACACAAAACAGAAAAAAATCTCTGTTGCTTTTTATCCTCCTCTTAAGTACACGGCATGTAACTTTAGGTCACTTTCCAGTCCAAAGAATTAGAAGCCAGTCCCATGGGCAGCATTTCCAAAGGGACATCCGAGGGATGCTAGGCTGTGAGATGGCAGCCGCGGTGCCTGGGAAACAGCGTACGGTTAAATATAGTTGCGAAGGGCTGAGTGTCCTTTCCTTCTGGAGACACCCCCCTCCCCGCTCCATTCTCATGAGAAGGGCTCCGCGGAAGTCCCGCAGCATTCCCAGGCTCCACAGATCCCTTTTCTACAAAACACTTAAAATCTCAGGGGGCTACTATCGCGCAGTGCCGCACAGCACCCCAGGTACAGCTTCTACTCTCAGCAGCGTTAACTCACGCCTTGGGCTGTGTGTGCTGTTCCTGGTTGCTTTCTAAAGGCCATTTCCTTCTAGTGTCGCTGAAGCCACAGCTGCAGGAGTAGAAGGCACATGGGTTGCCGGGTCA
This sequence comes from Myotis davidii, assembly GCF_000327345.1. Taxonomy (NCBI): domain Eukaryota; kingdom Metazoa; phylum Chordata; class Mammalia; order Chiroptera; family Vespertilionidae; genus Myotis; species Myotis davidii. The sequence continues at coordinate 2,503,174 of NW_006288853.1, forward strand.
CCAAGCACTTGAAGTCCCTGGCGGAGAAAAGTCAGTCACTTCTCTGAACTGCAGTTTCCTCATCTGTAAAGTGGGATTCGCCACATCAAATTCCACGGGTTGTGAGGAATGAAGAGGTGATTATGTGAAAGCCCACAGCTCGGTGCCTGATGCTAACTGAATATAGCCGTTAGAGAATAAACGGACATCGCTGAGCGTTAGAATGGGATGGGAAGGAGACGTGGCCTGAAATCAGCCAGGGGGTGGCACTGAAGGAGTCCAGGAAAACCTGAAGGACAGCTGAAGTCTCTTCTTAAGATAAATTATAGTGCAGTACTGCCCTGGCCGAGTAGCTCAGCTGGTTAGAGCATTTGTCCCAATACACCAAGGTTGTGGGTTCAATCCCTGGTCAGGGCACATACAATTATCAATCAATGAAGGCATAAATAAGTGGAACAACAAATCATTCATTCTCTCTCTCTCTCTCTCTCTCTCTCTCTCAAAATCAATTAGAAAAATAAAATAAAAGTACAGTACTTTGGGCGAAGAATCGGAGGAAGATGAAAAAGAAGGGAGTAAGTATTTGAGTTGGTGGGTTTTATTTGTTTTCTGACTCTAAGACTGACCGGATAGCTTTCGCTATATAACAAACCACTCTAGAATTCCGTGCCTTAAAACAACAATGACATATTAGTTCACGATTCTAGGTGGGTGCTTGTGGGCTGGGCTCAGCCAATCATGCCTGGACTCATTCGAGTAGACAGAGTCAGCTCTGGGGGTGAGGGTTGGATGGTCTAAGGTGGTTTCACTCACAGGTCTGCTAGTTGGTGGCTGTCAGCCAGGAGCCTCGGTCCCACCACTGGAGGTCTCTCCAGCAGACTGGCTCACCTTTGTTCTCAGGCAGCAGCATTCAAGAGGGCACACAGTGGGAGCCGGAAGGCCCCTGGATTCCTAGGCCTGGGACTCAGACTCGCTGCGCTCACATTGCAGTGGTGAAAGCAAGCCCAAGAGCCAGCCTGGATTCAAGAGGTGGGGAGGCAGAGCCCGCCTCTTGTTATTAAGAAAAGAAACAATGGGCCAAAGCTGAACCACATCACTAAGCTAAAACGTGGGAACTAACCCAGTGGTTCTCAACCTTCTGGCCCTTTAAATACAGGTCCTCATGTTGTGACCCAACCATAAAATTATTTTCGTTGCTACTTCATAACTGTCATGTTGCTACTGTTATGAATCGTCATGTAAATATCTGACATGCAGGATGGTCTTAGGCGACCCCTGTGAAAGGGTCGTTCGACCGCCAAAGGGGTCGCGGCCCACAGGTTGAGAACCGCTGATAACCTAACTGGAGAGTCCACCGCTCCCAGGAGTGGAATTTTAAACCAAACCGCCTGGAATTCCCTGATGCTCATCAGTGAGGTAATCTGATGGGAAGCCGTCCTTGCCCGAAGTAATCTACTCATTTAACGTAGTCCCAGCCTCTTCCTGCGCAACTTGCATTTTGTACAATTCCTCGAGCACTCTTCTGGTTCATGAATCGCTTAATAAAGCCAATTAGATCTTCAAATTTACTCCATTGAATTTTGTTCTTTAACAATGGAGATGCGGCAATGAATTCCTGGCCACTTAAAATCTCCAACATAGAGGCTGACTCTTGCATATTTGGCCGGAGAGGCCATTTGGTGGGTGGGGAAGAATTCCACCTATGCACTCCCTCCCATGTGAATGGTTGCCTACACCTGCCTGTGAGTGCACACTCCTGTGGTATCTGTACTTTCCTCCTCTGTTTCTTCCCCTTCCTTTCTCTCCTCCATCCACTTCAATCAGATGTCTCCACTGCATCATTGAAAGTCTCCAATGACCGGCATCTTGCAAAGCTGACGGCCAATTCTCTGTTCTGCTCCCACTTGACCTCCCAGGACATAACTACAGCCTCGGTGTATTGAGGCGAGTTCCCAGGACACTAAGTCCTATGACGCATCTCTTTTAGCTTCTTGAAGCCTTTTCTTCTCCAGAAGAAACTCCATTCCTGTCACCTCTCCGGCCTCATCCTCCTTCTACCTCAGCAGCTGGACCTTGTTGGTTTCCTTTGCCAGCCCCCCATTCTCTCGTGTTGGAGCACCCCAGGGTCTGTTCCTATTGTCTTCTCTTCTCTTGCTACATTTTCTCCCTCGATGATCGCAAGTCGTAGTAGGCCCATGGTTTAAACCAAGGGTCCTCAAACTACGGTCCTCAAACTACGGGCCACATGCAAATACAAATATTGTATTTGTTCCCGTTTTGTTTTTTTACTTCAAAATAAGATATGTGCAGTGTGCATAGGAATTTGTTCATAGGTTTTTTTAAACTATAGTCCGGCCCTCCAACGATCTGAGGGACAGTGAACTGGCCCGCTGTTTAAAAAGTTTGAGGACCCCCGGTTTAAACTGATCTGATGACTCTCGAATTTATGTCGTCTAACCTAACCCTCATCTCTGAGTTCCCTGGCCAACTCGAGTTGGACTTTGAAAAGTTATCTCAAAAAATGAAATGGCCAAAGTAATTGTTGACCCAGCCCCCTCCCATGCCCTCTCTTTCTGATCTTCCTCGCTGTCGGAAAGGACAGCAACATCTAGCGAGTTCCGCAAGGCAAGAACACTCGGATCATCCTGGATTTCTCTTCCCCTCATATTCCATACCCACTCTGCAGTAAGCCCTGCTGGCTCTATCTCCAAGCTACAGCCCCAGTGCAACTCTTGTCACCATCTCCAGTGCTGTGTCCCTAGTCCAAGCCACAGCCTTCAACTCTGGGATGCTGCAATGGCTTCCCCATCAGCTTTCCTCCCTCGGCCCCAGCCCCAGCCCCAGCCCCAGCCCCAGCCCCCTCTTGTCCATCTCCCATGCAGCAGCCTCCTGAAGCATAAATCAGATTCTGTATCAGGTCCTGGCTTAAAACCTACCAGTGACTCTCACTGAAACCGGAAATACATACATCTATACCGTTTATTAAAGCCACGAGGCTTCTGCCCCTGTCTCTGACCTCGCCCCCTTCTACTCTCCCTTGATCCCTTGCACGAACCCCAGGGACCTTGCCAAGTTTTTTCCTCTCTCATGGCCTTTCCACTGCTGTTTCTTTCACTTGGAAGCTCTTCCCCAGATCTTTAGCACATGTCACTACATGCAATTACCCTTTTCATGTATGTTTTTTAAAATTGATTTTGGAGAGGGAGGGAGGCAGGGGGTGGGGAGGGAGAGACATGGATGTGAAAGAGATACATCGATCAGTTGCCTCCCATATGTGCCCCCACTGGGAATTGAACCCGCAACCCAGATATGTGCCATGACTGGAAATGGAACCCAGGACCTTCCGGTGCACAGGATGATGGTCCCACCACCTGAGCCACACTGGCCAGGGCATGTGTTTGTTTGACACATGTTGCATGTCCCCACAGCCCCGCACTCCCGAGCAGAAGAGAACAATAGCTCTTGTCTATCTGTTTACAGCTGTGCCCAGAGCCTGGAGCAGGGCCTGACATAGGCAAAGCTCAGTACCATCTGTTGACTGGCTTGACTGTGCGCACCAGAGCCAGGACGGTTAGAGCTAGAAGAGAAACAGTCCACCTCATGGCTTCACACACGGGGAAGCAGGCACAGATAGAGTCACTCGTCCGGCGGTGCGAATGCCAACGTGCAAGCCAAGAAGCCAAGCTGGTCATACCCAACCCTGAGGCTCTTTTTCATGCACAGTTGTAGCTACTGAAAGGGAGGGTTACTTCACCCTGCAAGCTGCCTGCCAGTTATCATGGAAGCAGATCTCAGAACAAATTCTGTTGCCCATACAAATATTGATGAAACAAACATTTATTAGCAAGTAGCCACAAAACCGGTTCATATAATCTGTTCCGTAAGGTCAGTGAAGGCCCAGGTCTGGGTCCTTTTAGGTGCTTGACCACCTTGTAATAAAGGGCCACTCAAGGAAGGTACAGCAGTGTAGAGGCAGGATTCAGTTAGACCAGTGGTCAGCAACCCGCGGCTCGCGAGCCACATGCGGCTCTTGGGCCCTTTGAGTGGGGCTCTTCCACAAAATACCACGTCTGCGCATGGGCCACGCAGTTTCAATCGCACTGTGCATGCGCGCCCGCACGTGGGATTTTGTGGAAGAGCCACACTCAAGGGGCCAAAGAGCCGCGTGTGGCTCACGAGCCACAGTTTGCTGACCACTGAGTTAGACTGATGGTTACATCAGGCAACCAGAATACCGTGGGACATGGGATCCCCAAGGGTTCAACTCTGTGCATCATACCTAAGTGATTTTCCCCCCCAAAATGTTTTCATTGATTTGTTAGAGAGAGAGAGAGAGAGAGAGAGAGATAGAGAGAGAGAGAGAAACATTAATTGGCTATCTCCTGCAGGCCCCTTATTGGAGAGGACCACAACCAGGGCATGTGCCCTGACCCGGAATCAAATGGGTGACCTTTTGGTGTATGGGATGCAGCTCAACCAATGGAGCCACACCCGTTAGGGCTGAGATCTGTTTACTCCGAACAAGGACTTAGTGGTGACCCCAAACCATTTAAGCCAATCTACACAGCTCCAATACTACTAATTTCCCCAAAGGGGAGCTCATTTCTAATACCTGCTATGCCAGTTCATAATCCCTGAATATCACTGATACACTCATTGTGGCATTCTCTATGCTAATCAGGAAAGGCTGGGAGTGGGGTGAGGGTGGATGTAGACACGGAGAACTGTAGAGGCGGCTGAACTGATTGTGTGTGAGTGTGTAGGTTTCTTTAATTCCCAGGTTAATTTACCTTGAGTTGGAAATGTGAAGTCAGATGTGGTGGAAGTATTTACACTATGGAAATTGGCAACAGGGTCCTCCCCCATGGAGTGACAGTCATGACGCATTTATCAGCAGACTGCTGGATAGGCTGTGACCTCTGGTGTGTGACCTTCTGATACAGTGTGGCTGACCACCTCCCCCTCATGACTACCTCTACACCAGGGATGCGCAGTCCTGGCTGCACTTTAGCAAGTGCCGGGACCTTTAAAAGAACAGCGATTCCCAGGCACCTGTAGGTGGAGATTCCGATTTGACTGGGATGGGGTTCAGGGATCAAGACACATTCAGAGCTCACCAGGTGATTCTGGCCTGCAGCCAGGGTCCCACTCACACCTGCATGTCACACTCTCTATGCCATGTATTCTAAGTGTCACAGAAAGTTAATGGCAAAACCAGGATCGGCAGCAGACCTGCTGACCCCCAGCCCAGAGCTCCTAGCAAAAGGAGGAAAAAGTTGAAAATAGGTTGTCACTTCCGAGGTTTCAGTGTCTGCAAAATGGCTGAGGGGCAGCTCTCAGCACTTGGGGTTCAGGTTGGGGGTGGGGAGGGACGATGAGGAGCTCAGGAGGCCAGGGAAGGCTGTGCCAGCCCCAAAGAGCTCCAGGCTCCCTCTGCAGGGGTGTCTCAGCTTCGTTTTCCAGGGCATCTTACAGGGCTCAGATGTGTGTGTGTGTGTGTGTGTGTGTGTGTGTGTGTGTGTGTGTGCTAGGAGGCTAATCCCCAGGGAGAGGGAGACAGATTAATCCCTCAGGGGACAAGGTGCTGAACTAGCACTCCAGGGGGTAGAGACCAAAGCCTTGAAGAGTGCATGTAAGACCAGCTCTGCAGGGTGCGTGAAGGTAACTACTAGCATAGAGAATACCATAAGTGTATCAGTAATATTCATGGCTTATTAACTAGCAAAGAAGGACAAGGAGTTAATATTTTCCTCCTCAAAGAACAGAAAGTGTGGTGGGCAGTTAGACAGACATGAGCAGAGCAAGGACTATGGGCCGGTACAGAAGGTCGCCAGGGTGGAAAGCCCTGGGTGCCTAGCAAAGGACACAGATAGGGTGGGGCCTTGTCCCCAGGGTGACATTTCCTCTCTAGCATATCACTGGTCATGCCATTTGGACCTCCTGACTTTTCCTTCCTAGAGATGACATCTAGGCCTCAGTGGTACTTCAGGTCCAAACCCAGAAAAGCTGCAAAACCAGACAAGCGAGGCCAAAGCTGACCTCAGGACCAGCTGCACTGGATAATGACCCCGCGCCCTGGCTCCGACCAAGCAGTCAGTGGAGATCTAGATTCTAGACCAGTGATGGGGAATCACCTGGGAATCTTTTTAAAATCCTGATTTCTGGGCCTCATCCTCCGGAAATTCTGTTTCTTTGTTATGGGGTGGGGCCACAACATTAGTAACAAAGAAACAGAATTTCCGGAGGATGAGGCCCAGAAATCAGGATTTTAAAAAGATTCCCAGGTGATTCTAATGTGCAGCCAAGGTTGAGAAGCACTGCTCTATAACGTTTCCTCAGCTCATTTCTTCTACGAATTACTTCCACCTCTGTGATTTTTCTAAATGTTCTCTTATAGTTTGAGTAGTGGCTCTGAATTCTTTCCTAGCCAGAACTCAAGTACTGAGGTTACTGAGCCCAGGTCTGGTCTGACCCCACGGATCTAACACCTGGTACTGTTACGATTGCCCCCAGCAAAAGGGCCACTCTGAACACTATGGTCAGATGCGTTCTTAGACCTTGGTTATCCATCTGAAGGTGACTTGCAGCAGTCCCTGGTTCCACGTCTCTACCCAAGGGGCCCTTACAGAGCCGGCTTCTTTGCACCAAGAAACTTGAGTTCCCTTTCACCCTTTGGGGCAGGGGAGGCTCCCTGCCCACCCCCAGCCTTCCCTTAGTTCTTCCTTCAGGGCAGAGCTCTGGGTGTTGGGCTGGCCAAGTGTCAGTCTCCCTCTGGGAGTCTGTGTGTGCAGGAGGCTCAGAGTCCACAACAAGGGACCAGGACAAGGGTGCCATTCCTGCAGTCGCCACCAGGGACCCGCCCAGCAGGGCCTTGCACGTGACCTCTGGGCCACACATTTAATGACAAAACAACAAACACAGATGGACTCCCAGGCTGACCGGGCCTGGGAAGCAAGGAAACAGCAGTGAGCCAAGCTGGGGCCATCTAGCTGTGGGAGAGTCTCACAGGCAGGTCTGGCTCCAGGCAGAGGAAGGCCGGTGGGAAGAGGCTGGGTCAGATCTGGGCTGAGTGTGCAGGGAAGGGGGGCGCTAAACTGGCCTGAGGATGGGCGTGGAAGAGGGCTTCCCGGAGAGCAGGGTTGGGATCTCACCTGGCCACGGAGAAGACTGGTTGGGGAAAAGGGGTCCGTTAGAAAAGGAAACTCAGGGTCCCCGCTCCATGGGGGGCCCGTTAGCCCCACCCTGGTCTGCTGCACCTTCCTAGACCCGGCCCTCAGCCCTCCTCAGGCTGAGCAACTCCACTTCCTTATTACACTTCACATCTTGCCCATTTTAGCACTTGAGCGGTTAGGTTCTGCCCTATTCCCATAGTCTTCCCTCTTGACAATGGTGGAAAGTGTGCATTTTCCTATGTACCCGGATTGGGCACGCTCTCTCTCTCCTTACAGCTCCTCTGTACACATCCTCTCACGCCCCACGAGTACAGCCGTTTCCAGAGTTGCACGCGAAACTCCTTTGCAAAAACCTCGCCCCCTCCCCTCCCTTCCCCTAGTCTGGGTCTCCGGCTGCAGCCCCGCCCTCATCCCGCCCCCTCCCAGAGGCTGGGCCGGTGCTTCGAGCCCATTGGCCGCTGGGGCTGGCTGGTCCCGGGCCGGGCCGTGCT
>NW_006288853.1:2510872-2538046 GCF_000327345.1 Myotis davidii
CTCTCCTACCTCTGGCTCAAGTTTTCGCTCGTCATTTACTCCACAGTGTTCTGGGTGAGTGACCCCAGTAGGGCCCGGGGATGGAGGTGGGGGCACCCTCCCTCGACCGCCCCCACGCCGAGCCCGGGGTTGCGTCCAGACGTGGCTGCTCCTCGCCCCCCTCTCTCTGGAAAGGGGGAGATTCTGGCTCAGCCTGCATTTCAGCCCCCTGGTCGGGATCGTTAGAGCCGGTTGGCTACGACGAAGGTAGCACCTCCTAGCTCACCTGTGCGCACTTGACCAGCCGTTTGGTTCTCCGCGTCCCTGCGGGTAGGCCTGGCTCCTGCGTGCTTCTCGACCACCCCCACCCGCCTGCCGGGCGTTACTGAGTTTCCCTCCCCATCAGCCTGTGCAGGAGGCTTTGTGGCCCTGGATTCCCGGCCAGATCCCCGCTGTTTACCTGCTGATGCCCCTGAGCAAGGTGCTTCCCGCTGCTCTGGGTGCCCTCCGAGTGGAAGGAGGATGTGCGTGCCTTGCCCGCCGCTGCTTGGGAGGGTTCCACCAGAGGACATCTGGGAGGTCTCCGGCCACTCTTAGGAGCTTAGTAACCATTTCCACGCCCACTGAGCTTCCCTCCCCTCCTACTGTCTTGATGGGGGCAGGATGGTAGTCCTCGGACATGAACCAGACTTCGAATCCTGCTGATACCACTTTCGAGCTGAGTGATTTTGGGGAAGTTCCTTCAACTCGTTACCGCACTTGTAAATGGAGACTAATTATATTCAACGTCTAGGATGGTTGTGGAGCTTCAATGAAGTAGGCCGAGCACAGTGCTTACTTAGCACAGGGACCAGGGAAGAGCTCAAGGAGTGCAGGTCCTTTTCTTAATTGTGGGCAAGGAAACTGGGTCCTCCTGGTAAACTGTCCCCAAGACACTGGGTTTCTTTATGGAGAGTTCAGACGAGGCTGGCCCCTCCGTGGAAATGAAGACATCTGTCCACAGTCAGATTCCAGGCCTGCCAGTGTAGACGAGGCCCTTGCCTCCCGTGTGCCACAGGGCAGACTTACCCAGAAAGGGGAGAGGAAGTCACTGACACCCATCGCACCCAAACTCATGCGCACGCCTGTCTCCCCCTCGGCCTCTCCCTGGCTCTATTCTACCGGCAGGAGCTGTCAGATCTGCCACCAGGCCTGGCTTACCCTGTGGCCCCTCTGCAGACGTGACCTGGCCTAGGGGTTAAGAGATCCGGACTCCAATCTTGTTCTGTCCCTGACTCACTGGGAGGTCTTAAGCCAGTCACGTTCTGTTGGGAGCCTCAGAGCTGTTAAGCGACTTGCCCATCTAGAAAACTAGGTGAGCCCAGCTCCCAATCCAAGTCTCGAACACTACGTAATGTGGGAGAGGGAGGAGCAGTATGTTTGGGGGCCAGAGGATGAGCACAGACATGTGGGTGGGAACCCCAGGGAGGCAGCAGGGTGAACGGGGGATTGAGATGGGGGTGATTTGGCTTCTCATTCAGTGTTGCATCAGAGTCAAGTAGAGAGTGTTAAAAACACTACCGATGCCTGGGCATGGGTATTTATTTTAACTTACCGTGTTTAAGCTCTCCGGGTAATGTTAGTGTGGACTCAGGGTTGAAAACTGCTGGGCTAGATGGTCTCACGGGCCCCTTGACTCTGATTCTGGGATGCTTTGCCTGCCCCTTGCTTGTCTGGCCTCAGGAGCTCTTCTCTCAGAAGGTTCGAATTGAAAGAGGGAAGGCTAAAATTAGTGGGTGTGGAGGTGGGGAAATAGGGAAGGCCAGGAGTCAGAAGGTGGGGGTTCCGTTTCTGGCCTCACCCCTTCTCTCCATATGTAATCACCGACCAGCCTCTTAACCTCCTTCTGCCTCCATTTTCCCATCTGTAAACTGGATGACTGATACTGTGCTCCACACCGCCTTGGGCTGTTTTTAGGACCAGTGATGTGAGGAGAGAGTGACATATGGGCAAGCCAAGTGCTGTACAAAAGAAGGTTATACCATTAAACTAAGCTTGCCCTGGCTGGTGGAGTGTCATCTCATGGGTTGATTCCTGGTCAGGGCACATAGGTTGCAGGTTCAAATCCTGGTCTGGGAGTATTTAGAAGGCAGCTGATCAATGGATCTCTCTCACATTGATGTTTCTCTCTGCCCCCCTTTCTAAAATCAATAGTAAAAACAAACTAATCTTGAATTGTCAAGGCCTTGTTCTGCCATTGTCTCCTGCAGCCCAGAGAGAAGACCACCTTATGGCCCTGGCTTTGCTTCTTTTCTTGGGTCAGGGTTGGTCTCAGAACTCGGAATCCTTCCTCTCCAGCCAGCTGAGCTCACCTTACCAAGTCCTTGACTTCCCATCCCTGGAATTATTTCTGCTTAAAAATCTCCCCACCCATGCCAAGAACTCAGCCACCTGCCAACTCTGCCCGGGCAGCTCCAGGGGCCAGAGTTTGACTGCAGGGCGGGAGCCCAGTGTGAGTAAGTAATTTGTTCGAGACTGGGTTTGCTGTTAATTGCACATCATTACAGGAAAGCCCATTATGCCTGGTTCCATCCCTCGGGAGGGGAGTGGTGGTGCCAAGGGTTATTTGCTTTGTAAGCCCAAAGTGCTAACACTTTCATTTCGGCCTTTAGGTCTGGAAGGAGCCATAATGTTTACCATAACCATGCACCTTCTGTAAGACTTTGCTTTAAAACTTATTCTCAAGTAAAGGCGTGGTACAACATTTATAAGTACAAAAGAGTAGTTATCAGTGACAAACCTCCCTCCTACCCCTCTCCCCTGACCTGCACTGTCCAGAGGGGACATCTGTTATCAGCCTCTGGTGGTTCTTTTCTGAGCTAATATTCTACCATAGGATGCCCTAGAGACATACATGCGTATATACTATAGTCTTGTTTTTTCCACAAGCCCACAGTTCTGCCCCTTACCTCTTTATTTACGTTTGAATCCATGTAAAATCTGAAGCTCGGCTAAGGGTTGCCTCATTCTGTTTGAGGGCCACATAGAATTCACTGTAGGCGATGCCAAAATTTATTCAATCGGTCTCCAGCTGGGGAACTCCGGTTGTTTCCGATTTCTAGTTTCTGTAAACGGAGCTGCAGTGAGCACCTTCAAATGTCTGTGGGTTAATTTCCAGACATTTGCTTTGCACATGTCTGTGCATGTCTGTGGGTTAATTTCCAGAAGTGCAATTGCTGGGTTAAAGGTTATGTGAATGTATAATATACATACAGGAAAGCACCAATCATAAGTGTATGCAGCCCTACCTGCTTTGGCTCAGTGGATAGAGCGTCGGCCTGTGGACTGAAGAGTCCTAGGTTTGATTCCGGTCAAGGGCACCTGCCCGGGTTGCGGGCTTGATCCCCAGTGTGGGGTGTGCAGGAGGCAGCTCATCAATGATTCTCATCATTGAAGTTTCTCTCTCTCTCTTCCTCTCTGAAATCAATAAAAATATATTGAAAAAAAATAAGTGTATGCAGCTTGATGGATTTTTACAAAGTGAACGCACCTGTATAATGAGCTCCCAGGACAACCAGCAGAATGGACAGCAGAAGCCAGAGCACACCTTGTTCCCACTTCTGATCCCCACCCCTCCCCTCCAGTGGTAATCACCACTGGAATGTCCAATAGCGTTGGACAGCTTGGCCTTTTTTTGTATGTGCTTGCAAGGTTAACAAGCGTTAACTTGCTCCACGTAGAGGTTTTACCAACTGTAACGTTCTTTGCTGTATACCTGTAAACGGACTCACTTTTTAAACTTAAGTTTGTTTTTAAAAGAAGGGTTTATACACTACTACCAATGGGAAAGTAATATTCCCTCATCAAATATAGTAGGTAACAGTTACAGTAAGTACAGTGCAAGGAAACCAACGTTATTAAATCCTAGCTAGATATTATGTGTGCGGTAGGCTGTGAACCTGAGTGAGGCCTGCCCTCTTTGTTCAAAAAGCAGTTTGGCAAGTGTTTCAGAGGCTTAAAGACAAGCTGGCACCAAAGCTGAGATTTGCTCCTTTATGCCATGGGGAGGATCGGAAGGGAAGTGAGCAATGAGAACTTTTCTGTCCATGAGTCAATATGAGTCCAACCTTGAATCACTTACACTGATCTCCTGCACTCTTGGGGGGCCCTCTCGCTTCCATAGGGGCACCTTAGGGCCCAGAGAGGACATATTTCATAGTCGCTTAGCGAAGTTGGCACGAACCCCCGGGTGTCTACCCCCCCAGTTCATTGCTCCTTCTGGTAGGTTGCTGAGGGCTCTCCATGAGCAATGACCTCACCCAGAGGCGCTTGGAACCAACTCTTCCCATCATGCAGGGTGAATCATTCTGACACATGTGCCCTCAGCCCATTGGGGACACACCTCTATTTTTAGCACTCACCGCGGGGTAGTCCAGAGATCCGTTTACATGACTGTTTCTCCTTGCTGGACTGTGGGCTCCCGGAGGTCAGGGTGTGGCTCGTTCATATCTTCTTCCAAATGCTGGTCTCGGGGCTGGGCACCCAGGAGGTTCTCAGAGAAGGCCTGTTGCCTGGAGGCGGTCGAGTCCAAATCTGTGTCTTTTAAGTAAGGATTTGAGATGGTGGTGCCTGGATTAGAGGCTGAGCAGGGTGTGTAGCCAGCAGTGGTTAGATGTTGCTGAGGTCTTGAATTTGCGAAGTGGGCAGGGCTGATCATGGAGGAACTGTCACCCTGGGAACATTAGTAGTAATATTAGTAGTAATATTAGGAAGAAAAGAACTTAGGGGAGTGAGTGGGAAGGAAGTGGATGTGGGTAAGCAGTGAAGGTAATGTGTCAGAGGTGATATTAACTTTGCTTTGTCCAAGCATGGACCCTGTTATCATAGCTTGGCCTGTGTTTTCTTATATATTCCTATAGTTTAACAAATGGGGAGGAGTGCGGACTCTGGACCAGGCTGCCTGGGTTCAAATCCCAATTCTGGTCCTTATAGGTTGAGTGACTTAGGCAGTAGCTTCCATGTGCCTCACTTGCCCTATTTGTAAAACTGAGTGATATTAAAATCTACCTGAGAGTTGCTGTGATCATTACATGGATTAATAAGTAAGAAATGCTAAGAACCATGCCTGGCACATGAGAAACACTGTATCAGCTCCTTAGGGGCTAGCCTTTCTTCTACTTTCCTCTTCATTTGAGGTGTTCAGGAGCCATAGACTGAGAATGAGAAGGGCCCTTAAAGGCACCTCTAGTGTGACCTTTAAAATTTTTTTAAAAATATGTTGATTTCAGAGAGAAAGGGAGAGGGAGAGATAGAAACATCAATGATGACAGAGAATCATTGACTGGCTGCTTCCTGCATGCCCCACATGGGGATCAAGCCCACAACCTGGGCATGTGCCCCAATGGGGAATCGAACTGTGACCTCCTAGTTCAGTGGTCGGCAAACTGTGGCTCGAGAGCCACATGCAGCTCTTTGGCCCCTTGAGTGTGGCCACGAAGTTTCAATCGCACTGTATGTGTGTGCCCGCACGTGGTATTTTGTGGAAGAGCCACACTCAAGGGGCCACAGTTTGCCGACCACTGTCCTAGTTCATAGGTTGACACTCAGCCACGCCAGCCAGGTGTGACCTTTTTCTTCTATTGAGGAGAAAACAGAGGCCTGGAAAGAGGAAGTGAGTTGCTTGAGACTCCACAGCAAGTTAGTGACAGACCAAGACCAGGGGCCAGGTTGTCTGACTCCCGTTTCTTCACTGGGTCCCCATGGCCTTTCCCAGCCACCCACTTCTGCTGAAAGAAGTGGTCCTCTCTGGGCTCAGGGGGTAAGAGGACAGCACTCTGGGAGGAGCCAGGTACTTGGACGTCACTTAAGTACTAAATGAAGCCAAGCGGAAAAGAAAGTAGATTCAGTTTCCAGCAGGTATTTCTAACTTTTGAAAAGAGCTTTATTGTTTTTGTGAAAATACGTGCACATAGTTCTAAGAAATTTCAAGCAATTCACGTAAGTACACTAGGAGGGAACCACTGCTACATGTTGGCAAACACCCATGGGGACATCTCCTTGTACGTATATGTACGTATTTTATTTCCTTAAATTAAAAAAAGAAGTGTGCTTGATTCGTTAGGCAGGTCTATTTTCCTCTTGTTCTAGGCCAGCATTTCAAAGAGAAACGAGTAAAACCCAAGCAGAAAGGAGGCAGCCTTTGTACTGGAGGAGTGATCCCCATGCCTGATGGGCTGTCAGAGACGATCTGGAAGCAGAGGGCCTGGGCTCACCCCCACCCTCAGCCGGGCTACGAGCCCTTTACCACCCAGAGGGCCAGAAGCCGGCCTGGGAGGGGTGTGGAGAGTGTTCCAACGCACTCATCTTCCAGAGGAGCAAAGCGAGCCCCAGAAAGTCTCTTTGCTCCCACCCTAGGCTTCGGTGTGTGACCCCTCACAGAAGGAAGGGATTGTTAGGTTGTGGGGCTGGCTTGGGGCCTCGCTGCCTTTGGTTGTTTGTTCCTGAGAAGCTGGAGTGACGACCTGCCTCCTTCCTCCCCCTGCTGCCCCGTGCCTCTTCCCTCAGTGACTCACAGTGCCAACCTGGGGTGGGGCTCAGTAAACAGATAAGGAACTGATAATGAAATTTCTGTACCAGCTGGCTCCACGTGCAGGGAGCGGTGTCTTCTGGGTAAGCCCAGGACACGGGATTGAAAAGAGAAACCTTTCCCAGAACGAACCTTTGGATCTGAGTGGGTTTGAATTCACATCTTAGTGGAAGGGAGGAGAGTCCAGTCTTGACCTGCCGTTCTTCTCAGGGTGGGGACGACTTGTTTGCATATTCGGTTAAGTTCTTTCTTCCTTTCTTTCTCTTTAAAAAATTTTATTTTTATTTATTGATTGGGTGGGCGTCAACTTGTTCCACTCATTCATGCACTCATTGGTTGATTTTTCTTCTTTTTTTTTTTCAGAGAATAAGGGAGAGGGAGAGAGAGATAGAACCATCAATGATGAGAATCATTGATTGGCTGCCTCCTGCACCCCCCCCACTGGAGAATCAAGCCCGCAACCTGGGCTTGTGCCCTGACCAGGAATCCAACTGTGACGTCCTGGTTCATAGGTCAATGCTCAACCACTGAGTCATACCAGCCGGGCGTTTGGTTGATTCTTGTATATGCCCTGACCAGGGATTAAACCCATAACCACCACCACCACCACCTCCTCCCCCGTGCGCCCTCCTCCTCCTCCTCCTCCTCCTCCTTCGTCCTCCTCCTCCTCCTCACCGAGGATATTTTTTGCATTGAGTTTTAGAGAGAGAGGAAGGGAGGGAGAGAGACAGAGAGAGAGAAACATCAATGTGAGAGAGACATATCAATTGGTTGCCTCCTGCATGTGCCCCGACCAAGGCCGGGGATCCAGCCTGCAACCGAGGTATGTGCCCTTGACCAGAATTGAACCCGGGACCCTTCAGTCTGTAAACCCACAACCTTGGTGTATCAGGATGACACTAACCAACTGAGCTACCCAGCCAGGGCCACACATGCTTTCTTGACGTCTACGTGTGTGCCAGGCACTGTGATAATTATTGGGAAACAAACAAGAAAGGCTTAGTTCAGACCTTCGAAGGCACGCAAACCAGTAAAGAAACAAGCTCGGGATAGGTGCTACAGAGGAAGTTAGGGAGAAGCGGGAGAAGGTGGGAGCTCCTGCTTTAGGTGGGTGGTCAAGGGAAGCCTTCGAGGAGCTGAGGTTCAAGGAGTGAGCTCAAGGGGTGAGAAGGAGCCAGCCATAAAAAGGCCTGTGCAGAGCATCTCAGAGGGAGCGGTGGGGTGTACACCAGGTCCGACTGGCTGCGGGACCATGGACAAGTCACAAACAACGCCCGGTGCCTCAGTTTCCCTGTCTGTGGAAAGGCACTAACCGTTGTCCCTCCCACGGGGGCCAGGCTTGGATGGGGAGATGCCTCCAGGGCCCTCTTAGCAGAGTCTTGTGTGGTCAGCGTCAGTGCAGGTGCTGGGAGGCTCTGCGTCCCTGAGCAGGAGCCCGGAGCTCACTGGCTGTGGTGAGGGGGTTGGGGTGGGGGGGGGGCGGCACGGGAAGAGCCACCATCTTGTACTAGTCCTGCCACTTTGCTTTACCTCATTGGATCCTCAGAACAGCCCTGTGAGCTGGGTAGACAGGGGCTGTGACTGGCACAACCAGCCATTTGCATCCATTCCTGAGACAAGAGTTGTTCCCTGTGGAAACGGTGCCTGTTGTGTTTAATTTTTTGAAAGGGGGCTTTCCCACCAATGGGTGCTTGCATCTTGGCCTGCAGGGAAGTAAATATTTGCCCAGAGGGTGGAAGGAAAATAGCCTTGGCCTGGTCAGGGCTCAGAGCCCGCCCCCTTCCTGCAGGAGACCCCTCCCAGGATGCAGCGTGGCCTTGGACCAGTCACACAGCCTCCCAAGCTGTTTCCGGTCCTGGGGATGGGCTGTGCCGGGTGCAGTGCAGGGGGACTGCGGAGGTGCTTGGGGTCTGGTGGTTGGTCCTGTACACCCACTGTGTGCCGGGTGCTGTGGGCCCTGAGGGGGCTTGGCAGAGGGTGGAGGCTAGCCCCTATCCCACCCTGTCACAGGTTGGGGTGAAGTCTCCTGGCCTGAGTGGAGTGGGTGGGGCTTCCAAGGCTGGCATCAAATTCTGGGACCTTAGGGAGTGACCCACTGCTAGCCCAGTGGGCCTTGCCTGAGCCTCCCTCCCTGGGGGATTTGATGAGTACAGATGTCGAGGCCCCATTCTCAGACTCTATGGGGCTAGAGCTGTGGTCAGGAAACTGCGGCTCGAGAGCCACATGCGGCGGCTCTTTGGCCCCTTGAGTGTGGCTCTTCCACAAAATACATATTATTGATTTGTGAATATTGCACCAGCCTTGCATTCCTGGAATAAATCCTACTTGGTCATAATTTATGATCTTTTTAATAAACAAGGGGCCAAAGAGCCGCATGTGGCTTGTGAGCTGTGGTTTGCCGAGCCGCAGTTTGCCGACCACTGGGCTAGAGTGAGGCCTGGGCACCCGTCATGTTTAAACTTCCCCTGATGATTCCAATGTGCAGCTGGAGTGGAAGCCACAGCTCACAGCTGTGTCTGTGAGGGAATTCCGAGGGGCCTGGCCTGGTTCCCAAGGCGACGTTCTCTCCAGTTGAGTCCTGTGCCCAGCCTTGCCAACAGCGTGGACAGTCTCTGTGGGCTGGGAATGTGGTGTACATGTTGGGAGAGGCGCACTACCGAGGGAGTGGCCCAGCAAGTGAGAGAGCATGCTGGCCAGGCAGGAGGAGGTGTGTGGGGTTGGGGGTGGGGGTGGAGGGGAGGAGTTGGCGGGGCCCAGTCCGGGTGAGGAAGGGCTGGTGGAGGTGTGTGGAGACCACCGGCCTGGGGATGTGGGAGGCTGGGCTCCTAGAGGGGACCAGGATGTATTTCGGGGGGTCCGTGGCTCTAGAATTGTGTCTTCCTTTTGGTTATGTTTACAACATCCTTTTACCTGCTCTGAGGTTAACTTTGAAACTTGAAGAAGTCTCCATAGAAGGGTTTGGAGTTCCTTGAGCCAGGGAGTCACACACTGGGAGGTGAGCTGCGAGGAGTTTCCTCCCTTTGACGGTGTCTCCAGCTGGAGGACGGCTGCGGCACAGGCACCGTGTTGGGAAGCTGGGTGTGATCTGGAGGAGCGGGGCCTGCAGTTCTGGCCGCCCTGGGAGAGGATGCAGGTGGTGGGAAGCAGTGCCAGGGAGGTGGCCTGAGCTGCTTGGGGTCATGTGGTGAGCTGGTGACCATCAGTGGAAGAATGGGGGCTTCTGACTCTGACCAGTGAGTTCTGTAGTGGGTTGAGTAGCCCTCCCCCCCCCCAAAAAAACAACACCCACATATGTTTATGTCCCTGAATCTGAATGTGACCTTATTTGGGAAAAGGGTCTTATAATTAGGCTCAGGATCCTGAGCTGAAACCATCCTGGATGGCCTGACTGTGCCTTAAATCCAATGACAAGTGTCCTTATAAGAGAAAGGCAGGGGGAGCTTTGAGGCCTGTAGGAGGCACAGACACAGGACGGCTATGTGAGCCGGAGGCAGGTAAAGGACCGCCTTCGAGCCTCCAGCAGCTGGGAGAGGCACGGCTCTTCCCCCAGAGCCTCCGGAGGCAGAGCGGCCCTGTGACGACACCTGGGCCTCCAGAACTGTGAGAGAATACCTCTCTGTTGTCTTAAGGCACCCAGTTTGTGGTCATTGGTTACGACAGTCCCAGGAAACGAATGCAAGCCCTTTTCGCCTCACTTGGAAGGGGCCCAATTCGGGGCCCTGCAAATCCCCTTCCCTTCTGTGGGCTTCGCTGAAGACTCAGGTGAAGACCGGTTGTGGCTGGGGGAGCGGGGAGGTTGGCAGGAAGGGGGAGACTTATAGTTCTGCCCCACCAGAGGCCCCGCTCCCTCCTAGCTCTGCAGGCCCTGGCAGGTGGTCAAAGGCTGTGTGTGCTCTGCAACCTGTTTCTTATGGGCTCCCCCTCCGAAAGGAAAGCCTGGTAGAAAGAGGCTAAAACTGGGGAAGGGGATGCAAGTTAGCTCTCAGGAAGGACTTCCTGGTCTGAAAGCAGTTAAATCAAAACGGCCTGCCCAGTGGGCTGTAAAGCGCCCGGGGTTCCCTTGCAGCCTTCCAGAGCAGGCGTGTCACCCATCATTGGGCAGTTGGGTTGCGGCTTGGGAGCCCAGTTGGGTAGAACTTCGAAGGGCCTTGGAGGCCATCTGGTGCAGCCCCTTCCTTTCCGAGGGGAGGAAGCTGAAACCAGATCCCGTGCAGCAAGTGCCTGTGGCCAGTGGGACTACCTGCATCGCTCCGAGGGGACTGTGGGCCCTGTGCAGTGATTGCACTCCAGGATCCTTCTCTCCAGCTGGAGGCGGGTGCCCCCATTCTGACAGGCCTGCTGCCGGGCCTGGGGACAAGGGCCCGCCATGAGCTTTATCACAGACCGGCCTTCTCTGCAGGGCCAGAAAGATCCCAGGCAGCGGGAGCCCGGTTCCTGCCCCTGCTTTGGTTCTGCTCAGCCTCTGATCTGGGACATCTGTTTTCCTGGCCCTGCGAGCCAAGGGGACGGATGAGCCAGCCCGGTCTCTGTCCTTTGAGAAGCTGGCACCCCGAGTCCTAGCAGCATGCTCAGGACAGCTGCGGACGTCCTGTGACCGGGGCGGGGCCAGCCCGCAGCTCCCAGGAGGCTCTGGCGGGGACTGAGTCAGCACTGGACAGTTGGGCTCTGGGCTCCCACCCTCAGGCGCAGTGCTCACAATTGGAGCAGAAATGAGATGGGAAGGGGAGTTGTTCAGGAGCCACAGCCCCTGAGACAGGAGAGGGGTCCTGTTGGTTTCTGTCTTCCTTCTCCACTGCGGTCTCCTCTGGACTTTAATCCTCCCTTAGAATTAAAGTTGCCCCTTCACAGTTAGAAAGCGCCCCCCCCCCCCCCCCCAATGAGAGAGGAACATCATCAATCAGCTGCCTCCTGCACACTCCCTGCCAGGGATGTGACCGCAACCCAGGCACATGCCCTTGACTGGAATCCAACCTGGGACCTTTCAGTCCATAGGCCGATGCTCTATCCACTGAGCCAAACCGGTTCCAGCTGAAATTTCTTTTGAGAGCCAAATTTTTTAAACTTAAACTATATAGGTAGGTACATTGTTATTAACTTGATTAGGGTACTCCTAAGGCTTAGGAAGAGCCACACTCAAGGGGCCAAAGAGCCGCATGTGGCTCGCGAGCTGCAGTTTGCCGACCACTGGTCTAACCTGATGGTACCTTCCACTTCTGTTGATTAGATTAGGTCAGGACCATATTTATTTTGGTAAAAAAAAAACGTCAGATGATTTAAAGAAAAATAGTGGCACCTCTAGGTCAGGTGTAGGCACTTGGTATCTGCCGATGTTAAAGAAAGAATGGGATTCTCGTGTGTTACAGCACCTTTCTGTTTACAAAGAGGTTTCCCCATCTCTTGGGGTCCCCGATTGACCCCTGGGCAGGAGCTATCATTCCTGTTCAACAGCAGAGGCACCGCCACTCAGGAGGGAGTGGTCTGTCCCTCCGAGGTGAGGCCACAGCTCCTCAGGGAGGGAGTGCCTCCCAGCCCAGCCTCAGGGGGAGGTGATGGCAGCCACACCTCCTCTGACCAGCACCAGGGCTTCTTCTCTTGTCCTAATTGTCTTAAAGGGGAGGAGGGGATTGAAGATGACCAGCACTCTCCCTCTCCTTCCTCCAAGCCTCCCCACATCAGGGAGGATCGAGTCCTAAAGCCGTTGGGTCCTGTGTTCTGTAGGCTCAGCTGGATGTATAACAGCTAGGGTCCTTCCACGGGCTGTATTTAGCCCCAGCCAGCAGGGAAACATCTGGTTGGGGCATTAATTTCAGGCCTGAGGAGGCTTCCTGTCCTGGCCACTGGTGAGCCTGCCCCTGCTGTGGCCACTGAGACGTCCCTGGCCAAAGGGAGATGCTGACCTGTAAACAGACCGCCTCGCGGAAGAGGTGGAACTTGGACCTTGTTTGTTTTCGCAATGTTTCTACTGTAAAAAACATTACCACAGGAAAGGTGACAGAATGACACAGCGAACACCCACATGCCCAGCAGCCTGAACCGGTAATTTTGACATCTGGCCACGTCGGAGGAAGCTGCAGAGATTGTGACAGGTCACCCAAATATCCCAGCATGCACCTCCAGAAGAAGCGCTTGGATACAACCACAGCACCATTATCACGCCTAAGAAAACACCAAGGCCACATTACAACTTCTCCAGTTGTCCCTACGATGTTTCCCATAATGCACTGAAAAAATCAGGATCCGGGGCCATGGCTCATGCATTGCATTGGATCTCATTTTAACAAAAAACGGGAGAGGTGATTCTGGAATCCTGGGGAAGATGGCATGTTACTTGTCTGCATTTGCCTGACCCACCAAGACCTACTGGGGTCCTGCTCTCTCCCGACTTAGGGAAATTCAGAAAGTGAGCAGGGAAAGGCTTGCTGGGCCGGGAAGGCAGTGTGGAGTGGTGGGGGCCCCCTGCTGGAGCCCTCCTCCTGTGGAAGGAGAGCTGCTTGGTGGCTGGATGCCAGACCAGGGACGCCCTGAGTGCCCACCCTTATTCACCAGCTGCACACGGGGCCCTGTGCCGGTGCTGGGAGTGAGGCTCTAAAGAGCTGGAAGACCCAGGGCCGGCACCCACGGCCTGCTTGGGAGACCCACCAGGCCCTGGTGGAGCCTCTTGGTCCCTTGGTTCCCATGCTTGGGATGTAGTTGGGATGGGGCCTGGGGAGGCCTCTTCTCTTTTGCAAGATGGAGAGTACGGAGTCAGTGGTTCCTCTTCAAGCTGGGAGAGTGGAAATGAAACTTCTTTTTAAAACAATTTTAAACCCACAGAAAAGTCGAAAGAAGAGTTCAGAGAACACCTGTGTGCCCTGGAGTTACCAACTGTTCACATCTTGTCTTAATCTTTCAATACATATACTTCTTTTTTGCCAGCCAGCAGAAAGGAAGCTGCAGCCACTGCGATCTCACCCTCCGATACCTCAGCATTCAGCTTTGCAGAAAGGCTTTCTCCCACACGCCACCTTGTCCTGAAAAATAACCACCGTGAAATAAAGCAGCATCTATGCCAGAGGTTCTCAATCTGGGGGTCGCGACCCTTTCACAGGGGTCTCCTAAGACCATCAGAAAACACATATATAATTACATATTGTTTTTGTGATTAATCACTATGCTTTACTTATGTTCAATTTGTAACCATAAAATTGGGGGTCACCACAACATGAGGAACTGTATTAAAGGGTCGCGGCATTAGGAAGGTTGAGAACCACTGATCTATGCAGATCATATCCGAAGTTCCTCAGCTGTTTTCCAAATGTCCCTTGTGGGCTATGTTACCCGATTCAGGGTGCACTCAGGTTCGCACATTGCTGGGGTTGTGCCGAGTCTCCTTAACTTCCCCCATGTGGACGATCTTCGCTGTTGGGTTCCCTTGCAGCCGCCGGGTCTGTTGACCTGCAGAACATTAGCATTGTGGGTTTGCTTCCCAGTTTCCTTTGAGTGGGTTCAGGCCACACATTTCCTGCAGGAGCGCTGCACATGGGACGCGGCAGGAGGTGCAGAATGCCACCTTAGGAGACACGTGATGTCTGGCCACCCCGCTGCTGGCCATGCCAAGCTGGACCGCCAGCCCTCTGCACTGTAAGTGTGCATTCCCCCACGATAACAAACGAGTAAGCCATGGGGTGACAGTGGGGCTGTGTGAATACTCAGTTGGGTGAAAGGACGTTTGAAAGCCAATCTGACCATGTGACTCCCCTGCTTACATTATTTCAGTGATTTCCCCGTTTCAAGTTCAACATATATTGAGTTTGCCCGATTCTCACCACCTCCATGCGCCTGCCCTGGTCCAGGCTCACGTCACCTGGAATCTGGTTACTGCAGTAGATTCCTGATTGCTCTCCCTCTGGCCTTCATGATTCCCCACCCCCACCACCCCCTCTGTTGGCAGCATAGCAGCCAGAGTAACTCATGTAAAAGTCAAAGTCAGACCAGATCAATGCTCCGCAAACTTGTAGTGCCTCCCACGCACTCAGAGCAAAAGTCAGAGTCCTCACAGTGGCTTCAAGGGCGCCACCTGACCTGGCGCGCCCCGCCCCTGCCCTCTCACCGTATCTGCACTCACCCCTTGTCATGCTGCAGCAGCTACTCCTTGAACTCACGGGCATGTTCCAAAGTGTTGGTAGTTGCTTGGACGTTCGTCCACATGTCCGTGTAGATGACAGAGACCCCTTCCCTACTTCAGGTCTTTGCGATTTAAAATGGCAGCCCCCTCCCCCAGCCTCCCTGGCTTCCTTTCCTGTTCTGCTGTTTCGTTTTTCTTTAGAGCACGTGTAACCAGGACATACTACGTGTTTTTCTTGTTTGTCTCTCCCCAACTAGAATGTGAGTTCCACCAGAGCTGGGGCTCTGTGTTTGCTGCTCTATCTGTGCTCCGCTCCCCCTTCCTAAAGCAGCTGCTCTCAAAGTGTGCTCGGATGGGTGGGGGATCCGGGAAGGCCAAACCATTTTCTTTCTTCATCATTTTCAATTACAGTCGACATACATCATTATATTAGTTTCAGGTGTACACCCCAGTGACCAGACATTACATAAATTAATACATGATCACGCCAATAAATAAAACCATATTCGTAATAATAGCATGTTTCCCCCCTCTCACTTGCTGTATAAACGGTTTGTTTTAGCCCGAGAGACCAGGCCTTGGGGGTCTGCCTTCTGTGAGCTTCCCCGGCCTTCGCCTACCTACCTGCCCTTGGCGCCAGTGATGCCGAGCTGCTGTCTCTGAAGCACCTTCGTGGGCACCTGAAACTCTTGTCCACTTCAGAAATTCTTGCCTGTCAAATGCATGCATTACATGGGCTCAGTTCAAACACTGCCTCCCTCCAGGAAGCCTCGGTGATTTCACTGGTCTTGCCCAGGATTTAGCATTTCCTCCTCTCTGCACGTTCAGTCCCCTCTACCCCCGTGTTTCCCCATTTCTGCTGCATTTGTTGGCGAGTAGGTGTTCTTAGTAGAATGAGCTCCTTGAGGGCAGGAACTCGGTATCTTTTTACTCCCGGCCACTGTCTGGCACCTGACAGGCATTTAATAGATGTATGTTGGATCAGTGAGTGCTGCCTTGGAATTCAGAATAGGGACTCCCCGTCCCTTGAATTATCCTTGGACCAAAGTGCCTCTAAAGGGGAAATGGCTTGTGGTGTCTGATTTGAGTCTTGAAATGTTAGTGTTACATCCGTCCTACCTCTTTCCTGGGGAAGGGGAAGTCACGTTTACTGAGCAACTGCTTGGTGCCAGGAACTTCTGTGTGGCATCTTGCTTCAGGGGCATTGTGGTTCATTAGGCCACTATGAACTGCCATAGGCCCTAACCACTTCCCATATGGCTTTGTTAGGAGAGTGTGGTCTGGAAGCGGAGCCATCAAAATTCCTATGAACTTCTGGGAGTAGTGTATTTACATAATGTGAAGCCCTGTAGTCAAAGATGGTATGTGTGTTGCTGGGTTCTGCCACCATGCCCTGCATGCAGTAGGTAATACACACCCGGAATTACCTGTCAGTGGGCATAGTTAATATTATAAATATCAGTACCAGTGAGGGCTTCCCATTGTTGATTTCAAGGCTATCAGGAGTGTAGCTGGGTTGACCCAGGAAGGCTTCCAGGGGGAGGAGGGCTTAGAGCTGAGCTTTGGAGGATGGTCATTAGTCCCTTTTGGCGTTATTCACAAAAAACCGTTGTTCTCCTTTCCACGGCTGCTGTGGCTGGCAGTGTTGAGGGCGTGTATCTCCTCTGAGGTTGGGCTGGGAAGAGCATCTCTGTTCCCTGTAGGGCCTTTCTCATGCAGTAGTGTGACCTTCCTGGACTAGGTGGGAAAGCTTGGAGAACTCAGGAGAGGAGAAGAGACCAGGCCAAGTCGAATGGGAGCTAGTGGCGGAGCTGGGATTACAGTCCCAGGCTCCCATGCCCCAGGTCAGCGCGCCTTCCAATGTATGATGCTGCCGCCTTTCTTCTTTGCCCTTTGACCTCTGTGGAGTCATGAGCGTTTGTAGTGCGTCAGCTTACATTCTTTAAGGCTCTGCAATGCCAGGCACTGACATGTGTGATCTGATCACCTCCTCTGCCTTCCTATCCTAGTTTAGGAGTAGAGGAAGGGTTTAGTTCAGATGTGGGATTTTGGGCAAAGGGGAAAAAAATGAGTCAAGGGAATTTGGTTCATTTTCCTTAGATATAAGAGTAGACCTAACATTAAAAAGAAGCAGCATGAGACAGTAAGCCCTGTTACTGCCAACATTAGATAGAGACCGGCCTTCATTCATATGCGCCCGACTCAGGCAGGTGTGCCCTGACTGTGAGGCCTCACTGCCTTCTGCACTCACGGCCGGAATTTCCCTTATCTCTTCCTCCCCTTCCCCCAGGCCTGGTCCTCCACCGCCTGCTCCCTTCTGGTGGCTCCCTCCTTTGTTGTGGCTTCTCCTCTCAGCAGCCCAGATGGTGAGGGAGAAGTAAGATCATGGGGGATCCCCCCTTCATCCCCCTTCCCTAAAGTTGCTCTTGTCCTCACTTGGGGTCTCATTGGGCAACTCCTATGCTATCTCTGGGAAAGAGCCCAGGCCAGGGGAAGACTGGGGGATGTGCCTGGCTCACTTCCTGGTGGACGGGTATGGGTGCTAACAGGCTACTGGGACCTGAACTGAAAGCCGTTGTCTAGGACAAAGCTCCTTGTCACCTCTGTGAGCCTGTGTCTCTTTAAAGGGTCTGAAAAAGGGGTCATCTTACTCACTCTGGCCAATGGCTTGCAGCCCTGAGCAGTGGAGCCTCAGCCAACTGGGCCAGGAAGACAAAAAGGGGTGACCAGCAGTGGTTCGGCACAGGATGTACCCCTGAGTGAACCCCAGCAGGAAGCAGCTCCACCCCAACCCCACATAGCTCTTTGTCTCTAGTCTCCTGCCCATACCCCAGAACCCCAGTCTGCATTCATCATTCCTAGCCTCTCCGCTCCAACCCTAGGCCTCGGGTGCTGCTCTCAGTGGCCTGAGCAGGAAGTCCCCACTCCCAGAGCCTGGGTCCTGGCTGCATTCCGGGGAGCACTGGCTGCAGTTCTGATTGGCCTCTGGCTAATGAGTCAGCCTGGCCTGGGGCTGAGATCTGGGAAGATAATCACCCTGGTGCCAGGAGAGCACAGCCTGGGAGGCAGGTCTGACTCGGTTCACACCCATGGACGGTGGGGAGAGAAGGGTCCGGAGAGGGAGAGGAAAGGAAACCAGAGAGGAGTGTTGGGTCGAGGTGATCTGCTCTCCACTCCCCTTTTCCCATGGTGCTTCCAAGGTTTCTGGATGAACCACGAGTCACTCTTACCCTTAAACCTCGGACGGCTCCACTGTGGAATGGGGTCACCAGCGTTTCTTCGGGCTCATAGGCGTGCGGAGCAAATACTTGCTCAGATTCATTTCTCCAGCAGACACCAGACCGGTCCCTACGCTGAGGGCGGGTCCAGTGTAAAGTCTGACTCCGGGCACCCTTCAAGGCCCAGCTCTCATGGGCCTGCCCTGATTTCCCAGGAGAAAGGGACTGCTCTGTTTCAGAGAGTCCTTATGAGGCATTTGTTACACTACCTCCCATCTGCCTGCCCCAAACTCCCCAAGAAGTGTCTGGGCCTGGGCAGCTCTTCCCCTCGGCTTTCGTGTGTGTGGTGGTTCTCAGTGAGAGCCCACTTGGCCCTGGCCCGGAGATTAGCTGGGCTCGCAAAGCTCCGGCTTACGGTAGGCCTTTCTCAGCCTGGAATGTGCTGTGTGTGGGGGAGTCTTTTTAGTTTTTATTTTGCCAGAGGAATGCGAAACTTCATAGAGTGAGAATGTGACAAGAGAGGCCTCTAAGAAACTTCACCATATAGAGAACAGACAACACGTGGGAGTCTTTTAAATCAAGTCGCTGTCACCGTTGGTGACAGGAGGGTAGCCACCGGACTGGTGTGCCCGCTGTGCTTCTGAGAGACATTTGTTTTCAGAGCCGTGTTTTCCACCCTGGGCCTCGCTGGAGGGCCTGGCCTGGGAAATACTTCCCAAAGTCTCTCCCCACTGTGGCCTGTCAGCCATGCAGAAGCCTGGGGAAAGTGCAGGGAGCACTTTCATTAGAGAAAGCATGACAAAGAAGACATAAGTGAAGAAGGAATACACTGTGCTCATGGGTAGGAAGCCCTGACCCAGTTCTACCCAAAGGGATCTGTGGATTCGGGCGGCTCTAGTCACACCTCAGCAGTTTTGTGTGTGTGTGTGTGTGTGTGTGTGTGTGTGTGTGTGTGTTTTTCATGGAACTTGATAAGTTGATTCTAAAATGTATAAGGAAGAGTCAAGGTCCACGAATATCCGGTCACTTCTGAAGAAGACAGGAAGGAGGGATTTGACCTACTAGGTGCTAAGATGTGTTCTAAAGCTGTAGTCACTACAATGGGGAGGTTTGTTGAGGGGTAGATTGACTGATGGGAGAGGCAGGGAGCTAGAAGCTGACCTAGGCATATGTGGAACCCTAGTGTATGACAGTGGGTCATGGCAGGTCTGTGGGGCTGGAGGACTGGTTAATAAATGTACTCGTTACATAACAAACCAGAGCGTGCTGTGCGGGAGAACGCCGTGGATCAAGGATGCCAATTAACCGAGTCCTCTGCACTTGACCTCCAGCTTTTAAAAAGAAGTCCAGGGTCAAGGCCGAGCTGACAGCAAAGCCCAGTGACGAAGACCAGGGACCGGCTTCTTTGTTGGCAGGAGGAGGCAGCTTCTGTTGCTTTCTCAAGGCCTGGCTTTATTTGGGGCTGAAAGAAGCCCTGTTCCTCAAGCACAGGCTGCCTGGGGGTGGGACGGGGCCCGGTCAGTGGCACCCGGGCTCAGGGGCCCCAAAGCTTAGAATACTGCCCTGCAGCCCTGGAGGTGGGTCTGGCCCTGTATCAGTTTGGGTTGGGGGCACTGCCAGGGCCTCTGGGTCCGGTCTGTCCTGCTTTCCTTAGGGGAAGGAGGGGTTAGCATCAGGAACTGCACCTTCTTGGGGAAAGTGGGAGGAGAGATGGTTTTCTCCTGAATGAAGCCAGTGAATACTACTGAACCTCCTCCAGCTAGTGGCAGGGGGATTAGGACACATGCTTTTTTACTAAGAGTGGTCTCTCTACTTTCAGAAAGCAACAGTATAAGAGTGGTAAGAGGCAGCATCAATGAGAAACACTTTAGATCTGTGCTGTCCAATACGATGGCCATTAGCTGCATGTGGTCATATTAAAATAAAATAGAATTAAAAAATTTAGTTCCTTAGACACACAAGCCACATTTCAAGAGCTTGTTAGTCACCTGTGGCTAGTGGCTACCGCATTGAATGTTACCAACATCAGAGAATATTCCGTCGGCACCTTTATGTTTTGCAAAGACATTTCAGATCACTTCTCTCCCAGATCTTTGCAAAAGGCTGGTCTGGAAGTCCTAGTGGCAGGACAGACAGATAGGTTTTTGTCATGAATCCTGATGACTTGACTCCTCCTGTGATCCACAGAGCCTGGTCTATAAAATGAGACTCATCGTTTCTAGGATGTGCGGGAGTGTGAAGGTTAAGGGAGATGATGCAGGTCTAGCACTCTGGGGGATGCTGTACAACACTTTATAGATGCCAGCAGGTCTTACTGTCCCTCAGGTGAAAAATGAGGTTCAAAGAGGGGGGTGTTGACATGGCCCAGGACACTGCACTAATAAACAGAGGCCCGGATTGCCAACTCCCATCTTTAATCTCGCCTCTCCTGCTCCTTCCAGCCCTGACCTGGACGGAAGAGAAGCTGGTACAGAGTGTGCTGAGTAGGAGGGTGGGCTTGGGACCGAAGGGCTGAAGGATACGAAGTCTAGGGTTTGTCAGCTGGGTGCAGGGATCCTGCTAGCCCCACCTCATTTAAAGCCTCTCTCAGGCCTTGGAGTTTAGCTTTCCCCCACATCTTCAAGCTAGAAACTCAGAAAAGTGCTTGTTTTGGGCCCAACACGGAACCCTGGAGGCTTGAGTGCCCCCTGAGATAGTTTTAGAATGAACCCGTGCTTGGGGCCTTCCAGGAAGCACTGGCTCCTCCAGGAAGCCCACCCTGATTTTCTGACAATTCCTTTCTTCCTCTCACGTTTGTTCAAATTCCCAGAGTCCCCTGTATCTCTCCATAGCAGGAACTGCAGCTTGCTTCCCACAGACCAAGAGGCCTTCACCTTCTTTGTGCCAGGAACATTTCCCTTAGAGCAGCGGTTCTCAACCTGTGGGTCGCGACCCCTTTTGCGGTCGAATGACCCTTTCATAGGGGTCGCCTAAGACCATCCTGCATATCAGATATTTACATGACGATTCATAATAATAGCAACATGACAGTTATGAAGTAGCAATGAAAATAATTTTATGGTTGGGTCACTTGAGGAACTGTATTTAAAGGGCCAGAAGGTTGAGAACCACTGCCTTGGAGGTTAACAGAAGTAAAGGTGTGACCTTTTCTCCAACCCCAATTGAAAGACCTCCTGGATCCCATCCACAGGACCATCGAGGTCATTTCTAGCATCTCCCAATCTCCCCTCCTCCAGTCTTACCCCATGTCTAGTCTTGTGGCCGCTGGTGACCTCAGGACCTAGAGCACAATAGGTGCCTGGTTTGTGCCTTTTGGAGTGAAAATGGGCCTTTCATGTCCCCTCCAAGTGCAGACTTGCCCCAGTTGGGGCCGGGGGGGGGAGGGCGGGTGGTGCAGTCTGTGGAGGGGACAGTGACCAGATGCTTCCTGGAGGAGGAAACACAGGTGCTGGAGTGCCTCACGGGGCTCCTGCTTCCCAGCAGCTGCATGGAGCTGGGCCTCTCCCTGCAGAGAGGAAGGTGGGTCCCAGGCTGTGGGGCTCAGGGGGGGCTTTCAGCCCCTTTCACGCTGGGCACCCCGGTTCCTGAGCAGCCTGTTGAAGGCTTTGGGCCTGGCCTGTAGGCTGCCGGCAGCATGTGCTTTCCTTCTTTGGCCCCACCTGGGCGTGGCTGGGTGCCCCCTGCCCCAGCCTGTTTAGCTGAAGCTGTCCCGCTTGACAAATAGGCCATTTGCTTCCTGCGCTGGAGCTGGAGCGGCCGGCCGCCTGGGGAATGGCTATAATTAGCAGAGAAGAGTGGATGTGATCGCACACTGGCATTGACAGTTAATTTTATAGTCGAATGGAAACATAAACTGATGTCATCGGAGATGTAAATATCATTTGGAAATCTTGAAGTTTCTGGGAACCGAGGAGCCCGGATCAGCCTGTGCTGTGTGGGGAGCCGCCTTGGGGTTGCCTGCCAGGCCTCTGGGAGAGCTGGGGTGGCAGCACCTCGGGGTGGACCAGGAGGAACGGGCCGTGGGTACCCAGCGGTGGGGGAGTCGGGAGGCTTGGGTTGGCATTTGCCATGTTAGCTCTCCCTATGGCTTCAGTGGCCTGGAAATGTGGCGCTTTGCAACAGGAGGGCGATGGGAGGAAGTTTTGTTTCCTGCCGACACGCTGTTCTGGAGTGGGCCCTGGGGCTCGGGGGAGCTTGTCAAAACAGAAGCTGAGTTCTGCCTCTGTGGAGAGGGTTGGGGTCAGTTCTGCTCAGAACTGGGCATCGACAGCGCTGGTGTTTTGGAGATGGTTTCCAAAGCAGGACACCTTACCTCGGAAGCACAGCCTCGGGGGGGGGGGGGGGGGGGGGGGGGGGCCCCGCCCCGAGGCCGGCGAGCACTCCCCTGCCCGCTAGGCCGTCCATCCTGCCCGAGAAGAACTGTTTTCTTTGTTTACAACAGGAAACGTAGGACTCTCAAAAGTATATGGGTCAATTGTGAAAATATTAAGATGTTCTCCTGTTGGTTCAGTGACAGCATGAGGATTACACTTTCCATCAAGATGGAAAATGAGCCCTCGCTGGTTTGGCTCAGTGGATAGAGTGTCGGCCTGTGGACTGAGGGTCCCGGGTGTGATTCTGGTCAAGGGCACATGCCCGGGGTTGTGGGCTCGATCCCCAGTAAGGGGCGTGCAGGAGGCAGCTAGCTGATCGATGATCCTCTCTCATCATTGATGTTTCTCTCTCTCTCTCCCTCTCCCTTCCTCTCTGAAATCAATTATATATATGATGGAAAATGAGCCGCCACTCTGTAGCCCTCAAGTTCACCTCGTCCTCACGCTGAGGGCTGTGCTTCCCTGTGGGGTTCTTCCTTAACCATAACCCTCAGCCTTGGGGTGGAGGGGTAGCCGCCTCTGTGACTGGCTCAGGGTCAGGGCCGAGTGAGTGATCGGAAGCAGGGACCTGGCTTTCTAAAGCTGCCTGCCCTTGTTCTCAAAGGCCCCACAGGGCTTAGGCTGATCTTGAACAACGGTATCACCGTGTTCTGGGTTTTGGAGCATGAAGTGACCAGATAGTCTTTGTTTAACCTTTCTCTTACAAAGGTAGGGTTCATTTCCCGGGATCACCGTTTTCCTGGGTAGGGCCGTGTATGTGTTTGTGCCCTGCCTTATAAATCTTAATGTTTACCCAAGTGGGTGAATTTGATGACATCATTTTACAGTTTTCCTGATATGGCCATGTGTGAATAACTGGCTTACCACTGAGTTTGTCAATGGCTTCAGCACTTCCTGGCCCGTGTGTACTGGAAAGACCTTCCTGCTAGACTTGGGGAGAGTGGATCTCTGTAAGCCAATTACCTTTTCAAACCAAAGAGTGGCACTTAGCTGTGAAATACAGCAACTGCGGACCCGAGGGTGAGGATCTGGCTCCCTGGTCGTCCTGTTACCTGGTGTTTCTAAGTACGGTTGGTCTGTGTGACATTTGGCATCCTTGGTCTTAGCCAGGACAGTCTTTAGAAAGAAGTCAAAGGGATCTATTTGGAGGGCACACTTAGCCAACTGAAGGCTGGGTAGGCCAGTAGCTGCAGGGACAGCCTCCTCAGTGTTATGGATGTTGGCTTCTCTGTGCTCATGGCACATCTTGCCAACATCTGAATTATCCCCTCACTTCCTTTCCTCGGGCCTTAGCCGGCAGCACCCTGTCTTTTGGTTACGCTCCCACATTGCCTTCCTCTCAGTGGAGGAGTCCAGATAGGCAGATGCATTTGCTCTGCACCCACATGATCTGTCCCTGCCCTCGGGAGTGTGTGGCTTGGAAAGCCAGAGTCGTTGGACAGGCAAGAGACATGGTAGGAAGCATTGACCTCACACCCACGGGGGCCTGTTGGGAAGCCCAGCTGGCATCCATTCAGCAGACACTGGTTGTAAACACTGATTGTACGTCCTAAATGTCAGGGCTGTCCTGGCTGTTCGGGATGCCTGAAATAGTTGAAGAAACCCCTCCTGGCACGGAGCTTATATTCCTGTGGGGAAGACAAACCATTACAAAATTAAGGGAAAAAGTCATGTGCTGGCAAGTGCAAAGGAGAAAAGTCAAACAGGGAAATGGGATCAGGGTGTCAGGAAGCAGGATTCTTTCTTAAATAAGATGCCCCCCCCGAAAGGCCTCACCATGCACAGGTGACAGCTGAGCAAGGGCAGGAAGGAGGTGAGGGAGTGAGCCATGTGGATTTCAGGAGGAAGCACGTTCCAGGCAAGGGAACAGCCTATGCAAGGCCCAGGTTCTCTGACCCTCCACCGGGCATTCCCCCTGACTCACTAAGACTTTTCCTGAGATTTCCAAATAGGGTCTGTATTAGTTTGCTAGGGCTGCTATAACAAAGTACCACAGACTAGGGGGCTTAAACAACAGAACATTTTATTTATTAATTTTTTAAATTTTATTTATTTATCATTAAAGCCCACATATGAGTGAGATCATGTGATATTTATCTTTCTCCAACTGGCTTATTTCGCTTAGCATAATGCTCTCCAATTCCATCCATGCTGTTGCAAGTGGTAAGAATTCCTTCTTTTTTACCGCAGCGTAGTATTCCATTGTGTCGATGTACCACTGTTTTTTAATCCACTCATCTGCTGATGGGCACTTAGTCTGTTTCCAGATCTTAGCTATGGTGAATTGTGCTGCTATGAACATAGGGGTGCATATATCCTTTAACAACAGAAATTTACTGTCACCGTTCTGGAGGCTGGAAGTCTAAGACTAAGGTGTTGGCAGAGTCAGTTTTTCTGAGGCCTCTGTCTTGGGTTTGTAGGTGGTTGTCTTTTCCCTGTGTCTCCCATTGGTCTTCCCTTTGGGTACGTCTGTGCCCTAATGCCCTCTTCTTATAAGGACAACAGTCATATTGGATGACGGCCCACTGACCTGACCTTATTTTAATCTAATTACCCTTTTACAGGCTCTGTCTCCTAATACAGTCACACGGAGGTCCCGGGGGGTTAGGACCTCAGCATAGGAATTTTTTTTTTTGGGGGGGGATACAATTCAGCCTCTAACAGGTTCCCTCCCTGGACAGTCATTGGGGTGAGCCGCCCACAGTGGCCAGTACCACAGCCCTCACTAAGCTCTTCGGAGGAAAATCTAGAGCCTTCCAGTCCTTCTCACCTCCCCCTCCCGGCTTTCTCGCTGCAGCTGATCGGGACCCTGGTTCTGTCGGTGGGGATCTATGCAGAGGTCGAGCGGCAGAAATACAAAACCCTCGAAAGTGCCTTTCTGGCCCCGGCCATTATCCTCATCCTCCTGGGAGTCATCATGTTCATCGTCTCCTTCGTCGGCGTGCTGGCCTCCCTTCGAGACAACCTGTGCCTTCTTCAAGCCGTGAGTTGGCCCCGCGCACCCCTCAGCTGGTGGGTGGCAGGTCCTTGGAGTCCCGGGAGAGGCAGGGAGACTGGCCCAGGCCTCCAGGCAGCTCTCCTGGAGCGTTTCCCGGATCAGCCTTGCTGTCCACAGTGGCCACCTCCACTTCTGCATAGGAAGGCTGATTTGCATACTAGCCGTCTCACTCACTTACACCCTCTGTGGGTCCAGACTCCGGTTGGAAGGGGTTGAAACCACATTCAAATGAGAGCAAGTGAAACAACAACCAGTTGGTAGTGAGTTCTTAGCGCACAGAACCAGCAAACCCGCCCTGGGTCCAGGGGTGCAGGCTGCGCCCAGGGCTCCCCCCGACCTCCCAGCTGGACACCTGGCATTGCCCTTCTTTCCCCTGGGCGGTGGTCGCCAGCAGCCCCAGGGCAACAGAGTCCTTGTGGCTCTTGGTCCCAGGGAATCTTTCTTGGTAACTCTGGCCCCAATCCCAGGACTCAGAAGGCCTGCCCTGGGGCCAGGGGGTGAGGCCCGCCCTCCTGCCCCCTTACTATGGGGTGAAGGATGGGTTTTCAAAGCTGGGGGTACCAGATAGGCAGATGCATTTGCTCTGCACCCACATTGTCTTCCTCACATGGGAGGCCCCTGAAAGCCCTGTAAGCCGGGCCTCGGTGCTGCCTGAGGCTGGAATTTGCTGGCCTCCGTTTGGACAATGCTGGTACAGTGATGAAGCGCAGGGGTGGGGTGCATGTTCTCTGTCTCACTCTCCTCACCGCCCTGGGAGTCTGGGAAGCCACTTGCGAGGGGCTCTGCCTGCACAGCTGGAAATGCTGCCCTGCCCGTTAAGCCAGGCCTATCCCCTCTGGAGCAGCCTGAGCGAGGACCAGCGCTCCTGTGGGGTTGAGGAAGGCGGCGGGTGGTGGGCGTGGGATGCTTTTCCATCTCGGTCCCTGGGACAAACCTCGGTAACAGTCGGGCTCAGACAGCTGAGTCACTTTTCCTGACCACGGGCTTCAAAGACGGGCTTTCCCTCAGAACATCCACATCCTGTGTCCTCACAGGAGGAAGGGCGAGCGGCCCGGGAGGCTCTGTCATCCGACAGCGATGACTCCTGATGAGCTTGTCCTCGGAGCTGATGGCACTTCCTCTGCCCCTCTAGGCGAATCTCTGAATTTTGTTTTTCAGTTTATGTACATCCTTGGGATCTGCCTCATAATCGAGCTCGTTGGTGGCGTGGTGGCCTTGCTCTTCCGGAACCAGGTGGGCCGGGGGCGCAGTTATCAGCCACATGCATGCCGGGCCCTACTGTGTGTGCCTGGGCTGTAAAACTGGGCGTGCGCAGAGAAGAGAGCAGGGCATACAATGCCTCGTTTATTTTGCTGGGGAGACGGGCACTGAAAGGGGAAGCCAGAGAGCAAGAAATCAACACAGGGTGATGGGAGAGTGCCTGGGTGCAGAATGGGAGGACAGTGACGAAATAATGAAAGGGAGCCTACCAGGTGAGACTCAGGGGAGCAGATGCCCAGGCAGAGGGAGCCACTGAGGCAGAAAGGAGCTTGTCCAGTGCGTGGACCAGTGTGGATGCACTTGGCTGAAGGGCATGAGAGATGGGGAGGGATGGAAGGCGGAGCTGCAGTGCTGGCCAGTGCAGGTCACGTGGGTTCTCAGGGGCCAAGGTGCAGGAGGTGGGAATTTTCTCCGAAGGCAGTAGGAAGCCTCTGCAGAGTTGTGTGGGGGAAGTGATGTGACCTGGCTTACATTTCACTCACTGCGGGGAGACGGGTTTGGCGTACATGTTGGAGGCACTGTCTATAGGACTTCGTTGTGCGGGGATATCAGAGTGGGGACGAGAAAGGCTGAGAAGACCATGTGGCAGCAAACCTGCTGGTAGGGTTTGCAGAATCAGGAGCCGTTTGAGTGGGTTCTCAGGACTCCTGGTCTCCCCCTCTTTCCATCACAGATGC
>NW_006288853.1:2538069-2556197 GCF_000327345.1 Myotis davidii
TCCCTCTCTTCATCACAGATGCCATGTAGCCTCATACGAGCTGTGTGACCTTGGCCAAGTACTTCACCTCTTGGGAGCCCCTGGGCTGCTTAGGGGGTCATGGTTCTCAGCTCATGGAGTTCGGGCTGAGGATTTGATGAGAGAATGCGTGTGAAGAACTTGGCCCCTAGTGCACCCTCATTACATATGAGCTCCTTTGCCCTGAAGCCTGAAGAAGAGAAGGGACTGGCCCAGGGTCCCACAGGAAGCCAGTGGCTGCGCGGGGCTGACGGCCAGCTCGGAGATCCGGAGATCCGTCATTTCTCCCATAATCTGGTTCCTTTGTCTTCCTCTGGGCTTGGCGTTGGAGGCAGGGCTTGAGGAGTAGGGCCTGTTCTCGGAAACTCAGTTTTCTCTGTCCGCTCCCCTGCCCCCACCCGCACCACCCAGACTGTTTTGTTCCTGGCACTCCTGGGCATCGTTGGACGGTGCATCAGGGATGCAGCCAAATTGTCCATCTTGTCAGAAGTTGAGCCCAAGGCAGCAGTCACTGTCCCAGACACAAAGTTCCCAGACACCGGGTTGCGCGGGTCCCTCAAATGACCCAGAGTCTGACTCCTGCCAAAGTCTTCACTGGCTCAGGTGGGAGCAGGAAACAACTGTTCTGCCTGGGTCTCCTATGGATGGACGCTAACCGCAGGCCTGTCTACACCCCTGGAACCCAGGGGTCTTCGTGTTTTATGAGCCCCGGGAGAGGGGAGGGGAGATGAAGTCAGTGAGGCACAGAGAGGTTAGGAAGCCCTCCCAAGAGCACACAGCAAGACAGAGGCAGCTCAGTCCTTTTTTCAATTCTATTTTTTAAAATAGAATACCCCCCTATCCTCCAGGTTTATTGAGATATAATTGACAAATAAAACTGTAATATATTTAAACTCTACAATGTGATTATTTGCTATACATAAGCATTGTGAAATGATCACCACAATAACACCTCCATCTCCTCACATAGTTAACTTTTGTGAGTGTGAGACTGTTTCAGATCTACCCTCTTAGCAAACTTTAAGTATATAATACGGTATTGTTAGCTCTAGTGACCATGATGTAAATTAGATCCTCAGAACTTACTCATCTTAACATGGAAAGTTTATACCAGGGGTCCTCAAACTGTGGCCCACGGGCCACATGCGGCCCGCCCAAAAACATTTATCCGGCCCGCTGGGTGTTTGTGCCACCGCTGCCTGTTGCTTAGCAGCCAACTAGTTTTTTTTTTTTTAAACTATAGTCCGGCCCTCCAACGGTCTGAGGGACAGTGAACTGGCCCCCTGTTTAAAAAGTTTGAGGACCCCTGGTTTATACCCTCTGACCAACACCTCCCCATTTACACCCACCCCCAGTCCCTGGCAACAGCTTTTCTACTCTCTGGTTCTATGGATTCAACTTTCTTCTTCTTCTTTTCATATTCCACATATAAGTGATACCAAAGGGTCCATACAGTATTTGTCTTTCTCTGTCTGGCTTATTTCACTTAGCATAATGTCCTCCAGGTTCATCCATGTTGAAACATGTGGCAGGATTGCCTTCTTTTTCATGGCTGAATAATATTCCATTGTATATGTGTGTGTGCTGTATATGCACAATACAATATACATGCTGTGTTTTTCTTTACCACATTCATCTGTTGACAGACATGTGGATTTTTTCCGTAACTTGGTTATTGTGAATAATGCTGCAGTGAACGTGGGAGATCTCTTCATGGCAGGTAGCTCTTTTAGATAGCGATTTTATTTCCTTTGGATGTCTATCCAGAAGTGGGATTGCGGGATCATATGGTATTTTCTAGTTTTAATTTTGTGAGGAAACTTCATACTGCTTTCCCTAATGCTTGCCCCAGTTGACATTCCCACTAACAGTGTACAAAGGTTCCATTTTCTCCTCAGCAACATTTGTCATTTCTTGTCTTTTTCTTAATGGACATTCATGGGAGATGATAGCTCACTGTAGCTTTGCTGTGCGTTTCCCCGATGATTAGTGATGCTGAGCATCTTTCCACTTACCTGTTGGCCATTTGTCTGTCTCTTTTGGAAAAATATCTGTTCAGATCTTCTGCCCATTATTTAATTAGACGATGATGATGATGAATATTATTATTGCTATGGGGTTGCCAGGGCTCCTTATATATTTTAGTTATTAACCCCTTATCAGATATATTATTTGCAAATATTTTCTCCCATTCTGTAGGTTGTTTTTTCATTTTTCTGATCATTTCCTTTGCTGTGCTTAAACCTTTTAATTTGATGTAGCCCCACTTGTTTATTTTTGCTTTTGTTGCCTATGCTTTTGGTGTCAGATAAAAAAAATTATTACCAAGACCAATGTCAAGGAACTTACTCCCTATGTTTTCTTGTACAAGTGTTATGACTTTAGTCTTACTTTTAAGTCTTTTGTCCATTTTGAGTTGATTTTTGTAAGTTGTATGACATAAGGGTCTAGTTTCTTTCTTTTTTTTTTTTGCATGTGGATACAGTTTTCTCAGTCCCATTTACTGAAAAGACTATCTTTTCCCCATTGTGTACTCTTGGCACCTTTGTTGAAAATTAGTTGACTATATATTTCTAGGCTCTCCATTCTGTTCCATTGATCTATGTGTCTGTTTTTTAGGTAATACCATACTGTTTTGATAACTATAGCTTTGTAATATAGTTTGAATTCAGGAAATGTGATGCCTTTAGCTTCACTTTTCTTGCTCATCATTACTGTAGCTATTTGGGGTCTGTTGTGGTTCTATACAAATTTTAGGATTTTTTTTCCTATTTCTGTGGGAAATGCCATTGAAATTTTATAGGGATTGCACTGAACCTATAGATTGCTCTGGGTAGTATGGACATTTTAATAATGTTATTTCTTTCGATCCATGAACAAGGGATATCTTTCCAATTATTTGTGCTGTCTTCAATTTCTTCCAATGTTTTATAGTTTTTAGCGTACAAGTCTTACACATCCTTGTTTAAATTTATCCCTAAGTATTTTATTATTTTTTATGCTATTGTTAAATGTTATTGTTTTCTTAATTTATGTTTTTGGGATAGCCCATTGTTAGTGTGTAGAAATGCAACTGATTTTTGAATGTTGTTTTTTGTATCCTGCAACTTTACTGAATTTGTTTCTCAGTTCTCAGTTTTTTGCTGGAGTCTTGAGGATTTTCTATATAGAACATAATGTCATCTGCAAACAGACAATTTTACTTCTTTTTCTCTAATTTGGATGCCGTTTATTTCTCTTTCTTGACTAATTTTCTTGCTTTGGCTAGGACTTCCAGTACTATGTTAAAGAGAAGGGGTGAGAGTGGGCACGATGTCTCTTCCTGATCTTAGAGGAATGTTTTTAGCTTTTCACTTTTGAGTGTGATGTTAGCTGTGGATTTGTCATGTCTGGCCCTTATTATGTTGAGATACATTCTTACTATACCTAATTTGTTGAGAGTTTTTATCAGCAAGGATATTGAATTTAGTCAAATGTTTTTCTGCATCTATTGAGATGATCATATGATTTTTATCTTTCATTCTGTTAATGTGATATATCACATGGATTGGTTGGCAGATATTGAATCATCATTGCGTCTCAGGGATAAATCCCACTTGATCATGATTTTGTAATTCTATTGATTTTGGTTCGCTAATATTTTGTTGATGACTTTTGCAACTATGTTCATCAGGGATGTTAGCTGGTATTTTTTGTGTGTGGTTTCCTTGTTGGCTTTGGTGTCAGTGCAATGCTGGCCTCGTAAATGAGTTTGGAAGTGTTTCCCTTGACTTCAATGCTTGGGAATAATTTGAGAAGGGTCGGTATTAATTGTTCTTTAAACACTTGGTAGAATTTACCAGTGAAGCCATGTTGTCCTGGACTTTTCTTTATTGGGAGACTTCTCATTACTAATTCAAATTCTTTACTCATTATTGGTCTGTTTGGATTTCCTATTTCTTCAGGATTCAGTCTTGGTTGGTTGTATGTTTCTAGGAATTTATCTGTTTCTTCTAAGTTAGCTAGTTTGTTGGTGTATACGTGTTTACAAGAGTCCCTTGTGATCTTTTGTATTTCTGTAGCATCAGTTGTAACATCTCCTCTTTATTTTTATAGCATCTCTTTCATTTCCGATTTTATTTATTAAAATGCTCTCTTTTTTCATCGTCTAGCTTTGTCGATTTTGTTTATGTTTTTCAAAAACCCAACTCTTAGCTTTATTGATCTCTTTAAATTGTCTTTTTAAGTCTCTCTTTCATTTGTTTTCACTCTGATCTTTGCCATTTTCTTCATTCTAACTTCAGGCTTAGTTTGTTTTTCTAGTCCTTTGAGGTATAAAGTTAGATTGTTTATTTGAGATCTTTCCCTCCCTTAATGTAGAAAGAATCACTATAAACATTATCACTATAAACTTCCCTCTTAGAACTACTTAAATGTTGGTGTGTTGTGTTTAGATTTTAATTTGTCTTGTGATTTTTTAAATTTCCCTTTTGATTTCTTATTTGCCTCGTTGGTTGGTTTCCCAAACCTAGTCTTGCTACCTGCTTCTCCTTTTCCTCTTTTCTACTTTTCAGACGGTCTGTCCTGCGCTGGCAGAGCCAGGGCATGGGTTATTTTGTCAGCAGGGCTGAGGGGAGAGTTGTTTATTCCATTTGCCCACGCGGATGCTTTTCTGTGCAGCCAGCAGGGCTCCCGGCCGGCCTGCGGCTTTCCAGAGATGATGGGTTAGTGCTTTGCTGGCCACGGCCCAGGTCCAGGTCATGGTCAGCAGCAGCAGTGGTTTTAATAAACAATCTCCTTTGTGAGCAGCAGTCTGGTTTCCAGCGTGCTTTCCCTAAGGCAGTCCGATTTGTCATTTTCCAGCACCTTGCAGTCATAGGGCTCTGACACCACTCCTCCTTAGTGCGGGAGCCGAGCCCAGATGAAACCTCCAGGGGCCATTTAGCCCTCACAGCTGGGGATGCTGTGGGCCTGAGGTTGGGGTGGGCATTACCAGTATCCCCAGACCCTGAGGGAACTGTGGGGTGAACTGTGTGCCTTCCCCATGGATGGGGTGTCCCCTCACTGAGCCCTACCAGAGGATGTCTCGGTATGTAGCCCAGGATGGACCCTCACCATTGGGGACTCAGTTGTTTGGGGTTCATGGTGGGCTGTGCTGTCCTATGCCTATAATACATATTTCAAAATAATTCGAAAATGAGATGCAAAACTATAAGCGCAGTAAGATTTCCACATGAAAAAAAAAAGGCCTGGAAACCTCTGGAAGGAAGTAGAAATCTGAACACACAAACTCACATTTCCTCCCAGGGGTAGGGACAGGGGCGATTTTTATTTTCTTGTTTATATTTTTTTCCTAGCTTTCAAAGTTCCTTTTTCCTTTGTCATAATCCAGGGGAAAATACCATATAAAGAAAAATAATGTCCCTCCCAACTCCAGTGCAGTGTGATTTCGTCAAACAAGAGATGAGCCAATGGTGAGGCCAGGGAAGGAGCAGCCTGGCTTACTGATGGTGCGGGGAGGGGCAGTGTACGGTGGAGAAAAAGGTGGGGAGCAATCACGGCCAGCTGCTGGGAGGAGGTGAGCTCCCAATTCCATGTTCTTCTCCCCAAGAGGAGAAGACAGCTTTCTCTGAGCCACACTGTAACAGGTCCAGCCCCCACAGGTCGCCTGCTCACTCTAAGAATCCACTTGTGGTGACAAATGGGGACAAATCATCCAGCGAATGACTTCACACTAAGTTCTCGGGAAGATGCATGGACCGTGGCCGCAGCCAGGCTGCAGAGACACAGACTCCCTGGAGTGAGGCAGAGACTCTCTACCAGCGCCTGGCCCTGGACCGGGGCTCTGCTCTCAGGCCCCTCCTGACAGTCAGACGGAAGAGACCTCTTTGCTTGCACAGCCCGGTGGCCATGCACTGGGGAGCTGGGCACAGAGCAGGTGGCCCTGAGGCCTGGGCAGTAGGAGCAGGGGTGCGGCATCTTGACCCCTGCCAGTGGGAGGAAACCTGAATGACCTCCATGACTTGTCTGTCTCACCCCTCTTGACCTACCATCACCCCAGCCTGTTCCCGGGACTCTCTTGAGGATGTCGGGAATGTTGGAGGCGGGCAACCCCTACCTGTGTGTTCCCAGGCAGGCAGAGCTGAGCAGGGTCACCCAGAGGTGCCGGCCTCTACCTGCTGTATCTGTGTCCCCATCCCAGGCCTCCTTCCCTCTGCCACCCGGGCCTTGACACCCAACTCCAGGCCTGGGGATGGTGGGCAGCACGCAGCCTGTTTATTTTATCGTGACACTGGCACTAGCTAGCTCTGGGCCTGACCTTGGGGTCAGGGAGAAAGGAGATGGCACCCCACGCGCACGCACATGCGCGCGCACACGCGCGCGCGCGCGCACACACACACACACACGCATCATGGTCCGCTTGGCTGAGCACCTGAACATGTATATCCTTCTACCCAGAGCAAAGGAGAGAAAGTTCTGCACTGATCTGGCCAGACTCCACTGCTGGTGCACCCCACCATGGATAGCCATCGGGGAGTGAGAGTTGGAGCCCCAGATACCTGGGAAACGGAAGCAGAGCCTCTCCTGCCACAGGGATTAAACCCGTGGCCTCGGCCTGGCCTGTGGGTGGGAATGGCAGGCATTCCCACAGCCTTGCAGCTCTCCTCTCCTTTTGTTCTTGCTTCTTGGGTTCTCTTTGGCCCTCAGTTGTCGGCTTGGGCCAGTCCAGGGCTGGAGCAGAGCCTGGGGCCTGGGGGCCAGAGGACGAGTCCCCACC
The DNA here is from genome assembly GCF_000327345.1 of Myotis davidii. Taxonomy (NCBI): domain Eukaryota; kingdom Metazoa; phylum Chordata; class Mammalia; order Chiroptera; family Vespertilionidae; genus Myotis; species Myotis davidii. The sequence continues at coordinate 2,544,845 of NW_006288853.1, forward strand.
GTCGAGGGGACTGAGGGAAGCCCAGAGAGGCTGGCTCAGGGTTATGAGGTGCTGGTTCCATGTTCTGAGAACCAGGTTGGCATTGGTTTCAACCGGGCTGCCAGCAGCCGGCCTCCCGGCCTTGAGTTTGAGAAGCTGATATGGAGCCCGGCAGCCTCCAGGAAGCCAGGTGACCAGGACAGCGCCTTCCTGCTGGGCAGCTCCAGCCCCTTCCCTCCCTCCCTCCTCTCCCTGCTCCTCCAGCCTCCCAGCCTGGGGAAGCTGCTGCCACTGCCCCCCACCCCTTCCAATTCCTCATTGATTTACAAACACCCTAAGCGTTTCTGCTGAGAGGGGCGATGTGGAGACTTCGGATGCCTTTAAAACTAGATTTGAAAGAAAGAACTAGATAGCTTGAACCTGGTGGCGTACACAACGGCCCTTTTATGTTTGCTTACTGATTGCTTAATTTAGCCTGGGCCACGCGGCCTTGAGGCCATGCCAGCGGTTTGTGAAAGGTGGTTTTCTAGTCCTTGTTGGAGCTGCCCCTGCTAGTATGTGTGTGTGTGTGTGTGTGTGTGACATGCATGTGTTTGCCTCTGGGAGCAGCACAGGAAGCCAGAATTGTCTCTTCCCTGCCATGCTCCACAAGGCGTATCCTCTGGGTGGCACCCCCAATCCCTCCGAACACAGCAGAGCTCCCTACAGTCATAATGAACAGGGCAACTCACCTGCCTCGCTGGAACTTCCCACCCACCCCCCAAACCCATCACAGCATAGGGACCACCTGACTGTCCTACACATCTCCTTGTACACACACACACACACACACACACGTACACCGACACAGACACACAAGTGCACATACAGACACACACAGAGACACTCACGCACATGCACACACAGACACACAGAGACACACACAGATACAGACACAGACATACACACATGCACACACAGGCACACACACAGAGATACATACGGACACAGACACGGACATACACACATGCACACACAGGCACACACACAGAGACACATACGGACACAGACACGGACACACACACATGCACACACAGGCGCACACAGTGCCAAAGGCAGTGCACACACATGCAGAGCGGTCCCTGCTGGGAACTGGGGCAGCTGCTGTCCACGGAGCCTGGGACCATCTGTTTCCCCTGCCCGTGTCTGGAGGCCTCCAGGGGGGCCTGTCTTCCCCACAAGGCCCCGCTCGGTTCCCCAGACGGAAAGCCTGATTCCCTGACAGGCCTCTTTTGGAGTTGGTAGCTTTGGAAGGTGAGCAGAGACTGAGATGGTTTGGGGAGCGAGGTCAGGGCTGCTCACCAAAGAGTGAGGGAGAGCTTTCCCCTTCGGGCCTCTGGGCATCCCCTCTGCAGACCTGCCCGGTCCTCCTGCCCTCCTCCCTCCCCTCCATCTCTAGCACGTTGACCTAATGGAGGGCTGGGAGGTGGCCAGTGGGCCGGGACTGGTGCAGAAGGACGTGGTGGACCGGGGCTGTGTCTGCAGTGCCTTAAGAGTGGAAGGAGGCCGGTTGACACGCCCTCATGCAGGTAGCCTTAGACATGTCCCCGACACTGACAGTGCCCCTTGTGGCCCAGCTCAGCCAAGGGCCCCTGCGGCATGCCACTCAATCCATGAACTCATTCCCTGTCCTACCAGGGGTGGCAGACTGGCTCCACCCTGGTGTCGTTTCTTAGACACTCCAACCATGGCCCAGGGTCACCCAGGGGAGCAGGTACCTAAGGCTGGAAAAGCCAGGTGGTCCCTGCTCTGCCCAGGCTGTGTGGTCACCCAGCCCTGGCCCCAGGATCCAGCACCAGACACGTGCAGGGAATGGGCTGTTGAGTGCAGAGGTTTCAGGTGGGAGAGGCCTGGCCCGGGCCGCGGAGGCTGCGTCCAGTCTTCCCCAGCTCCCAGGTCAGCTCCGGGCGGCTGCTCGTCAGCAGCTGAGGGCTCCCCTGCTGCCCCAGAGCTTCCCTGCGCCTGTCCGTCTCCTTGGCTTTGAGCGGCGTGTCGGGAGGGACCTGGCAGATGTATCCTTTGTGTCTCTTCCTGACACTGCAGATGGGCTGGGGAGATGGCCCCAAACTGAACCGTGGCTTCTTAACTTGGCTTCTTAAAGTGCATCAGGCGGAGAGTTTGACACCTTGAGTCAGCGTCAACCTGCCAGTGACAGCAGGGTGACCCTGGACAAGCCACATGGCTTCTCCAGGCTGCAGGGTGCTAGTGAGGGGTCCTTGGCCAGGACTGGCTCTTGCCCCAAGGCTGCCGCCATTGAAGTCTGTCTTTTGGACAAGACGTGGGGCCTTGGTTCCCATGGGCTTAGCCATTTTCCACAGATGATGTGATGGGAATGAAGTGGTGCCATGGGTATGTGTCTCTGGAAGAAGAAAGATCTACTAATAAGACCAGGACCTGCTATGTCCCTGGCATCTTCATAAGGACGTCTGTAGTTTTAGTTTATTTAGATCTCAAAGCCCTATGAGGCAGAGGATGCCTCTCCATTTTGCAGGGGAAGAAATGGAGGCTCAAATGTTAAATGAAGTGCCCGAGGCCTGGGTGGCTGCAGGACTGTTCTTGACCCTAAGGCCTGACAGCCCCTCTCAGCCTCGTCTTTGATCCAGAAGATGTCATACACAGGCCTGGGAAACGGAGGCCCAGGGAGGGGAAGAGCTGTGACGGGTCCTGCAGTGGCAGGCCTGGGCCTGGACCCCAGGGCCCCGCTGCCCCAGTGTCCCCGCAGGCACCTCCCCCGGCCGTCGTCTGGCTCCAGGGCCGAGAATGCCCCCTTTGTGCCACACAATCTCTGATGATACGAGGGCCTCCCTGCTCTGAAGGCCCCGATTGTCCCTGTGAGCATGGAGCTGGGCTGCCCACATCCCCGTCCCCACCCCGCCCGCTATGGGGCCTTTTGTGCTCCGGGATCTCAGCACAACAGCCAGGCCGTTGATCCAGAAGGCCCGGCGTGACTGGGGGAGGGCGGCGTGCCAGCGCGCTTGCTCTTCCCTGCGGGGCTTGCCCCAGTTCCAGCCAGGAGGTGGGCTCTTTCCTCCGGGCCAGAGCCCTGCCGCAATGAGGAGGGGCCACGCGGAGCTCGAGAGACCTCATGCCCTGTCCTGGCTGGGCCCCTAACCAGCCTGCTCTGCAAACTGGGGAGAGTCAGGCCCCCTCTCTGGCCTCAGCTTCCTTATCTGTAACACCAGAGGTTGGATAGTAGAGAAGAGTGGAGAGGTCTGGGGGGCAAAGGGAAGATTCAGCTCAGGCCTGTGTCTGGACAGTAGAAGGAACACCGGGCTGGGAACCGGGACAGCTGAGCGCCAGCCCCATGGCTGTTTGGGGTTGTGCACCCCCAGCTGGGCCCCCTCTCAGGGCCTGGGTTGTGTGATCTGCAAAGGAAAAGGGGGCAAGTCCCTCCTGCTCAGACATGGCAGAGGGACCCAGGCGTCAGATGGGCTTTAGAGGCGCAGAGAGCGTGTGTGGGCAGGGCGGTCGAGAGTGTTCAGGGTGGGAGTGAGGGGGTGCTCCGTGCGGGCAGGGGGGCGGGCTTCCCGGGCACTTGGGCACTCTGTTCCAGTGGGAACTTCCAGGGAGTCTTGGGTTGGTCTCTGGGGTATGTGTGGTCCTCTTTTGTCATTTTTCTCTTTAAATAGACCATCGACTTTCTGAACGACAACATTCGAAGAGGAATCAAGAACTACTATGATGACCTGGACTTCAAAAACATCATGGACTTTGTTCAGAAGAAGGTGAGCCAGGCTTTTTGAGTCAGAGATGTGCCACCCATGCACGTTGGCCCCCGCTTGGGACCCTGCTCAAGAGGGTGAGGGTGAGGGGTTATGTGGCTTATTCATTCCCAAGCAGGTGGCCAACCAGCCAGAACGGGGCTGGCCTTCTCAACCAGTCCTCTGCCCACGTGCCTTGCTCTACCTGTTCCATGGACCCTCCCCCTAAAAAAGGGAATAAGGTTGGAGTAGCTACAGGCCACCCTGCAGGGTCCCAGGGTGCCCCTCTCCAATGGGCAAAGACCCTCCTTCCTTGAGAGGGGAGTGAGCTGAGCTCCAAGCCACCCAGTTCAGAAGTCCCTTCTGCGGGCTCCTTCGGTGGCGGGAGCTCACTCCCAGCCAAGTCCAGGTCAGCCCCGGTGGGAACAGAGCCCTTCCCTGATTCCAGCCCCGGCGCTGGGAACAGACCAGGGCTTCTCCTGTTCCTCCATGACCCTTCTTGGACGGCGATGATGTCATTTTGAGATGCTGTCCCTCTCCCCCAAGGGCGGCCCAAGCCTGTGAGCGCAATAGCAGCTGCAGGACCGGCCCCTGTCCTGCTTGGCTTAGACACACCCATCTCACTTAGTCCTGACCCTCAGGCTCCTCCTCTGCCTCGGGGGATCCTGATGGTCCCCTCCTCGTGGCGGGGTTGCCTGGACTTGATTCAGAAGTGCTTAGAGCAGTGCCAGGCATGGGGCAAGACCTCAGTCAGCAGGTGTCAGCGTCCTCATGTTCTCCCAGGTGAAGGCAGGCAGGGCTGGAGGACTGTGAGCCTGCTCAGCCCTGACAGCACTTCCTGGACATGGCCTGGGGGGCTTCTGCTGGCCTGACCCCCCGTGACAGCCCTCAGTGGGGACGGACCAGCATCTCACTGCACCCAGGGCCCCCGCAGTGGCCACTCCCTTGGCTCAGGGCTTTCCTGTGGTCACAACAGGTGCAGCCTCTGGGAGGCCCTTCTTGGCCAGGGATGTGCCTGCCAGCTCTGGCTGGCGGGTGGAGCGCGATGCTTTTATTGGACCCAGCCTTGAGCTGGTTGGGGATTTTATTTCTCCCAGGGTGGGTGGGGGTGTGACTCATGCTCATTGGGCACCACTTGGTGTCAGGCCCTATGCTGGGTGCATCGTGCACGGCCTCTCTTTGTAATCCTCAGCTCAGCTGTGCACAGCTGGGATTTCCGGCTTTGCAGAGGAGGATCTGAGGCTCAGAGAGGCTGATCAGCTTGCCTGAAGTCACACAGCTGGGAGTGGTGGTGTGAAGATGTGAACTCGGGTCTGTCTGATTGCAAAGCAAATGCCCTTTGCGCTGTACCACAGAGAGGCACGTTCAGGTCCTAAAACCTGAAATGTTGTGGGCTGACCAGGCCCTCTAACCATATCACTCCCCTGGGTAAGCCCTCCAGTGACTTCCCGTCACTCAGAAAGAATACGATCCCAGCTCCTACTGCTCTGCCTCACAAGGCTCTGTAAGTCTGGCCTGTGCCGCCTCCTCACCCTCACCCCTCCCACTCTCCTCGCTGTGCCCTGTGCGCTGGCCTCCGCCTGCTGCTGAACTACAGCCGGCTCGTTGCTGTGCAGGGTCTTTGCACGTGTTGACTTTTTCCTGTTGTTCATGGTTCAGATTAAATGTCATCTCAGAGGCCTTTCCTGACCTCTAACCTGCCGCTGCCCCGCCCCCTCCTTCCCTGGGTGCTCACATTCCTGGTGCACAGCGCTGTGGCACTGACCTTTCCATGCCCTGCTAGCACTCGGACTCCCTCCACTGGAATGCGTCCCACGTGGTGGGCAGGGCCGCGTGCTTTGCTCACCCTGTCCCTGCGGTGCCCAGAACAGTGCCTGGACACACTGCATGCACCCCGGAAGAGTAACTGCTCTCCCAGGCATTGGCACCGCTCCAGGGGGAGATGCAGGGAGGAGCTCATCTCAGGGGAGAATGGCACCAGCCTTCTCATGGCTCCGTGCTGAGCCCAGGGCAGGATGGAGGCGGGTGCCTCTCTGCTAAGGGCAGGCAGGCGGCGCTGGGGTCACTGGGTTGTGGTGGCTTCCATAGAATCCTAGTCCCTGGGACCTTAAAGGCCAACTTCTCTGGTCTGACACCTGCACTGGGACATGAAGATGGAATCCACTTGTCAAGGGAGGACTTGGCCTTCCCGTGCTTAGTCACCACCCTGGTATCCCACCAAGAGGCTTCTTAGCTCAGCTCACACGCCTCTCCAGTGACGGGGTGCTCTCCACCTCCGGGGCGGCCATGCTGCCTGGGGAGGGCCTCGCCCTGACAGCACCCGGCTCAGGTGCTCCCTGTTGCTCCTGGGACCAGGGGGAGCCACCTCATAAATTGCACCGTCCCCTGCCAGGACCCCCTCCTGCTGTCTGCCCACGGCCTCAGTGGTCACAGCAGCTCCCTTCCCTGCTTGCTTCCTCCCTCAGTTCAAGTGCTGTGGCGGCGAAGACTATCGAGATTGGAGCAAAAACCAGTACCACGACTGCAACGCCCCCGGACCCCTGGCCTGTGGGGTGCCCTATACCTGCTGCTTCAGAAACACGGTACTCCCTGCTCCCCGGCCACCCCGCTGGTCCGGCACCAAGAGCTCCTGCAGGGGTGAAGCTGGCGGGGGGGGGTGGGGCTTCCCTTCCCTAGGAGTGGTGAGTCCGCATCATTGCGCCTCACCTGTGCAGGCTTGTTCTAGGTGCTTTAGTTGTATTAACCCACTTAGTCCTGTCAGCTACCCTGTGAGGTCGGCGCTATTGTTGTTTTACCCTCTGAACAGGAGAGGAAACTGAGGCAGCAGGAGGTTGGTGGGGCTGGGATGGCAGGCGGGCAGCCATCGTCAGGGCTGTGCTCTGGACTCCTGGACAAGCCAGGTGGGAGCAGGAGAGGACTCCGGCCAAGGCAGCTTAGCGCGGGTGGCCAGTTCTGCCTCCGCAGCTGGAGGGCCAGAGCGGGCCAGCCTTGGGCGTCTCCAGGGCTTGAGGGCCTGGTGATCATCAGTGACAAGGCGCCTGGAAGGGGGAGCTGGTGATGTAAATGCCAGCAGGGGCCTGCCCACCTCCTCACCCACTTAGCTACTTGGGAGGCGGTCCTGTGTAGTCACCGCTTACGAAGGACAGAGGCTTCGTCAATCTTCTGTGTTTGACTAATGTGTCCAAAAACTGCCTGGTTTCTGGGCTGGAACGAGGCAGAGAGCTTCGCGATTACTCATGCTCCGATAGTCATGGAAAATTTCTCTTCGGACGTTGCCATCATTCCGTGCCCACTGGCGGGTTCTGTAAACTGAGCGGCTGGTGGCGTGGGTGCGGCCTCGCCCAGGAGTCGGGGAGCCAGTGACAAGTGCACGAGCCCTGAGAAAGGCTGGGCCAGGAGGGAGGTGTGTTGGAAATGTTAGCTGCCATTTTAGGGGAGCTCTCTGGGCAGGGGGTGCTTGGAAGGAGCCCAGTGTTTTTGGGGGGCCTGTGGGAAATGATCCTGAACTTTGTCACCCAGGGCAGTGGCACCTGAATGTCCAAGTTGGAATGAGGAAGCCCAATTTTAGTTCATTCATTCAACAAGTATTTATTGAGGACCAACTATTTGCCAGACGTGGTTCTGGGTTCTGGGTTCTTAGGCAAACACACGGAGAACTCTGCCTGCATGTGGCCGGTGTCCTCGTGGGGAAACTGACAAAACAAGTAATAAAGGAGGATGTTAGAAGGTGATAAATGCTAAGGATAAAAAGTAAAGCAGGGCTTTACTTTTATGGAGGGCTGCCATTTTAGATACTGAGAAGGTGGGTTCTCCGTAAAACCCTGAAGGAAGTGAGGGAGTAAGCCATGCAAACTTGGGGACGGGCGTTCCTGGCAGAGAGACCAGCAAGTGCAAAGGCCCTGGGGTGGGAACGACCCGAGTGTGTTTGAGAAACAGCACAGAGATAGTTTGGCTGCAGCAGAGTGAGGGCTGGGGGCGCTGAGGACAGTAGCAGGTGAAGCCAGAGAAGTTACGGGTGCTCTGAAGGCTACCGTCAGAACTTTGATGTTCCCCGGAGTGACAGGAAGGGACAGTCTTCAGTGGCTGAGTGGCAGCTCTGACTTGGGCTTTCCCAGGATCACCCTGGCTGCTGTGGGCACAGGGGTGGATGCAGGGAGCTGGGTGAAGGGCTAGTGCAGCGGGCTAGGCGTCACAGGTCAGGCTGTCTGGGTAGCAGGCTCTGAGATTCGGGTTAGTGAGCAGGAGGCTCAGTAGAAGTGCTCTCAGGGTCAACACCTGTAAGGGAGCTGACAGGAGCAGAGCTGGGCAGAGGGGGAAGCTGAGCAACGATGCAGACCCAGAAGGAGCCTCAGCTGAATCCATGGGGCACGGAGGCCGAGGCTTCATACCCACCGTGACCAGGCATTGCGGTGGTCCCGTGTCCCACCTGGGAGGGACTGCTGACTCTGCTCAGCAGAGAAACAGAACTAATAGGACGTGTGCCTGTGTGTGTGTGTGTGTGTGTGTAATTGGCTCATGGAATCATGGAGGCAAGGGAGTCCTGAGAACTGCAGGGTGATCAGCAAGCTGGAGACTCAGGAGAACTGATGCTTCCTTCCAGTCTGAGTCCCAAGGCCTCAGAGCCAGGAGGGCTGCTGGCGTGGGCCCTCGCTGAAGGCTGGCAGATGGAGACCCAGGGCCTGGTGTTTCAGTTCAGATCTGAAGACAGTCTGGCTGGAAGCAAGCTCTATAAATGGGGGTGGGGGTGCGGGGGGAAGGGCAGACTTTTTTTTTTTTAATGATTTTAAAATTGATTTTTAGAGAGAGAGGAAGGGAGAGGGAGAGAGTGAGCAAAACATCGATTGGCTGCCTCCTGCACTTCCCCCAGCCGTTCTCAACCTGTGGGTCGCGACCATCGGAAAACACATATAGCATATCAGATATTTACATGACGATTCATAACAATAGCAAAATTACAGTGATGAAGTAGCAACGAAAATAATTTTATGGCTGTGGGTCACCACAACATGAGGAACTGTATTAAAGGGTCGCGGCATTAGGAAGGTTGAGAACCACTGCATCAGGAAGTGAGCCTGAAACCCGGGCATGTGCCCTGACCGAGAATTGAACTGGCAACCTTTTGGTTCACTGGACAATGCTCAACCAACTGAGTCATGGCCGCCAGGGCAAGGCAGCCTTTTTGTCCTAATCAGGCCTTTAACTGATTGGACGAGGCCTGCCCATATTAGGGAGGGCGATCCACTGTCCTTGGTCTACTGATATAACTGTTGTTCTCATTGGAAAGATACCCTTACAGAAACAGCCAGAACAATGTTTGGCTAAATATCTGGGCACCGCCGAGCTCAGTCAAGTCAACACATAAAATTAACCACACGTGACAGTCACCGTGGGGGGGCTGCCAGCTAAGGGCTGCTGCCAGCAGCGCTCCCCTCCCAGCAGCAGCTGCGGGGTTCTGGGCAGCTCCTCACAGCACCCACCTCACCAGGCAGGAGAAGGCAAGGGCTTAGGGTAGGTGGCGGTCGTGGAGGAGGCAAACCGTGTTTTGCAAGTGAGCCAACAGGGTTTGCTGGCAGATGGGGTGTGGTTGGGGTTGGTGAGAGGAAACTGAGGAGAACTCCCAGAGTTTGGTCTGAGCTACAAGGAAGGTGGGGCTACCACTGCTTGAGGGGGAGGACTATAGGGACAAATTTGGGGACGTCAGGAGCTCGGCATGGACATGTGGGGTTTGAGAGCCAGTGTGATGTGCCAGCAGGACTGTCAAAGTGATAGTTAGAGATGAGCCTGGAGACGGGGGAAGAGGTCAGGCTGGGAGCATAGACACAGATGGGGCCTCCGAATGGGGCCACCGGGTGGGGAGGTGCCTGCCACCTGGCTGCGTGATCTCCGGTCCCGCCGTGTGCTCCCCGTGTCCCCCCCCCCCCCCCCCCAAAAAAACCCCACTGGGGATTTCCTCTAAATGTGGAAGAGGGTATTTCCTTCCTCGATGGAATCGGTGCCATTTGTGTGTGAAGCTACTTGTCTTATACGATCGCATTCAGCCAAGGTTCTGAAACACATAGAACAAAAAACTAAACGTAAAACAATGGAATCGTGGGAAATATATTCTGAAGTAGGAGGGCCGGATGATGGAGATGTGAACTACTGACCTATCAGCTGCAGTGGTTCTCAACCTTCTGGCCGTTTAAGTACAGTTCCTCATGCTGTGACCCAACCATAAAATTATTTTCGTTGCTACTTCATAACTGTAATGTTGCTACTGTTATGAATCGTCATGTAAATATCTGATATGCAGGATGGTCTTAGGCCACCCCTGTGAAAGGGTCGTTCAACTGCCAAAGGGGTCGCGACCCACAGGTTGAGAACCGCTGAGCTAAGGGCTATGGCGTCCCTGGAAAGGAGCCTTGTGTTTGGTGGCTTGGCGCTCCCTGGCAGCCGAAGGAAAGGCGGTGTGGCCTGCTGCCCTGGCAATGCTTAGCAGAAGCAAGCAGGCCCGTCCTCCAGGGAAAGCCATGGTTCCCCTCGCTCTCAGCTCGAAAAGAAACGTCCTAACGGGGCTTCCTAGAGGATCTGGGCAGGACTGGTCCCTCCCCCGGGGAGAGAATTCTTCCTGCCTGAGCCTTCTCTGCCTTCTCTAACCTGGGGCAGGAACTCCGCCTCAGTGGCCCCGGCTCTCTAGGGGGTTGGGAGCAACAGAGCTTCACATCGGCTTATAAATATCGATTCTGTGGTCCAACCCAGGCAGGCTCGACCCTGGGAAAGCCCCTGGATGCCTCTTACCCCCCTCCTTGGAGGGGAACTTACCTGGGAGGGAAGGCGAGTCCCCCTTACCCCAGGGCCGAGGGAGGGCTCTGGGCTCCTGTATGAGGGACGCCTCTGCCCACTGCCTGTCTGCTCCCCACGGCAGGGGCTGCGGGCCCACCTCCGGGGCTGGAACCCCAGCGAAGCGTGAAGTCACTCTGGTCACCTTGATACACACCAGAGAGTTTGCCTATTTATTATGTTCACGGCTCCCTCTTTAGAATAGAAGTTCCATGAAGGGAGGACTTGGTTTAGTTCTTCTTCATTCCAAACACCTAGGACAGTTATGGGCACACGGTGGGTGTTCAGTCCATATTTGCCTGAATGAACGGGCAAACAGGGTGGGAAGCGCCCACTCTCATTGTGCCCTCAGGTCCCTGCTCCTGGCCTGACCCTCTCCATAGGGGTCATGTTCATGGCCTGGAGGGGCCAGAACGCTCGGTGGATGCTGGCGATGCTGGGTCCCAGGGCGCCGGGCAGACGGTTGAGGCTGAGGCTATGTTGCTCACATACCAGGCCCTGGCACTTAGACTGATCCGGGTGATGTCTGAGTTCCACCCGCTCTATAGGAAGGAGAGTCACGCCCTTCCTGGTCTCTCCGGAAGCTGGGCTTATAAACAAAGTCCCTCCAGCTGGCACCCTCTCCTTCCTCTCTCTCTGTAAAATCAATAAAAATATATATTTTTAAAAAATGATAGGCAGGTTTCCCCAGAAAAACAATGTGATGGAAGGTAGCTGTGACCCCAGCCAGTTCTAGAGTCTAACTTTATCCATAAAGGTGCTGAAATACTATATAGTTACTGTGGGCAGGGAAATGTAGAGGACAAGAAGGATTT
>NW_006288853.1:2556887-2560153 GCF_000327345.1 Myotis davidii
CACGCACTTCAAGTGTGTATCTCACTGTATGTCCAAAACGGCCTCAAGAGGTGGATTCACCGATCACCATTGCTTATGGAAAGGACCGAGGAGCCTATCATTCATTCATTCAGTCATTCATTCAGCAAACACGTATCGAGTGCCTCCATGTGCCAGCCCCTCCGCAGCACCCGGAGGTCGGTCACAGAGCTCATAGTGACAGCGGGATCTGGACCAGGCACCGTGATGCTAGAGGCCACACTGCTGCTCTCCTGCATCCTGCTGCACCCTGACCCACAGCAGCTGTCACTCAGATGTGGAGGGGCGGGACCAGGGCATCTAGCTTTCTCTCACCTCATAGAAGGAGGAGATGGCACAGGCCCACCGGCAGGATGGGAAGAGCCGCACCAGCCCTGGGACTTGCCTGCTGGGAAGGGCTTTGATGGGATCCAGGGCCGAACACAGCTTTCCCAGCACCTAGATTGTCAGCATCTGGGAGTTCTTGAGAAGGACTCTCTTCCCAATAAGGAACATGGGGCACTTCCACAGTGGGGGTGGCAGTCTGCAGGGGCGGGGCAGTGGGTCAGAGGTCCCAGCCTTGCCCTCAATTAACCCAGCACTGGCCAGGGTCTTGGCTGTGGTCTGGGGTTTTTCTTGAGGAGCCGACCTTTGAGACATGGCATCTGCGTGCCAGCAGAGCTGTGCCCGGCAAGGCCGCAGTGGGGGAGCCTGGGTGGCATGCTTTTCTCTGGGTTCCTGGGCTGCCGCTGATGGAGGAGTGGTTCCCACACAAGTGCCACGGAACTAGCCTTCCCACCTTCCCTCTGGGGCATTTCTTTGAGGTGGGATGTGGAGATGCAGACTCCAGCCAGACTGCCTGGGTGGGATCTCAGCTGCAGCCAGACCAGGCAACTCCACCTCGGCTCTCCTCCATAGAACGGGAGGATAAGAGTGTCTTTGACAGCGCGCACCACGTCAGTGTTAGCTGACACACCTTTCTGTTTCAGACGGAAGTCGTCAACACCATGTGTGGCTATAGAACGATCGACAAGGAGGTAATGTCTTCCAAGTCTCCAGGAAGGTGGCTCTTCCTGTTCTCTCCCCAGGGTGGCTGCAGGGGCCCCTGGGGGTGGGCTCCTGGCTGCTGAGATTTTCCAGCGTCTCTGGCTGTGACCAGGAGCCAGGGACTGGCAGGGGTTTCTACCCCTCCTCAGACACAGAGGGGCTCAGGGCGCCACGAGCCCCCTAGGCTGGGAGAGGCCGCCTGCCAGGGTTGGCCTGGGCCTGCTGTGGACTTGCGGGGGAGGCATGCTCATGTGCACAGCGTGTCCAGCGCCAGCCTGCCTCTGCCCTCGGAGCACCCGTTTGCCGATGGCTCCCGCTGGTTCTCTCAGCCTGGGACCCAGGAGGGATCCTGGCTGGGAGAGAGGCCGGGGCAGTGTGGAGAGGGAGCTGAACTGGATGCCCGAGACACCCTGAGCAGTGGTCCTCGCAGTGCGGCCTCAGGCCAGCAGCACGGCCCTGGGGGCTCATTGGAAACACACATGCTTGGGGTGGGCCCGGAAGGTGATTGGATCCACACGTAAGCGGTAGAGCCATAGACCGGCAGTGGCCCTCAAGCCATCAGACCCAATGGCCGGTGTGTATACTAACCTCTTGGTAATGCCCTAGATATTTTCCTGAAATGAAATCCACAGATAATATGAGCTGTCACCTACCTACACACCTAATTTCAAAACAAGTAACACTGATCTAACTGAGATGGAAGGAAAAATGAAATAAAAAACACACAACTTATAACCATATAACACGTTTCAACAAAGGGCTCAGGCACCAGGTCGATGCCCAGAAGACACAGCGCAGTCGGGTGTCTGCACACAGGGGCTGCGGCTGTCATGTTGGCAACTTGCATTATTTTTAAAAAATATGGTTTTTTAAAATGGTAAACAATTCTCGATAAAGTTCCACACAAAAGAAATTATAATCGTCCCTTAATTTATATAGTCGCACTTCTGCAGAATTCAGTGTATGTAGCAAGACCACACTTTGGCTTTCATATGTGCCTGGAGTTAGGCTTTTGGCTCAGATAACTCTGAGTGGGTTTGCACCCACATCAGTGCCTGCGGGACACAGAGAGCAGGCAGGCAGGGAAGCGGGTGAAGTAGGATGGCTCTGAGCTCTGAAGTCCCTCGGTCCCCAACCCCATTCGCTGTGGCCGCCAGCAGCCCACCACAGCGCTCCCGTGCTCTCGAGGAAACACAGCTGCCCCCTGAGACTCAGTGATCTGGAGCCACCTTCTGGCCTGCATATGTGCAACGGGTTCAGGGAGGCTGAGGGACTTGGCCAGATCTTGAATGGGTGGTCGTTGGGACCGGGGCGCTGCCCGGGGAGGCGCTCAGCCGGGCTCTTCCCTGCAGCGCCTCAGCGTGCAGGACGTCATCTACGTGCGGGGCTGCACCAACGCCGTGCTCATCTGGCTCATGGACAACTACACCATCATGGCGGGCCTCCTGCTGGGCATCCTGCTCCCCCAGGTGGGCCGGTCCCCACTCCACTCAGGGTGGGGAGCGGGAGGCAGGGTGGTGGGCGGGCTGTGGGCTCAATGAAGGGTGGCAGGTGGTTGCAGGGTGCAGAGGAGGTACACAAGGGGCGGGCGAAGAAGGCTCTTGTACCGGCAAGCTGGGCTCACCTGTGAGGGCGGAGGGCTGGAAGGAGAGGGCGCATGGCAGTAGCATTGCTCATAAAGCTCTTCTGAGTGCTTCCCCGGCACTGCCTCCTCCTGTCCTGTGAGGTAGGTCCTGTTATACCTATTTTACAGAGGAGGGAACTGAGGCTCAGCAGCGTTAAGTGACTTGCCCAGGGTCCTCCAGGTTGTGGGTGGCATAGCTGGGGGGGGGGACAGGAGTCCCAGAATGGAGGAACCTCTGCTGATGGGCACAGGGGAGGTCTCTGGGGTTTCCTGGGAGGGCCGAGGAGGGCCCAGGGTGGGGCTGCTGACAGTGGGGGTGCTGGGGAGAAGGCCGTGCCCTGGGGTTTCCAGGCCACCGGTGCCATGAGTGCTCCTGACTGGCTGCCTGGGTTTCTGGGAACGGGGCTGCCAGAGAGGGCTGGGCTGCCCGATCCCCAGCAGCCTCACCTGCCTGCCCTTCTTCTCAGTTCCTGGGGGTGCTGCTGACGTTCCTGTACATCACGCGGGTGGAAGACATCATCACGGAGTACTCCGTCACCGACGGGCTGCTGGGGCCTGGCGCCAAGCCCCGCATGGACACGGCGGGCGCGGGAGGCTG
>NW_006288853.1:2560375-2563136 GCF_000327345.1 Myotis davidii
GGACAGCGGTCCTCTCCCCAGGCGACACTGAACAAAGCCTGGCTGTTTGCTCTGGTGGCCGGCTCGGGCCTCCCATGGCCACTGCCTCCTGGAGGACGGAACCTGAGGCCTCCCCGGCTCCCGTCTCTGTCTGCTCGCTGCGGGGCACGGGGACCAGGGTGGCCTGGGTTGCGGGGAGGGGAGGCTCCGCGCTCAGCTCAGGGCCCAGTCGTTTCTGGCAGTGCCTTGGCCTCGGATGTTTATGCCCCTCTGGGGGCGGTTTTCCGTGGTTTGTAAACGGGAGAGAGGAGAGCAGGTGTGCCCCGCGGTGCAGGTGGGGAGGTGCACACCCCAGGCCCCGACCCTCGGCCATGCCCCAGGGCAGGTGGGCCTGTTCCTCAGCCTCCAGGTGCCTTGAGCCTCCCCAGGGCTGCTGCTTTGCGTGGTCCTGTTTTTTACGTGATTTTGTAACCCTCATTTTGTACACAGTTAACAGGAGTTTCTGACTAATCAAAGCTGGGTGTGTCCCACGCACCCCACTCTTTTCCCTCTAAGCCAGTTTATTAATCAAACAATAAAGACTTGATTTTTTTGTGTGTCTTTCATTTGTGCTGCTGGGTGGGGAGGGGTGAGGACGGCCTGAACGTGGACTCGCAGCCCCGTGTTGGTGCAGGACTGAAGGGATCCACCCTGGGGCCCAGATTTGGGACAGTTGGGACACCGAGGCCGGGAGACTCCGCAGCTGGCCCAACGCTGCCCGGGTCGGGAAGGGCCTCTCCCGTTCTTCGTTCTTCTTCGGTGTTGCCACTTAAGGAAATGGCTTTTCCTAGCTGGGCCTGTGGGCTGGGCCTGCAGCCTGCCTTTCCTGCTAGGAATTCGCTGGCGGGAACCCTCAGGGGAGGAGACAGAGATGACCGCCTCCTTTACAGACTGGGAAGCGGAGGCCAAGCCACCCATGGCATGAGGCTCCTCCTCTGGGAAGGGGCGGAAGGGGACTAGGAAAGCCTTGGGTCTGGGAGCAGCAGTGCCCACAGCCCACGGTGGCTCCAGCACCAGGGCGACTGTCCCTCCTTCAGGAAGCAGTGCTCTTGTTCCCAGGGACGGGGACGGGGGACGGGGGCGGGGCGAAGGCCGGGGGATGCCAAGCACAGCCTGGTGCTGACTGCCCCCTGCTGGAGACAGCAGGCCCTACATGGGTCCCTCCACCCGTGCCTTCCTGCAGCCCCACCACTTGGATTGGAGTCTCCATGGCAGCGGTTCTCAACCTGTGGGTCGCGACTAGAGTCTCCATGGCAGCGGTTCTCAACCTGTGGGGACCCCTTTGGGGGTCGAACGACCCTTTCACAGGGGTCGCCGAAGACCATCGGAAAACACATATATAATTACATATTGTTTTTGTGATTAATCACTATGCTTGAATTATGTTCCATATGTAACAATGAAAATACATCCTGCATATCAGATATTGACATGACGATTCATAACAGTAGCAAAGTTACAGTTATGAAGTAGCAACGAAAATAATGTTATGGTTGGGGGTCACCACAACATGAGGAGCTGTATGAAAGGGTCGCGGCATTAGGAAGGTTGAGAACCGCTGCTCTAGGGGGTTCTTAGGAGTCAGGGCAATAGAATAAAACAGCAAGATCCCCAAACCTGATGTACTTAATCTAGGGGTGCTAAGGGGCATGTCCATCACACCCAGGATTAAGTGGTTGGATGCTTGGTCGGCTACGCGTACAAGCCTAACCTGCCATGTGTAGGCGCAAAAGGACAGACTGCACCCGCAGCGAACATCAGCGAGCGGACTTGTGTCTAGACTTGTACGAGTCTAACACTCTTACAGATATTAACTCCTTTAATGTTCACAGCTGTCTGTGGTCATTCTTGTCATCTTCATTTTATTGAAGGAGAACTGAGGCACAGAGTAGCCGAGTAAGTGGCCCGAGGTGCGTGGCTGGTGATGGACAAAGCCATGACATGACCCAGGTAGAATCTCCCAGGGCACTCGGCCCCCTGCTGTGCTGCCTGTTGCCTCGTGTGGACACACGGTAGGAGGTGTGCAAACCAGGCACAGCGCAGCCTCTGCTGATCCCCATCTTGACCTCTGGACACGAGGCCAACCCCAACTGTGCCTGGCTGGGGGCCTCCTGGCTCCGGGCTCGGGCTGTTCTCTGAGGATGCGCGCCATGCTCAGAGCGGCCTTTGGGGCAGCAAGGGGTGGAGACACTGAGGTTTGGGACGGCACCGAGTGTACTTGTCCACAGCCACTTTACCCCGGCACCGGGGAGACTGGTCGGTCGCCTTGTCCTCCTCTTTCCAGCGCCGCACGCAGGCGCCCCTCTCCTCTTGCTGCTGCTCACGGGGACCAGGGACCATGGCTGGTGCCTGCAGAGGACTGCGCTCAGTAGGCACTTTTATTTCTGTCCAGTGCTCAGCCACTCCCCTCTCCAGAAAGCAGCGCGGAGCACATGGCGAGGACGTCTTAGTCCTGTGGTTGGGATGCCTCTCCTTTTGTGCGTCAAAGCCAGTGACATCACCTGGGCCCGTTGCCTCTCAGGCATGGAGGAATGACCCTCAGAACGAGTCCTTTTCCCACACCAGGGCACACAGAAAGTGACGGTATGCGTGCAGGCCTCGATGTTTGTGAAACAGGATCTGTGGGCTTTGATTTTGGACATGCTTGCTATATAATTACAAAAAACAAAAGCAAAAAAAAAACCCACACATAAAAAAACTCAAGAACCATAAAAATCATTAAGGAAGACTGGCTTTGTATAAA
>NW_006288853.1:2564247-2576866 GCF_000327345.1 Myotis davidii
CCCTCTGCAGGCTGACACTCTATCCACTGAGCCACGCCAGCGAGGGCTGTATGTCTAACGTTTAAAGAAACTGCCAAAGCATATTCCAAAGTGGATGCATGATTTTCTCTCCTCTAGATCCTTGCCAGTATTTGGTATGGTCGGTCTTCTTTGTGGTGATGTTTCGTTGCAGTTTTATTTTGCATTTCCTACATAATTAACCATGTTAAGCATTTTTTTCATGGGCCTATTCACTGTCCACATAATTTCTTTGTTGAAGCGTCTTTTCAAATATTTAAAACAATTTATTGTTTTCTTATTGAGTTTTGAAAATTCTGTATGTAATCTATATACAAGTCCTTTATCAGATATACAATTTGCAAATATTCTCTCCTAGTCTGTGGCTTGTCTTTTCATTCTATTAACAATGGTTTTTAATAGCAGAAGTTTTCACTTGATGAAGTCCAATGTCTTTCTTTTGTGCATCGTGCCTTTGGTATTATATCTAAGAAACCTTTGCCACAAAGGTATTTTCTTTTAGAAGTTTTATAGTTAAGTAAAGCAACTACATTTAGGAGGGACAGTCACTCTGGTTCTAAAGCCTCCGTGGGCTTGTGAGTTAATTTTGAGTTAATTTTTGTATGTGGCACGAGATATGAATTGAAATTCATTTATTTTGCCTATGAATATCCAATGGCTCCAGTACCGTTTGTTGAAAGATGTTCCTTTCTTCACTGAATGGCCTTTGCAGATTTGTTGAAAATCATTTTTCATATACGTGTGGCTTTATTTCTGGGTTCTCTTATATGCGGAATGATTTCACTTACACGTGGTGCCTGCAGAGGACTGCGTGCAGTAGGCACTTTTATTTCTGTCCAGTGCTCAGCCACTCCCCTCTCCAGAAAGCAGCGCGGAGCACATGGCGAGGACGTCTTAGTCCTGTGGTTGGGATGCCTCTCCTTTTGTGCGTCAAAGCCAGTGACATCACCTGGGCCCGTTGCCTCTCAGGCATGGAGGAATGACCCTCAGAACGAGTCCTTTTCCCACACCAGGGCACACAGAAAGTGACGGTATGCGTGCAGGCCTCGATGTTTGTGAAACAGGATCTGTGGGCTTTGATTTTGGACATGCTTGCTATATAATTACAAAAAACAAAAGCAAAAAAAAACCCACACATAAAAAAACTCCAGAACCATAAAATGCATTAAGGAAGACTGGCTTTGTATAAAAGTCCCAAATACAATATTCCCCAAACTTGGTTTTTAACAGCTTATTGTGGTATGTTTAACACAAACTGCACATATTTAAAGTGACAAATGTATTTAAAAAATAAAGTGACAAATATACCATCAGTGAAACCACCACCACAATTAAGATAATGAACATATCTGTCACCCTGAACGTTTTCCTCTTATCCTTTAGTAATTCCTTCTTTATAGCCCTCCCACAATCCCATTCTAAAGAAACCACAGGCCTGCTTCCCGTCCCTTTAAATTACTTCGTATTTTCTATAATGGTACCATTATGTACCATTATTTTCTATAATGGTACATAAGTGGACATAATTAACCATGTTAAGCAGGTACTCTCCATTGTCTGTTCTTTCATTTAACAGAAGTATTCTGAGATTCATTTATTTTGTAGCATATATCAGTAGTCCATTCCTTTTTATTTCTTGGTTGTATTCTTTTTAAAAAATATATATTTATTGATTTCAGAGAAGAAGGGAGGAGAAAGAGATAGAAACATCAATGATGAGAGAGAAACATTGATCAGCTGCCTCCTACACGCCCCCTACCAGGGATCCAGCCCACAACACAGGTATGTGCCTTGGCTGGAATCGAACCTGGGACCCTTCAGTCCGCAGGCCAATGCTCTATCCACTGAGCCAAACCGGCCAGGGCTCTCAGTTGTATTCTATTTATGGATGTGCCATAGTTTGTTTATCTATGCACCTACTGATGGGCATTTGTCTTGTTTTTATTTGTTACTGCTATTCCAAATAAAACTGCTGTGAGCATTCGTGTACATGTCTTTATGTAGAAATATACTGTTAACCCTCAAACAACCCCCAGGGCACTCAAAAATCTGGGAATATCTTTTTTTGCCCCCAAAACTTAACTATAGTCGGCCCTTCACATCTGTGGATTCAACCAACTGAGGATCCAAAGCAGTATTTTTGACCCACCATTGGGAACCCGCGGTTGGGAATCTGCGGTTGGGAATGTGAAAATACTGTTTCTTCGGTCCGCCGTTGGTGAATCTGCAGTGAGAAACCCACGGATACGTAGGGCCAAGTGTATTTCTGCATGTAGGTGGACCCACACGGGTCAAAACTGTTATTCTAAGGCCAACTGCACTTCCATTTCTCCTCGGTAAATATCTCAGCGTGGACAACTGGATCGCATGGTAAGTGCATGTCTAACTTTTTTTTCTCTCTCCTTTGTTTTTAATCCTCACCCGAGGATACTTTTCCATTGGTTTTTAGAGTGAGTGGAAGAGAGAGGGACAGAGAGAGAAATATCCATGTGAGAGAATCACATTGATTGGTTGCCTCCAAGCAGGGCCCTGGCCAGGGAAGAGCCTGTAACCAAAGTATGTGCCCTTGGCCGGAATCAAACCCGGGACCCTTCACTCTGCAGGCTGACGCTCTATCCACTGAGCCACGCCAGCGAGGGCTGTATGTCTAACGTTTAAAGAAACTGCCAAAGCATATTCCAAAGTGGATGCATGATTTTCTCTCCTCTAGATCCTTGCCAGTATTTGGTATGGTCGGTCTTCTTTGTGGTGATGTTTCGTTGCAGTTTTATTTTGCATTTCCTACATAATTAACCATGTTAAGCATTTTTTTCATGGGCCTATTCACTGTCCACATAATTTCTTTGTTGAAGCGTCTTTTCAAATATTTAAAACAATTTATTGTTTTCTTATTGAGTTTTGAAAATTCTGTATGTAATCTATATACAAGTCCTTTATCAGATATACAATTTGCAAATATCGAATCTATGAACAAAATAAACTAACGAACAAAATAGAAACAGACTCACGGAGACAGCAGACTGACAGCTCCCAGAGGGGCGGGGTGCGTGGCAGGGGCTGGGTGGAAAAGATGAAGGGATTAAGAAAACAACAGCTCATAGATAGGCAGCAATATGGCGATCACCAGAGGAACAGGGCCGTGGGGGAGACAGGAGAGGGAAAAGGGGAGAGAAATGGTGATGGAAGGAGACTTGACTTTGGGTAGGGAACACACAATACAATATACAGATGAGTTGTACACTTGAAACCTATATAATTTTATTCACCAATGTCACCCCAATACATTCAATAAAAATTAAAGTGTATTCTGTTTTATTCAGTGCTGAATAGAAAGTGTGAGAGTAGGCATCCTTACTTATTCCTAATTTTAGGGGGAAAGCATTCAGTCTTTAATGATTAAGTATGCTAGATGTAGGTTTTCACTGATGGCCTTTATCAGGTTGAGGAAGGTCTCTCATATTTCTAGTTTACTGAGAATTTTTATCAAGAATGGACGCTGGGTTTTGTCAAATGCTTTTCCTGCATCTTTTAAAGTGTGTTAATATGGTGAATTACATTGATTTTCAAATGTTAAACCAACCTTCCTGGAATAAAGCCTCCTCAATCATGATGCATTACCTTTTGAATATATTGTTGGGTCTGGTTCGCTAAAATTTTGTTTAGAAGTTTTGTACCCATGTTCGGGACAGACACTGGACTGTAGTTTCTTGTAATGTTTTAGTCTGGTCTTGGTAGCAGAGGAATGCTGGCTTCATAGAATTAGTTGGGAAATATTCCTTATTTTTCAATTTTCTGGCAGAGTTTCTGTGGAGTTGGTATTATTTCTTCTTTAAAAGTTTGATAAGATTCGCCAGTGAAGCTACCTGGGCCCGGAGGGAGGTTTCTTGTGGGAAGGTTTTTAACTACAAGTCTGATTTCTTTAATGGGTATAAAGCTATTTCGGTTATTCATTTCTTCTTGAGAGCTTTGGTAGTTGAGTCCTTCAAGGAATTTGTCCATTTCTCCTAAGATGTCAAACTTATTGGCACAAAGTCGTTCATAACATTCCCTTCTTATCCTTTTAATATCTGTAGGACCTGAGTGATTACATCTTTTTATTCCTGATATTGGTCATTTGACTTTTCTCTTTTCCCTGATTAGCTTGGCCAGGGGTTTATCAGTTTTACGGATCTCCTCCAGGAACCAGCTGGATCGTTCTCAGGAGCATATGAACAAGTCATTCCTATTCCTCTCTGAAAACACGCAAGCAGGCAGTTTTCTTGATCTTCCTACTCCTCTAGCCTCCGCCCTATTCCTCTCCTTCCCTCACATCACAACTACCACTTTCAAAGTGTCTCTGATTTCTCTCCACGTTCACTCTCAAACCTCCCGAATAGGGCCCTTGTCCCCCTGCTGCCACCCAAATTGCTCTGAACAAGATCACCAATGACCTCCTCACGCCTGAGTCCAATGCTCTCTCCTCATCTCCCCGACTGGTCAGCAGCCCCTGGCCATCTGGTCACCCTCCTCCTCGCAGGGCTTTCTGTCTGTCTTCCAAGACAGCAAGCACCTTGCCTGCTTTCTCTGCCTCCTGTGGCCACCCCGTCTCAGGGGTTGGCTCCTCTTCCCCGATCTCAGCGTCTGAGGGCCTCGTCTGTCTTGTCTGTCTGCACTCACGCCAGCCTCGTGGTTGTAAAAACTCCCAAGAAGACCTTCCTCCCTTTGACGCAGACATCCACTGACTACTCAGCACCCCCACTTGGATGTCTAATAGCAAAAGGCACCCCAAGCCTAACGTTTCCTGTGCTGACTCCTGATATTCCCCCCACGCCTGCCCCTGAATCTCCTTCCATGTCTCAGGAACGGCCACTCCAGCCGGCCAGCTGCTTAGGCCAAAGGCCTCGGAGTCAGATGTGGCTGCTCTTTGGACGCCCCCGGCCTTTGCATGTGCTGCCTCCTCTGCCTGAAGTGCTCTGCTCTCAGATGTCCGCGTGGCTGGCTCTCACTTTCATCTGGTCAAATGTCCCCTCCTTGGTGAGATCGGCCTTGGCCACCTTTGATAAAACTGCAGTCTTTCTCCTTAAAAAATTTATTTTTTATTGCTTCCAGAGAGGAAGGGAGAGGGAGGGAGAGAGAAACATCAATGACGAGAGAGAATCATGGATCAGCTGCCTGTTGTGCATGGCTCTGTGCTCACCTCTCTTCACCCAGCATGGCCCACAGTCACTAGGAGGCTCTAGAAAAGAGAACTGGGATTGGAAGGGTCAAGGAATGTGCTTGGGGCCCATCTAGGAAGTGACACAGTCAGGATTTGAACGCATGTCTGACTCCAAAGTCCTCACTCCCCATGTTGTGCTGGCCTGGCATGTGAGGTCCTACCCTGGACCCTTGCTCCAATCAGCAGGCCCCGGGACTTCCTCAGTTCATTCTTAGCTCACATGGTTCTACCTCTTGTCTTACCGGAAAGATCAGCTCTTGACTCTTCCCCTGCCCCTCCCCATTTCCTCGGAGTCTCATGTCAGTTCTCTGTTATTTTACAATCACCCATTTTGTAGATGAGGAAAACTGAGGCCAGACTACTTTAATAAGTTGTATGCCAAGAGGCTCTGTTAGCAACCCCAGAGCCTGACTCCTTAAAGCCCCTGCCCAGCCTACCACCCTCCTGGGGCCTGGGAAGTGCCCAGAAATATTATGGGACCTCTCTG
Source organism: Myotis davidii (assembly GCF_000327345.1). NCBI lineage: Eukaryota > Metazoa > Chordata > Mammalia > Chiroptera > Vespertilionidae > Myotis > Myotis davidii. The sequence continues at coordinate 2,569,950 of NW_006288853.1, forward strand.
TCCAGCACAGAGTTCTGGTTCCCCAAGGTCTGTGAGCCCGGGAAGGGAGCCTGATTTTCAGTCCTGAGAACCCAGGGAAGTACAAGTCTTCTGGCTTGACTGCATGTTGCCACTAGGTGACGCTGCTGGCCTGCTGCTTGGAGCCCTGCACTCAACTCCACTCTCCCCATACCCAAGAGCCTGGGCCAAGGCTGGGGCCCTCAGCTTGAGAGTGCCTCCCACCCCCTACTCGAAAAGAATGGGCCACAATGTCACGAGCCTAAAATACTACATGTACCGGCATATAATAGGTGTTCAATAAATAATCGTTAAATGAATGACTATTCTAAGAAGTTGGCAGAGATGAGATTTTTCCATCCCTATTTTATAGCCTAGAAAACTGAGGGCAGATACTAACAACAGTTAATAAGTTACTATTATTGACTATTGGTAGGTGGGCACTGACCTGAGCTCATTTTATTCTTCATCCTATTTAGTCCCAGCAACGAGGCAGGTGCTTTCATATTCCCATTTTGCAGGTGAGAACACTGGGGTTTAGCGAGGCCAGTCCGTGGGCTAGAAGGACCAGGACTGGAAGCCCTCTGCCTGCATCTGATCAGGATCACCTATTGGTTCAATGCCTTCTCCTTGGCACACCCCACAAAGAACCCCAGGTAAAGCACCCCAACCCTGCTCAGCCAGCACAGCCTCAGGCCTGGGCATCGTGTGACCACCAGAGGGAGGCCCAGGTCTATAATCCGCCAAGGAAGGGGCTGGAAGGAGGCTGGGAGGCTGGCGCCTGGGCATTGTGACCACCAGAGGGAGGCCCAGGTCTATAATCCGCCAAGGAAGGGGCTGGAAGGAGGCTGGGAGGCTGCCAGGGACTGAGATGCCAGGAGGTGCAGTGCGGGCACCTGGCCTCCAGAGGGCAGCCTCTTCGTTTGTGAAAGGAGGATAACCGCCACACCTGGCCTGCTGGGTTCCTGTGGGCGACCTGAAACCACACCTGTCAGGCTGCTGCCCTGCGAGGCGAGGCTCCCACGCCATGGCCCATGCAATGAGTAACTGGTGACACGGGGTCGTGGAATACATGATCTCTCTTGGTGTGCTTTGCATACTATCCCTCTCCCCACTGACAGGCAGGATTTTGCTTTGCTTCATGCACTGTCTCCCCCAGGGTTCAGAGCGCCCTGTCTGTGCCGGGGTCCAGCCCCAGTGGCCCAGGGGTTCCCAAAGGTGTGGACGGAGGCGGCAAAGAATGCTTTACACAGAGACAGCGATCAGAACTCTCTAGCTCTCTTTAGTCTCCATGGATCTTCCTGTGCCTGGCTGAGGCCACAGAGAAAGTTCCAAAGGCAAGCTGAGCCTTTATTTTTATAGTCAGAGGTAAACAAGGTAGTGGTTTCCATAGTTACACTGTTCTTGAGAGTTTCACTTGTTTTTGTTCTTGTTACACTTCCCTGAGCCCATTAGCTTCCCAGGTAAGATCTAGGGAGCGTCATAGGTCAAGCCTAATTATGCTTAAGAGGACTGTGCCCTCTAAGCTGGAACTTGTTTGTGACTTTGCCAACAGGTCAGTCCGAGGCTTAACCCTATAGCGGCTCCCCACATGTCTGGTGCACAATGGGTGCTCAGTAAGCAGGTGCCGAGGGAGTGGAAGTGGTGGGGAGCAGGTGGCGCCTGCGCTGGGCGGGCCCCTGGGAATTCAGGGGGACCCTTGTATCTCACAGGCGAACCCCAGGCGGCCAGGCTTGGGGTGCTGCGCTGCCTTCCGGCTGTCAGCCTGGTCAAGTCTTTGTCCCTCTCTGCACCTCTCTCCCCTCTCCAAGGGGAGCATCTCAGGGTTCCTAGGTGTGATGGCTCAGGGGGATGGTGATGCCAGGTGTAAGGGTATCCTTTACTGCCACCTGTCACCCTGGCCCACGGCTGTGTTTCCCCTCCCTCTTCCTGCTCTCGTGTCCTTTCCTCCATCTGCAACAGTGAACATGGGGTGGCTGCTCCTCCCCCTTCCAACATCCAATGAAAAAGCCAGTGAAATCGCTGCGCATAGGAAAATATCTGCACCAACTTAAGAAACTAAGCCTGTGTTAGAGGCAGATCTTGTAGCAGCTTCTAGGAAGGACCCCAGCAGCAAGGGGCAGGGGGGGCTCAGCCTCCTGGCGGGGTTTTCATGACTGGCCTATCTGTCCTCCTGATGCTGACTTGGGGGGTGCTGGGGAGCCTCTGGAGCAAGGCAGTGAGTTCCTCTCAGAATCACCTGGGCCCCGTTGGCAGCAAAGAGGGCCCCAGAAACCAACTGCAGTGAGAAGAGCCACTCAGAGGCTCCAGGCCCGTGTCGCCTGGCCTAGAACAGGGTCTCCCACAGGGAAGGGGAACCGGCACGCGGAGAATATCAGCCGAGGCTTGGCTGGGCACCACACACCCCATATCTCCCACCTGCGATCTCTGAGAAAGATTCCACCAGGGTCTCAGGATCCTATGGAGCCAGGGCCCTCCTCACTCCAACAAAGGCCCATACAAACAACTCTTCCTGAGAGGAGGCTCACCAGGATGAAGAAATGGACCTGTGGAATCAGGGGCAGCACAGGGAAGGGAGGACAAGAGGGCAGTGGCTACCTCGTAGGTCTCCATAGCTCTAGCTCCTCACAAGACACGTAATAGGGGCTCCGTGAATATTTGTTGAATGAGTGTGTGACTCAGAGTACAACCTTCTTCAGCAATAGGTTTTACTGGAGAAACTACAATATTTGTTCTTCGGGCTCTAAGACACGAGAGAATACTTATATTACATAAGGGCAAGAGGCAGTGGCAAACAAACGCTACGGTAACTGAATTACAATTTTCATTGGATGCAATAAACAGTGAGGCAGAGGGGTTACCCTCAGAATCATCTGGACCTCTGGGGACAGGAACAATAGAAGTAAAGAGCTGACCCAGATAAAAATAGTGTGAGAAAAACAACCAGGAAACATGAGTAAGCAAGCCTCCATATTTTTAACACTATAGAAACACAATAGAAGAATTATATAATTAAAAATATCTCGAACCATGCCTCCTTCTAAAAGTTCAGGAAAAATAATTTCACATAAAGATAAACAATAAAGAAATCTTGAGGCCAAATCTGACTCAAATTTATAAGAAAAACAGAGAATAAGGAACAGGATAATATTAGTACAGACAATAAAAGCATACCAGAAAGACAAACCTATACCAAAACGTGTAAAACTATAACCTATTATCTCAATGCACTAAGAAATTAATATAAAACATAAAAGAGTAACTTAAATTAGAATTTAAAAAATCTGAAATGTGGTGACAAAACTTCAGAATAGAGTTAGAAAATAATAGGGACAACTTCACTTTATAAAATAAGACTAAAACAGAAGGAACAAAACAGTGAATAGAGACAGCAGATAATGCATGAAGAGAAAAAGAAGGTGACAAATATTAAAGATGGGCCAAGAAGATCCAACATATCCCTGAAGGAGAAAACAAAAATACAGGTAACAAACAAGCACTTAAAACTATTATCCAAGAAAACTTTCCTGAAATAAAGAAGGATTAGAAGCTTTGTTTTGAAAGAGCACGCCATATACCTGAAAATATCAGCCTAGAGGGAACAACACCGAAAACGCCCTTGGGAATTCCTCTGGTCATCGAGGGGATGTGTCCTGAGTTCAGCACTGGAAGGTGGGAGTCTACTCCGGTGAGGGCAGCTCTGGAGTTTACAACTTCAGGGTGATGCCAACCTCCAGACTGTGGGCGGCCAAAGTGAATTGAAGACAACTGTCCTGGGGCTGAGGAACAGAGGTGCCAGGTGCATTTCCCAAGGGGTGCCAAGGTTCCCCTGAACCTCTCCTGGACGGGGAGGGGGCAGTGTGATCCAGGTGCGATGTCCTCCGAACTATTGGGTCATCAGAATGTTCCACGATGACCTTGGCTGATGACTGTATGCCTCAGAAACAGATAAGATTTCCTAACAAAGGTGGATGAGTGAGGGTGGTGGGGAAGCTCCTGAGGTGTCAGAGGAGCCAATGCCCCCCCCCTTTTGCCCCCAGCAGACTCCTCATTGGGGGCAATTCATGATGGAGAGGATATCCAGGAAGGCTTTGGGGGTAGGAGGGTAGATGGTGGGGGCGAGACCAAGGGAGAGGCCAAGTGGATGGAAAAGCTTGCAGTTGCCAGCTGGTGGTAAGAGGACCAAGAGGCCGGATTAGTTACAGATGGCACCTGGAGTAGAGTGGTTTTGAATCCCAGCGGGTAGTAGCCTAGCCTCCACTCACAGCCCCTGCTCCCCACTACAACCCACTACACCTTTTCCTGGAAAGTTCTTCCTGTACTGAGTCCACAGCCATCTCCTGGGAACTTCCTGCTCTGTTCCTTGAGGCCCTGGGGGAATGGACTCCAGCTGCCCAGTGTGGCTCCTCACTGTCTCCAGATGGAGAGGGAGCGCCCTAGAGCCCTCAGTTCTGCAGGCACAAGGATTTCCGGCCTTGCCCTCCAGCGGGGCTGTGGCACCAGGAGTGGAGCTATCCCAGCTCTGGCTTGAATGTGATGCATCTAAAACTGCCTTTGCTTTTGAAGCAGTAAGCCTAGCAATTAGGATACAGGGCCTTGGGAGGAGAAAGACCAGGGTTGGAAACCCTTCTTGGCCACTTGTCAGCTGTGCGATTTTGAGCAAGAACTCACACAGCCTAGACTGCACTTTCCACATTTGAACAGTGAGGGTGAGGGTGGGGACTTTCTCTCTCTCCTTTTGGGGCAAGACTTTCAAGGGTACAGATTCATGGGGCTGCCTTTCCCCCCATTTTTCCCCACTTTGCCCACAAGGTCCTGGGGAGGGACTCTGGCAGATGTGAGCCATTCTGTCCCCCGTCTTTCCAACTACAAACGCTGGGGATGAGGGGCATGGGCTTGTCCGGCTGAGGCTGGGCGGCTGCAGGACGGCTTCTGGTTTGGTGGCTACACCACCTACAGCAGTCTCCTCAGAGAGGCCAAGGTGCCCATCCTTCTGTCCAGCATCTCTCAGGCTGCTTTACAAGTGCCCTAAAGTCTTAGAGTTTATGGAACTTCTCCCCTTGGGGGAAGCCTACTCCCGACCACATGCCCACAGGTAGGGGCGGGGAATGCTCTTAAAATGAAATTACTCTAGCGCCTACTGGTTGGGGCTGGGTGGTGGTGACCTGGGAGCCTCAGAATCCAGCCCCCCAGTCGTGGCTACTCGGGCTGGGCACGCTGGTAGGGGCGGAGGCGAAGGGGGCATTGTCAGGGAAGCCTCCCAGCTGCCTGGCTGGAGGCTGGGAGGCCTGAATAGCTTCACAGCTCGAGGCCGACTTGCTGAATGGGCGCCTGACCCCTCCCTGGCGGTGGCCCGGAATGGATGACATTTTCATTGCAAACTAACAAGGGGAGAAATCCAATTACCTTACAAAGGGGCTGCCAAAGGGGCCTCAGAGTCCTGGGAGGGAAGGGAGGGCAAGAAGGGGAGGGGGATTGGAGAGGGTGTGTGTGTGTGAGTGTGTGTGAGTGTGTGAGTGTGGTGTGTACGCACGCGCAGGCATATTTGCTTATACGCGTGCTTTTTTAGGGCCCTGAGAGGGGATAGGTGGGACTGGGGCTTTTAACTCATTCCTCTTTGCCAGAGTTCTGCTGGGAAGCTCCATGCCTGTGGGTGGTGCTGGAGAGGTCCCTGCGCCCCTCAGGCAAGCCTCATCCTCTCTGAACCCCCCTCTTGGCCCATCGGACTGGGGGTTTCCAGATTGAATCATCAGGTACCCACTGCATAGATTTTGCTTTCACTATACCCACCTAACTTATGAATCATTTTTCTTTAAATTTAAAATATATCACTTAAGCAGTATGTAAAAAGGAAAGTTTATATCCTAACTGTAAATTTTTTAAAAAGTAGAAGTTAATTTTAAAAAGAAATTTAATTTAAACAACCCAGTGTTGTTAAACCTCAGCTAGGCGTCGGGGTGCCAAGAGCTTTGGAGCTTCGAGGTCCTGGGGTGAGTGGGTTGGGAGAGGTAAGGGAGGGGGTTGTTAGCAAGTGTTTGCAGCAAACCCAGACTTCCCCAGGGCCTAACCCAGGAGGACTGAGAGGATTGAAAAGAAACCCCTCTCTCCACCAAACAGCTGTTTCTGTTCCTTCCCTAGGCTCTCCCAGCCCTGGCCGGGGACGGTGGGTAGGGCAGCTTCAGCCTGGCTGCCCTTAACCTTGGTTGCCCAACTATTTCGTGGGGAACGTAGAGACAAAGTGGTGACCTACTGCATCAGTGGTCAGACCTGGTGCTTTGTGGGGTGGTGACTGGACTCCCAGACATTGTGAGTGGCCTAGGGGAGGTGGAGGATGATGGTGGTCTCAGGGCAACAAGAAAAGTTGGTCCTCCCCTCAGCTTCCCTTCAGACTAGGGAAGAAGGAAAGCAGATGCCCTACAGGAGGAAATTAGCATTTGCTTCCTGCAGCCCTGACCTAGCAAATCAGCCTTCAAAAGTCTGCCAGCCTCAGGGCCACACAGCTTCTCCCCGCACCCCGCACCACTTCTGCTTCCCTCCCACCCCCTCTCTCCCATCCCCACTAATGGAGCTTCTTGCCCAGAACACGGACTGGGAGTCTCCTGAGGCACAGGGGCCTGGGGGGCGTTGGAAGAATCCAGGATCTTGGAGACACCCCGCCAATACCCCTTCCAGACTGGGGACATTGCCTGCAGCTCCTGTTCCACGGGAGCTTTTTGGGGAGCTTTGGCACCCGGAGAGTTTAGGCCCAAGGATGGGACAACACTGGCCCCACTCCCACCCCTGGGGAAATTCTGTCAAATTGGGAAAGCGGAGGGAGGGGCAGTGCCTGCTAGGGGGTGTGGCTCAATTAAGCCTCACCTACTCACCCCTGGCCAATCAGTGACCACTCTGGGCTTTGGGGACTTCCTGCTCCCCCTGCT